>NC_133652.1:93224333-93824333 GCF_009905375.1 Apium graveolens
TGGATAATTAAAATAAAAAATAAATAGCTCTAAGTCGAACAAGAAGATCATAATCTATGAATGAAAGTTCATTGATTAACTAAAATAATTGAACAAGTCCTAATGCAGGGAAAGACTATTCAAGATGGTCACATCAGAAGTTCAAAGTAGGGAACTAAAAGGATTGCCTGATATGACTTATCAAGGCAATATAAATGATCGACAGTTTGGAGGGAGTAGTGTGATGGTGAGTAGATGCCAAAATAATTCACTGATTATCCTAACCCTCGTCATCATCCGTCCGAGGATGATCCCATCTCTTCATTTTCACAATTCCATGTTTCTACTAGTGTCTCCCTCAATCATCATTTTAAAGTCACTTACTAACTTGACTTTCGCAAGTATATTTGTCATTCCGGTATTTTACCTCGAAGACCTTCCTCATAATTATTCCAAAAGCATCTACTAAGCCGATAGGGGCCTGCTACATGCATCTGTTACTAACTACAAGTGGCCAGTTCCCCTTGGGAACAGATCAAAGAGATCTCATAGGGATCTCAATGCAGTCCATAAGTTCAGTGGCATGTGTGTGTAATTGAACATACATTACCGAATATTAAAAAAGGTCTACTAGTATATATACGTAGCCTCTAACATCATATCTACCGAAGAATTCCGTTCTAGACTCATTGTTCTATCCTTTTTAAAAGGTTCTAAGATCGAACTATCGCTTGTTGTAATCTTACGCCATTCAATTGTTGTCATGCCATCAATTCTCGATGCTCTCGATCTCTGAGCTAAACCATCATAACCTTACATGTTAAGCGCACTAATAATATCATGTAGTGTACTTATTTTTTTTTTGACATTCGTATATTATATTCAAATCTTCCTTAATGGAAATAAAAATCCTCAAGGGTATATCAGACACTATCTCTGCTGAATTCGTTATTAATACGATATTCAAATCCTCATTGGTAAAATGACACCTTCAATTAGTTTGGGTCAATAACCTCAACTGTACACTAATAATAAGACTTCATGGTTTTCACCTGTGATGTCCCCTCATGGGCAACTTATGGGGAACTACGAGTAACCAGGATTGTGTTATCCAATCATCATATGGTGTTGGTAATACCATCTTTACCCTAAATACCCCGGAGACTCAGCTCCGAGCTCGGCATCCACATATTTTCCAAATAATATATGATTCTAATTTTTCTTCTCATCATTCTGATAATCTCCAATGGTCATATTATTCATAATTTAATACCTCAAATATACACTTTATCCTAACCTACACATTGGGGCTACATCCGGTAGTCCAATGATGAACTTTATATGAGCTCTTATGCAATCTCGCATCTCGACAAATTCCTAACACTCTCGTCTCTAAGTACTATAACTTATTGCTCTGATACCATTTCTGTAACGCCCCCAAATCCGGGGTCAGGAATTTAGGGTGTCACACAATCCTCCAATCATGTGTAACCTGCATTAACTCAATAATCCAATAATTCCATATCACAGACCCCAATCTCACACACTCACAAGTTATAGCCTTAGAAACGACATACAAAAAGTATCATCGGTTATTAAAACTCAAATGTACTTTACAGGATCTCAAACAATTATTCATAACCTATACATGAAGTTACAATAATTACGACTGATATATTATACCTATCTGATACTCTGGCCCACCTGAGACAAAGCTGCTAGGGATTTTCCCCATGACTGCAAGCGACTAAGTCCCACACCAGCATACTGGTTATCTGTTGTGTTGTGATATTTAAAAGAAAGCAAGGGTGAGGAATAATGCTCAGCCATAATAATGTACAGTATGAAAAGACTGTATGAGAAAATTCAAGTATAATTCCATATATGATAAATATGTTTATTCAAAAATAGTTTTCCTCAGTGTTACACACCTTCTTTCGAAAACAATTATTTTATGGACTTATTATCCTGTGAATACCTTAAAGGTAAACCCGGCACCTAGGCCTTGGTTACGGTATTGCATCATAATTCCAATTGGAAGAATAGGACATTTACTAGAGCTACCGCATACGATTATCAGTCATACTACGGAAATAGTAAACTTTTCTACTAGTAGAAGGATGACACCTTCGTATCCCGGTTATCACCCTTGCCGCATTCAGGCTACGTGTCCCATTTTGGGTATACACATACTTCACAAGTTCCTGAGTACACAGAGTACCTTCGCATGCGGTACCTTTGGTAGTCTCCCTAGTACACATAGTACTAGAGTCTATCCCTCCCTTGTCCTTTAAAAGAATTCTATCATATCTCGAGAACTCGAACCATATCAAAGTTCCCCCAAGCGTTTTGCTTGTTGATAGAAACAACTTATCTTATTAGGGTATATATATATGTATACGTACTTCCGAAATTTTTGGAGTAAGTACTAAGGATGTGAGTTGACTGTTTTCAACATATAATAAAATAAGGGGGAGTTTCTTTTGAAACTATATTCAAACTATTATGATAAGTTGAAATAACATTCTCTGACGATCTAAAATTATTGGAATGATTTTCCGAAAATCAAAAAGTATTTTACAACAGGTTTTATGATTTTTGAATCATAATAAATCATTTAATAAATAATTAATAATTAAATATTAATCCTTAAATAATTAAACCTCGAATAATTATACTTCAAAAGAAAATTTGAAATAATATTCCTCAACTAATTTATGTTTAAGTAATTATATTAATCTTTAATATATTTAAAACAACTGGTTTTAAAATAAAATAAATGTTGGAGAATACTTCTCCCTTTTAAATGAATACCTGAAATAATATTCATTGCTCGGGTAATTAAATAGAGTTGAGGGAATACGACCTTTAGAAATCATTTTTAAATAAAATTCGAGGTACTTAACGTTTCGCAAGTGGACGTCGAGCCCCTTAGAATAAAATAATTACGGATTTTTGATCGTCCAAAACATCTCCGGGATGATTCCCGGGTTCATATTTTATAAAGCAAAACTGACCGAATCTCGATCTTACGACTTATACATCACGTTCTACTATAGCGTTAATATTCTTAATTAAAACACCTCCGGAATACTTTCGGGTTTTCATCAATTTTACTGACCGATCCTCGGTCTAAAATATATACACGTCACGCTACTCGCTAGCATTAAAGTTCTCAAATATAAACTTCTTCGGGATACTTCTGGATTTTTATAAACTTACACCGACTGACTCTCGGTCTAATTATAACATTTCAACTCAGTATGAACATATATCAAACATTATCAACAATTGAGCAATGTAATATATCCCAATTTCGTAAAACCATTTAAAGCAATCTCATACATATATCACAGTTTTGTAAAATATTCACAACACAATAGTTCTTAAAAGATAGTGTTTGAAAACTTTCCTGGATATATCGAGGTGGAGGATGCTCTTGGGTGCGCTCGAAAATCTATAACCATAAACACAACAGTTTTCGATAGGTCTCGTTCTAATTCACGGCGACTCCTACTCGTATGCTACTTACTATTCATTTTCTCACTTAATTTACCCTCATTATTCCTTTAAGTACTTATTCATGTCATGGTCGCTTCCTTTTCGAAGTTCCTTATGCCCTTTTACATATTCATCGTCGGCTCTGATTATGAGTTCTAACGGCTTTCTAATCGCGCGGACTTGACTCCGATATTTTTATAAAATTGAAAAATCATTATTTTCACTTGAAATTCTTATATAAGTTAAGGAACTCTATTTACTACTCTCTGTAAAAATTTCATGATTTATGAACATTTTTAAGTCAATCATTTTTATTTCCAAAGTTCGTAATTCGTAGCAATTATTGTCGCGTAAATCATTTTTAGTAAAACAGTCATAACTTTTGATCCGTAAATCGGAATCAAGTGATTCAAGCGCCTAAATCTTATAAGATTGTCTATTATAATAAAGTTTTATTTTTCAAGAAACTACAGTTTATATATTTGGGACTTTCTGCAGAAACTTAATATTATGTTTTGTTCGTTTTAGCGAGATTACGATTACGATTCGAGTTTCGTTTATGCCTTAAATCTTTATACTACCACCAACAATCATCAAATCATCACCACCATACTAACTCCTCTCAAGAACATCATGTTCTTGAGACAACAATCATCAATCTTAAATCTACTTAACTAAACATCAAGATTATAACAAATCATTCACCAAAACTATGTGTACAACTATGTTCAAAAGATTCTTGAACTTAAACCTTAAATAAAGATGGGTCAAAGATTTATACCTTCCTTGAAAGCTTGATATGTGTTCTTGGTGATGGTGAAGTATTGGGAGTGCTTGGTAGGGTTTTTGGAACCTAAATCAACCATTAAAATCAAGAAACCAAAGAAAAATTACTATTCATACTATTCATTCTCATCTTTCTTGAATTTATTTCACCCATCAAATCTTGATAAAATGAGCTTAAAATTTTTTTTACCTTAGTTTAGGATGTATGAATCTTAGGAATTAATGAGGGATTTTTTTCATGACTAGAAGAGCGGTTTTTGGAATTAATTCTTGCTCCTTTTCTTGAATAGCCGAATGGGATGTTTTGGGAGAGAGAGAGATTTTGTGAGCTTCTTGCTTTTCTCTTGAAAGATTGATTTATATATTTGTATATCTTTTAGTATATAACCTAAGCTAGTGTTATGTTGGCATATCTTGGAAAAATCTTACTAGCATTCCTAGGTTACAAGTTAAGCTAGTTGGTTTAGACTTTAGCTTACTATTCTTTAGCCTTAGGTGATTATTCTTATATAGCTTAGATTACTATTTGATAAAGTTACCATGGTTACTTTTCTACCGTGGTTAGTTAGTGTGATACTTTTATTTATTCATTTACGCGTTTGTTCGGTCGTTTAATCATTTTCGTAATAATTTCTCGTAACCGGTTCGCGGCGGAAATCCTTTCATATTTATCCTTTATGTTTTGAGGTGTCGTTCTTGGATATAAATCTGTAGAGTTTTAAATTCATAATTATATTATGATTCCCGTAATCCTCGATGGTTCATAAATACGGTCATTTTTTCAAGTTTATTTTTTTCGAAAACTAATAGCGTTTACATACACTCATTTGGTATGTATAATCACAATATCAACTCGGAATCTTAAATTTAAAACTCGTATATGGTGTGGTCGCAAAAGTTTTTATTAAACCACAAGGTTACTATTCATAAAGGTCTTTTACCGATGTCAAATGTTTGGGTTCTTACACTTCGAATCCCTAGTTTTAATCCTTGCTGGAATCTTTTGGCCTTCTTTGTTTCAGTATTCACATACTCGGGCGCAAACCTTGCTAACTCCGAAAACTTCACTTCATATTCATCCACGGTCATATCTTCCTGTCTAAGATTCAAAAACCTCATTTCCAACTGGTCTTACATATAACTTGGCAAATACTTCTCTAAAAATATCTCTGTAAACTTCTCCCAGGTTATAACTTTTCCTTCGAGCAATGCTTTAGAAGATTTTCACCAATTACTAACCTCATCCTTAACTCACGTACTGCGCCTTCTTGTCGTCCTTAACTTCTGCTAACTCAAAAGCCTTCTCCATTTCTCTTAACCAAGACTGAGCTTTAATCGGATCTAGCAATCCTACAAACTCTGGGGGATGTACGGACTAAAATTTCTTGAAATTACCAACTTTAGGGTCTGAAGGTTGTTGCAAGAGTTGAAAAGGTCGGTTCATCATAGGAGTATCTTGGTTTTGTTCTTGACCTTGAGTTTGAGTTTCTTCTTCTTGGTGATTTGGTGAAGTGGCCATTTCTTACAAACCTGATTGAGCAATTATTTAGCAATACGAGATCATGGCATACATGACAATAAAATCCTTTTTAGAAATGGTTTTGCAGGTTTTAATTTTTACCCAATTTTGCGCATGCAATCCTACTACTATATAATTCTCTCATCAGTTATGTGTTCTCACATGGTACAGGGTATGATTTACAAGGTATTAAACACGGTTATTTAGAAACATGGTATGTAAAACAGTTAATAAAGATTTCCAGGGCCCAAAATATAAAACAAAATGAAAGATTTATGTAAGGATTCAACAGTGCATAAATAGAAAAGTTCAGGTACAATAAGTCTGAAATAGGGTACAATAATATAGTAGGGTTAAACAAAGGAAAAACTGGAAAATATCCCCATATCTACCCCCAACTTCTACCTAGCCTCTACTGGCTCCGACCAATAGTACGATAAACAGAATACAATCATAAAATGGGATTCGGCATCTGACCAAGTATCCCAAACCTACCGGCGCTGAAAAGAAAGAAAAAGAAAACTAAAACAATAACTACGGGCTCCACCAAATGTCCCGCATGATCAACCATCCAAGATCTCTCTCAACACAGGAAACATCCAACAAATGATCTTATTCACTTTCCGGGCCTCAGCATCAGCATCACTAGTGGACGGTCCCTCGTCCAATCTCCTCCGAGCAACCTGCTCCACCATCTGAATCCGGACTCTTCACTCATCCTCCACAACTGAAGTCCTCTGCCTAGACTCTTGAGCTAGCCTATCCACCAAAGCTCCCAACTCAGGAATGCGGGAGTAAACAAAGTCTCGATCCTGGGCTAACTTGCCACCAACACTAACAGGCACAAGTTTAGGCATCCCATATTATATTTCAGGGGCTGGGGCCTCTGGCTTTGGCCTCAAGAGAGATACCTGCATAGGGGCCTCACTACTCTCAGATGGATCCTCCTCTTGATATGAACTAACATACACAGGCTCCTCTGAAGAGGGTGGAATAAAGTACACTGGGGTACCTGTCAAACTAATCTCTGAGTCGGAATCACTACCACTACTGGGGTCCTGAGATAAAACACAAAAAAGCAACCAAGAAACAACATTAGGGTTAAATACGACTTCTAACTGATTCACACCCTAATTCTAGTGGCTACTTTGACCTATTCACTTTACTTAGACTAAACCTAATAGTCTAACTCAACTCTATATGAGTCGAACACTCTTGCGGTATATATATATATATATATATATCCAAAATACCCTTTTATCTTAACTTGTCTCAGGGACTAGATCATGTAGCTCTGATACCAACCTGTGACACCCTCAATCTCGGGGTTAGGAAATGAGGACCCACACACCACTAAACTAACAACAATTATAACATAAACCCCGATTAAATATGAACAGGACCTATACAGGATTAAGTTTGAGACAAGAATACAACTATCAACCAGCAAATATAATTTACAACCCAAAATATTTATAAATTCAAGTACAATCGATTCTGACATGGAACCGACAGATAACCCCGCTAGCCTCTTACGTGACCGGAGTAGTCCCACTAGCCTCTTATGTCTCTATCCAATTCATCAGGAATTCATTTGTAAAACCTTTATGTTGGAATAAGTAAAGGAGTTGACTAAATTTATTTTAACATTACCAAGAATATGAAATCATTTGGACTCATTCAAGTCGAAAATCATTCTTAAGTTCAATTCAAGATTCGAAAGAAGTGAACGAATCAAAAGTTAACAAAAGCCAATACCAAGGACCTTGATTAAATGATAAACTAGCTTGGGAATCAAAATAGTTCTAACGATCAATACATGACAGGGTATATAGATTATCAAAGAATCTGGGTTTATCAAACTATTACATGAGAAAGTTTATAAGATATTATTCGGGACAAGGAATCATAAGGTTATCGAGGAACAAGAGTAAAGTATTTAGTAATAGAAACAATAGGGTTACTATTAAAGTTCGTACGGGAATTGATAACAAGGTGTCAAGGAAACAATAATAGGGTTACTTAGAAGCCAATAATAGATTCATCATATGGTTTGATAGAGCATTATAACCATTTCTACTTTATCATGGCATCAATAATATCCTCTCTATAATCAAATCACAGAGAAGGCAGAGTTACTTGCCTTAAATCGCATTCCTGCTTTACTGAAACTGGGCTACTGCCGCCTAGGATTCTTTTCCCTTTTTTAGCCTGAATGCTACCGCTATCCGAATCTAAAATCCAAAACAGAAACCCCTAATTAGCAACTTATTCGATACTCGACGTTTCTCAGAACTTCTAACGATTACCCCTTATCGCAATAACCCTTAAAGCATATACTCGACCATATTCACATAGCACGTATTACGGTATACTTGTATACTCCAAATTTACAAATAATCATCGAATCACATAGTACGACTCAACGATATCACATATCATACTATACCTTAATACTCCAAGCCCTAATTATACAACCTTATATCGAAATGACTCATTCCTTTCTTTTTAATCCCGAAATTCGAACCAAAATCATATAGTAAACCAAATAATTTCCTAATAACGTGACATGCATTCACTTAATCTTACATGCAACTTTATAAATCATATATCACTTAATAATAATCATCTTTTAAGTTTAAAATCAAGCATACCCTATAGTTCAAACCAAAAACCACTTATTCGAGTCCTTTTCTTCAAAAAAACCCGAACTTCACTATAACTTAAATTCAATAGATCGTTTCCTAACCCCGAGATTGAGGGCATCACACTCCGACTACACCCCAACCCAGTGTGTGCGCATGAGTGCATGACCAATGTGTGTATATAAACAAAGCATCATTGACTAGGGTTTTTATTATATCACATATATCTCAGCCTCTCGCATTCCCTAAATAATTCAATACAATCCAGGCCCTATGTGATGCCCTAGAAACTCGGGTTAGAAGTTTGGGGTTCACAACACACATATAATATATAAACCTGTACATGGAATATTGTATGCAATGACCCTTATTTGCACAACCACAGATCGCAAAAGGTTAAAGTATGAAAATAAGCCACAACCTTAAATTTTATTACATCGTACTAAATCCCAACTAGTTTAGCTTATAACTGATAATGAAATTATTCTTACAAACTTGCATCAACTACAATGTAAATCTCCTGCTAGCTCGATCCAATTATGTTAGATATATTTGAGATGTCATGTCTAATATGATTTGTGTTTAATTTTCAGAACTTAACAACAGGACATACCATGACTTACTGAAATCAGAACTTACTGAAGTCAGAACTTAATATCAGAACTTAAGGTGTCAGAAGATACATATCAGTACTTAAGTGCGGGAAGACTTTCAGATAAGGAATGCGGCTGATTTACAGGAGAAGATCTGGACTAAAATAATAGAAGATATGCATGGAAAGAGTTAGAAGACTAGAAGACTTGTAGAAGATATCTGATTAATAAATTTTAGGAGACAGAATTAAATTCCATATCAATTAGAATATATTTTGTAACTGTGTACTATATAAACACAGCTTAGGGTTTACACTATATGTGTTATCATTATCGGGAAACATTATTCATTGTAACCTAGCAGCTCTTAGTGATATTTGTTCATCACTGAGAGAGAACAACAGTTCATATTGTAACAAAGTTTATTAAATATACTAGATCTTTGTTACATACTTGTGTTGAAATTGATTTGATTGTATAAACACTGTATTCAACCCCCTTCTACAGTGTTGTGTGACCTAATAAGTGGTATCCGAGCTTTTCTGTTAACACACATACAGTATAGATCCAAACAATCATGTCTGAAGAAACACAAACTTCAACCAAGCCCACCAAAACTCAAGAAACTCAAAATACTCAAACCCACAGTCGATATGAGACTATTAGGGTTCCCATACTGAGACCTTCTGAGTATCCCATATGAAAAGTGAAGATGGCTATATTTCTGGAAGCTACCGATCCAGAATACCTTGATAAGATTAATGAAGGGCCATATAAGCCTACCAAGCTCTCTGTTACAGTTGCTGATCAACCAGCAAAGTCCATACCAAAGGAGAAAGGTGATTATACATCTGAAGACATCTCATCTATTGCCAAGGATGCAAGGGTAAGGCATTTGCTGCATAGTACCATTGATAATGTCATGTCAAACAGGGTAATTGGATGCAAGACTGCAAAGGAGATATGGGATGCTTTGGAGACAAGATGCCAGGGAATCAAAAAGAACAGGAAGACTATACTCACTCAAGAGTATGAGCACTTTGACTCAAAAGCTGATGAGTCATTAACTGACTTATATGACATGTTTGTCAAACTCTTGAATGATCTGTCACTGGTGGACAAAGAATATGATCTTAAAGATTCAAATCTAAAATTCCTTTTAGCTCTTCCTTAAAATTGGG
This sequence comes from Apium graveolens, assembly GCF_009905375.1. NCBI lineage: Eukaryota > Viridiplantae > Streptophyta > Magnoliopsida > Apiales > Apiaceae > Apium > Apium graveolens. The sequence continues at coordinate 93,234,538 of NC_133652.1, forward strand.
ATTTGAAGTCTACTACCATAAGAGACAACTATGACCTTACTGAAACTACTCTTGATGAAATTTATGGTATGCTCAAGACTTGTGAACTTGAGATGGATCAAAGGAGAAAGAGGCATGGAAGAAAGTCAAGGACAGTTGCTCTTAAAGATGAGGAGGAATCTCCTAAAGTGGTTGTCTCAAAGAGGGGAAAAGGAAAGGCTCTCATCATAAAGTCTGATTCAGAGTCATCAAATTCTGATGATGATGATTCAGAAACTGAAAGTTTATCTGAAGTTGATGTTGATGCAGAGATGATGCAACTGTGTGCTCTTATGGTGAAGGGTATCACAAAGATAGCCTACAGGAAATTCAGAAAGGGCAAGAAGTTTTCCAAGAAAGGTGGAAGTTCTGATAAGAAAAGATTCATAAAATCTGAAGGCAAAGGAGGAAAGTCTGACAGAGGAGACAACTCAAATGTCAAATACTACAATTGTGGTAAAATAGGCCACATATCTCCTGACTGCAAGAAAGGAAAAAGTGACAAAGGCAAGGCACTTGTCACAAAAAAGAAAAGCTGGACAGAAACCTCAGACTCTAAAAATGAGGTGAACTATGCCTTGATGGCAAATGCTGATAGCAGTACTGAAATGACTGAATTGAAGATACCTCAAACAACTTATGCTTTTCATACTGATGATATTACTGAGTTGAGATTATATCTTAAAATCATGTTCATTAGTTATAGAGATCAGACTTTAACATGTGAAAGATTAACATCTGAAAATCTTGCTTTTAAAAATAGAAATGACTATTTAAAAAAGGAGTTAGTTTTTCTTCATCAAACTAAGAAAGAAAGAGATGAGGCTTTGTATGTTAGAGATGAAGTACTAAAATTGAATGAATCTCTAAAAACTGATTTAGAAAAGGAAAGAGAGATTATCATAACTTGGACTAACTCTGGCAGAACTACTCAGAATTAACTAAGTAGTGGAAACTGGAAAGAGGGCTTAGGTTATGGAGATGATAAAAGTAAGAAAGGAACTGTGAAAATTGAGCCAACTGTTGTTAAATAGACTGCTAAGCCAAAGGTAAATCCTGTTAAGTTTGTAGCAAAAACTGTAAAGTCTGATTCTAAAAAGATGAAAAAGTCTAGGACAGAAGTCAAAGAAAAGTCAACTTCTGATAAATTAAAACAGGATAAACCAACTAGTTAACATAGGCTTAATGACAAAGAAGCAGCTTAAGCATAAGCTGAAAGAGATTAAAAATATGAACAAGATAAAGGAAGCTAGGAAAAATAGGAATGGAAAGGAAGGTGTGAATAAAAGCAAAAATTATATGCATGTTCCTAATGCTCCTAGAAAGAAATGTTACAACTGTGAAAACTCTAACCATCTTGCTTCTTTTTGCAGGAAAAATAAAGATATAAACTCTTTACCTCCTAAATCAGGAGTTAAGAGTCAGTCTGTTAGCTTTAAACCACAAAATCCTTATTTTCATTGTGGTAGTTTAAGGCATTCCATTTATACTTGTAAGGAATATCATAGTTTGTACTATGATTGTTATCAAATAAAACCTTATTTGAAGAAAGTTAGTATTATTCCTTCTAGTGTAAAGTCTGATGCAAAGTCTGACATAAATTCTGATAAATAGCATGTTAGCATAAACTCTGAAATTAAATCCGCTGCAAATGCTAACAAACTTAAGAAGGCCAAAGGATCCAAGAAAGTCTGGGTCCTTAAAACTAACCAATAGTGGTCTTTGTGATTGCAGGGCAACAGGAAAAACATCCTAGTTCTGGACAGTGGATGTTCAGGATATATGACTGGAAATAAAGCCCTGCTATCAGAATTTGTAGAGAAAGTTGGCCCAGGAGTTTCTTATAGAGATGGCAACATGGGAAAAACTCTGGGATATGGCAATATCTGTAACACCCCCAGATCCGGGGTCGGGGATCCGGGTCGTCACGGTCTTTCTCTCCACAATATCACTTCACTTAATTAATAATAATAACCTTATGCTGTGACCCCACACTAACACACACCACAACCCGTTATAGTCTCAGAGATGAAATTTAAATAAGTACAAGTCTTTGAATCCACAATTTAAAAGTTATTACAACCCAAAATGATTACTTGATAAATTTACAGTTAATTGCCATTATCTGCCACAAGTTATAATTATACATAATTTGATTCTCAAAATAGAATGCCTGATCTACCAATGGATCTACCTCTGCAGCTATAGCAGCCACAACATCATCGGGAAGACGAGGGACGCTTCCCACGCGCTTGCGATGGGTCTGCTGGAGTCTGGCCATCTTTCCTAACTGTTGTTGTGTGATGAAGAAATAAAGCAAGAGTGAGCCTTACAGCTCGCAAGATAATATATAGTGATAACAATAATATAAGTATCTAAATGGATACTTACTAGAATCTTTTATCATGAGTAAGATAATTACTTACTAGATATAAGTAAAAACAAGGGATGAAGTTACCAAATACTTCACTATACTTATATCATTTATAAAGCTACTTGAACTACCACTGTTCAAAGTATAATAAAATTCACGGGGTCATCCCATAGATGAGACCACAAGTAAAACTTGAAAATATTTGATCTTTGAAATATTTTGAAAAGAAATGAAGTTACGAGATACTTCATTCAATGGATACACCAATAAAAATGTTTGACCCTGTCAATGCTTCGGCAACCACCCATTAGTAGCCTTTCAATCGAAATGCTACGGGTAGTGTTGCAGAATTATCCAAATGGATGATGAACTCATTACGGGAGTTTACCGCGCCAGGAAGACCACTTACGATGATCAGTCGTAGTAGTACAACCCCACCATTTTCTACATGTAGAGGAGAACCTGTCGGATTTACTTGTCAACCGAACACTGAACTCCTAAGGAATGGACCGCCTTAGCGGAACTTCCAGGCCATTTGGGCCAATATAATAAGGCTGGGCCGGCGCTACTCGACCACTTACGCCACTCCTAGTTCAGATGAAATCCATGACTCTGAAACGTAAAGCTCGTTTCCCCCTTTCCCCAAGTAGAAACTTGTTGATACGGCTCCACCAAGAAGTCGTACCTAGTTGGAAAGGAAAACTCACCGATATTTCCCAGGCGATGCCTGTTAATGGATTAACTTGTTCCAAGAATTTTACTTCCCGAATATTGGGTAAGTAATCAAAAACTCTTTTACCAAGACAGCAACCTTGTTGCGAATATAAAACACACCACCGAGCCGGATCCCCCAGGTTTTGAGCGAGTATTTAAATCCCCTTTTTAAAAGGAAGATCTTAAATATAAAAATAGTTTTGGGATCCGCTCTAACTTTTGAAAATCATTTTAAAGACTCGAAAACACTTTAAAGAGTGTTTGGAGTAAAACTGATTTAATGAAGTAAATCAGTCCCCAGAATATTTAGAAAATGTCTGAATATTATTATTTAAATAATATTCCCATAAAAATAATCTTTATAAAATAATTGAAGTAGAAGTATTAAAACTTATACTTGAAATGAATAGCAAATAATCAAAGATATACTTATACGAAAGTAATATCTTTATTTGAATAATCAAAAATAAGTTTGATTATCGACACCTTATTCTTTAATAAAATAAAGAATATAGCTCAGCAAATAATCGGAGTCATAGATCCTCAAATGAATATTCAAATAATATTCAATAAATAAAATAAGCTGAGTCATAATACCTCGAATGAATATTATAAATAATATTCATTAAATAAAATAAAGGAGTCATACATCCTCAAATGAATATTCAAATAATATTCAATAAATAATGTAAAGGAGTCATACGCCTTCGAATAATATTCGAAATAATATTCAATAATAAAATAAAGTTAAAGTTATCGAATAAACCTTATTCGATTAATAGTTTTAAAAACTATATCCATATATATATATATAAATAAATATATATATATATATACTCGGGAACATCGACTCCCGGTTTAGAAATATGTTCACCTTTTATCCCCTATACTAAGGGTATACGCAACTACTTGCTTATTTCTAGCATAGGTATTATCAACTGAATCAACAGATATATATGGAAAGAATGCGAAACAAGCATGCATATATATATATACCATAGCAGCATGCTTCAATATATTGCATCATTTGCTAATTAACCAACATGCATCTATCGCAAGATAATGCAAATACATATATTCATCACAACAACAGTTATAATGGGTAGAAAACTTGCCTGAGCGACTTGGGGTGATAAAAGGCTCGGGACGAGTCTGGTAACCTATAAACAATAAGTAAGTTGGAATTAAACCAAAGTCACTTGTAAATCTATACTTTAACTAACTTAGACTCTAACGCTTGTTTTGCGCTTATTGATTCTCTTAAGTCACTCGAGTACCCTCGGCTCCACCATTTTTAATAAATTAACCATTACGAGTTTTAAAGCGATTCCTTCGCGAGTGTCTTACCAACTGCCTAACACTCTTACCATAATTGTTTCATACATTAATTAACCCATTTTGGTCTTTAACCTATGTTTCAAAGTAAGGCGAGGGGAAATGATTCGTTCGCGAAACGCCGTTACTTGAAACGGTCGTTTCTCCTAAACCGTACATCGGAATCAAACGAACTACATATCAAAACGAAGCTCGTAACATGAACTATCTAAATATGGCAATGGTCATAATCTAGCAGGGAGTTCTCGGGTCCAAATGTTATGAACAAAAGCAGTCTAAAGTAAATCGGACATTACGACGGCTATGTTTACGCGATTACCAATGTTTAAACTACTCCAATTAACCACCAACCAACTCATAACCATCAATACAACAAAACTTCACCGAAACCATACCACATCAGTCCATAATCTCCAAGGTTTTCAACTCAAACAACCACAATCAAGACCTATGAACTATAATCAAGCTTCAATTACCAAAACACTTCCAAATCAAACCAAACTACTAATAATCACAATCCATGCTTCTCATTTCACAAAACCAACCATTAAACTTACTAACAAATAAAGTAAAGGCTAGGGTTTGAAGTTTATACCTTCCTTGGGAGGTGTTAAGTTGCTAGGAAGCCTTAGGGAGCCTCCTACAAGCTTGATCTTTCCAAAGAAATCAAGAACACAAAGTTAGGCTTTGAAGTTTCTAAAAGTCCGATTTAAAGAACTGTAAAAATGAGGGTCTTACCATGATTATTTGGACGAGACTTGTGAACAAGAGTTGTAGGTCATCTCAATACCTTTCCAATGAGCTATAGAACACAATATTTGAGTGAGAAATGAAGGAGATACAGCAGTTTTAGTGTGCTGGTTCTGTTTTGGCCGAGAGCATGAAGAACAATGCCTTGGTTTCTTTTTTATTTTGATGAAAAATGATTTGCTTGGCTTGGTTGGTTTGATTTTTGTGTTTGTTTTAGTAAATTACCTAGTTGCCCTTGATTTTGTGTGGTTAAAAAGCCACCACATCTCCTTCCTTCCCATGTCATGCTTGTGTCATCCTCATGATGTCATCCTCCCCTCCTTGTCCTCTTCTCATAGGTTGGGTGACATCATCCTCTCTAATCCCTTTGATTAACTTCCTAATTGTTTGCCTAATGACCGCTGATCTGTTATACTGTTCGCTTAACTTTCGTTTTCGTTTATCGTTTGAGGGATCATACCCGGGATCTTATTACTTAGGTTCCCTTAACCTTTCTCAATACATTATATTCCTTTTTATGATCCTCTATTATAATCCTTTAATTTAAATCCTTTTATCCTGTTACCTTATACTCAATTCTTTCCGTATCTATTGGATTTCCGGGAAAAATTAAAGTGTTCGGATTTGGATTCTGACGATCTTTACATACACTTATATCCCATATAAAGTACTAATAAAATCTCAGAATATCCATATCAGAACCCCTATATAGTGTGGCATGAAAAGTTTTCTCATTCAGCAAAAATACTATTCATAAGGGTTTCAAAATTTCCCAAAAATTGGGGTTATTACAGTCTCCCCTCCTTAAAAGGATTCCGTCCCGGAATCAGATAGAAAATGAATTGGGATACTTTCTTAGCATTACACTTTCTAACTCTCAAATAAATTTTCCCACATTGTGGTTCTTCCATCAAACTCTGAATAGTTTGATAACCCTTCTCCTAAGCACTTGTTCCCTTTTCACTCTACAACCCTTTCTGGTTGCTCCCTATAGGTTATGTCTGGTCGCATGCCTATGCGCTCATATGCCCCTATTTATCTGGCATCCGAATTACATTTTCTTAACACTGATACGTGAGACACGTTACGACCTGCTACATGTTCGGGGTTAGGGCTAGCTCCTATGCTATCCTCCCAATACGTCTTAATATATCCAAGGGTCCAACAATTTGTGGACTTAGCTTTCATTTCTTTCCGAACCTCATCCTTCCTTTCCAAGGAAATACCTATAACAACACTAGGTCCCCTATTTCATACTCTTTTTCCTTTCGTGTCAAATCAACATACTTATCATGTCCATCTTGGGCTACTACCAGCCGTCCTCTGATTAGATCTATCATATCCTTGGTCCTTTGGACTACTGCGGGTCCGAGCATCTTGCGCTCTACAACTTCATCCTAACATAAGGGAGATCGACATTGTCTTCCCTCAAGGATCTCATAAGGCAATACCTCAATACTGACATATGATCTATTGTCGTAAGAAAACTCAACCCGTGTTAAGTGATCATTCCAATTTCTTTCAAGTCTATTGCACAGACTCTCATTATAGCTTTTAGCATTAGAGCTTTTGCTTCTCACTACCCATCCTTTTTCCCAGTTCGTAGTCGCTACTATCTTCCGTTCCTAATATTATACTAGTTATACTTTTGCTCGTTAGCGTTCTATAACCTTTTAATAACCACGTCAACCTTAGTATCACGAATGTGTTTCCATTCCGAATACTACCACAACTTTATTACTCCTTTTTCAGCTGTTTCTATTTCCCAAAGTTTGATCAATCATATAAAAGTAAAGGAATTTGTTGAGAGATCACTATGATCATGAACACTTGTTATCTCGCATAGTTAGTACAGAAGGTGGCCAGCCTTTAGTACTTGACAAGCAATTAAATAATAGTTGGTATCCTACTAGGCTTCTATCACACAGATAGACAGTCATTCGGCAATACCTCCCCTTCTGGAAGGGTTGTTCTTCTCAACTTACATGAAATGAAAAGAAGAGAAAAGAACAAACTGAAGAGAATTGTATATATAAAAAAAAATATACTGCCACAAAATATCTGGCTTGGAACCTACCTCTGAACTATAGAGGTTTGTCATAGGAGAACAAAACATATATGTATGTATATCAACATCAAGTATTATAGCATCCTATTTCACATGCCTAAATATTTTTGCTATTCCGTCCATCATTCTATGGACCCATGCTCTTCCTCGAGGTTATACACAATCACCTTTGAAACTCCCTCGACATCGAAAATCGAATCTGGGATCTCATTCTATACATCATCGTTACTAGAATTCTATGCTTGCACCGCAACCTTCCTCGTATAATAATACGACTCTCTATTGATAAGAAAGAATAATAATTCACTAGGTAGATACTCTACTTAATTAGTCTATCAATGATAACTTATACACTACCACGACCCGATTAGTGGTACTCAATCTCAACACCCATTCCAATACAACTCTCACGGTTGTAATCAGCTCATTACTCGCAGAATCATTGTTGCCTTACTATGGTCCACCACTGACCTACTGTAGTCATTCATTTTCCATGAAGTCTTAATAGCTAACCATACGGAGTCCATACATCTCGTATCTAATTCTCCTAAGGAGTTAACATAACCACCAATCACAATTCATGAAGAACACTCCAAACTCTGACGTACTTTCATGACATGAAGTAGATAAAATTGCAGAAGAGTTTCAATCAAAGCAACGATAGCAGGTTAATACCATTCTTAATCATATGCCTTAAATAGAAGACTTAACTCAAAGGTTCGTCTAGTCCTTTTTGAAACATGGTCCTGGCTTATCTCAAGATAGGACCTTCTAAGATAGATAGCCCGCTCATGGCGATTACACGAATTAAACCTTTACCAACTACTATTACGGTTGGGTATTGCACAGTCATCAGAAGGAATGTCAATCTTCCAAACCATAATACAACCTTCACAGTTTTAACCATCCTCACTGTATTATTTTGGCACAAGCGCCTATAATTATCCTCTTACCTTTAAAGTGTCGGCCACCTCTTTGGCCTTTCCTGATAGTAAAATTTCCTTACAGTCAATTTTATTTTAACCACTTTCAAATAAATTTTCTACCTTATTTCAATCACTGCTTTTGTGAAGATGTATTCCTTAAAATCTGATGAGTAAAAAAAAAAAATATCACCATTTTTCCATAAGTTATTGCCTCAGTCTTTAGAGGTTAATCACTGTCACGACTGACTCTCAATCATACTTAGAACATCTTTTATCTTAAGTCTTAATTGCCCTGAATAATTTCGACCTTTACTGGTTCGATCCATACTTTCTCGTGGGTTAACACGTGCCCCACTTGGCAACACTATAATTACGTCATATTTCCTTTATCCACATTTCTATTCTTGAGAATTTTGAATATTACCTTTCTCCTTGTAAAACCTCTAAGGTTATCCTTGAATCGTTCCTCCTGTATTCCCTAGATACAGGGCATATCAAAATACCATATACTAATACTAGAATCATTGTCTATATACTTTTGAAAAAAAAATTCTCCACTGATTCTTTAAAGGTTGTTATTACCTTAATCCTTTCCAATTCATACTGTCAAATTTCATACTATCCCTATTAAGGGTGAAATGCCAACCTTTATGCATTCCCCTAGGATTCATTTTAAGTTACCGATGTTCTATCCTTAATTCCACCTTTGAAAAGGTACATGCATCCATCCATGGATAAACCAAGTCATATATCCTTGATAGATTATCTTCTTCATCATTCCCACCTCGATAGTCTATACCTAACTTCATAATAGCATCCTTATTCAAATTGAGGTCAATCCATATGGCCTCCAAAAGATAACAATGGTCATCCGCTTTTCTTTCCTGATTTGGTAATGATAACATGGATGTTCTGAAAGATATTGGTCATGTTCAACGTGAACTTCTTCTTAATAATTCCTTATTTACTTTTGTTGTTTATCTCAACAGTCACCTCAATGTTGGGATACCTCTCATACCTGGCATCTCCCTTTCTGAGTATCGAGCCACCGGTCTTACATTTCACATTATTGAAGGTCACTTCCTTCATCCAAATTTTCCTACTTTCTTACTTTCTTGTCTCCTTAGTCTATCCGCGTCTTATTATTTATCCTTCGAACTATCTAAAGGTTTCCTTGAATCCTCCCAACTTAAAGGGGATAAAATGTACATAACTCGTATGCCTTCAACCATCAACTTTAACTCATGGTGAATCACCCTCATCCTGACGATTACATACTTTTCTATGTCTATTGCTACGAGTCTTTAGGGTTTCCTCATACCCAACTCCCTTATCATTATTTCATGAACTAACACAACATAAGCATTGATTTCAAACATCCCGTCATTCTGGATTCGTGTCCTCAGAACGAATCTTGACAACTTTTACAACTTAGATTCATAATTTATCATACTCGTCTGCCTTTGTTCTGACTCTAAAGCTTTACACTATCTCCTTATCTTTGGGAATTACTTTCCCGAAAACAATTGACTGGACTTAAATCAGTTTATTATAATCTCTTGCTCCGTGCCTTCCTTGGCCTTTCACCAGCAGGTGGTCTCTCTCTTAGGAGGGTGAGTGATAAAAACAGTCTTTTGTGATTCGTCAATCATTTAGAATCTCAAATGATTCCTATATTTCTTTTAGCCAGGCTCTTGCCTCGACTAGGTCAACCTGTTCCTTGGAACTCTGAGAGCTTAACGATTTAAAGGTCATGAAAGAATTTCCTGCCGCATTGTCCCCTCAGGGTGGTGGTTGGGGATAATAGTCTAAGTTCTGTCTAGATAGGTCCATGAATTGCCGTATAGGAGTACCGTCTCGGTTCTCCTTTCCTTACTCGACTTTCTGTTTCCTTAGTATGAAATGTTTCATCCTACTCCCCATAATTGGGGTCATCTTTTAATTTAAAATCCTCATTTTCCTCTCCATTATGTCATGGGTTCCTTCTATCTTGATGGCGACCTCCCTGACTATCACGTTCAGGGTTTGCTCTAAATCTTATTCCTCAAACTATGGCTCTCATCTAAGTTCTCATCCTTACGCTCTTGAACTTTCGGAACCCAAATTCTATAGGAATACCTCATTATCCCTTATCATCTTTCTCTGGCACCGTATGCTCTTTTCCAATAATTCGGTCTCTATTGCAATCTCAAACAGCTTTTCGGTACCGGCTCCGGTTACCTTCACTACTATTTCCAAAATCTCTTATAAACTCTCCCAAAGACATTATCATCTTGAGTCTCTCCTTTTTACTAAGGGCATCAGCCACCACATTGGCTTTCCCCGAATGATAAAGAATCTCCCAATCATTATTCTTGATTAGCTCTAACTGCCTCCTCTGGCATATGTTGAGCTCTTTCTACGTGAAAATGTACTAGAGCACTTATGGCTTAGGTAATTCTCGCACTTCTCTCCATACAAGTAGTGCCTCCAATCTTTAGGGTAAAACTATTGCCACGAGCCTAAGCTCATGGGTGGGGATATCGAATTTCATATTACCTTAATTATCTTGACATGTACGCGATTACCTTATCGTGCTGCATAAGCACGCACCCTAAGCCATTGTGCGAAGCGTCACTACACTTCACAAAATCTCCTTTTCCATCCGGCAATGCCAGCATAGGGGCCATCACCAACCTCTGCTTCAGTTCTTGAAAGCTGTTCTCGCATTTCTCTGTCCATTCGAACTTCTCAGTCTTACGAGTAAGCCGCGTAAAAGGGGCTACTATCTTTACAACTTGAACGAACCTCCGGTAGTGACCGGCCAATCCTACCTCTGGTAGTCGACCAAACCATGGTCATCAATTCATCAGTGGTCATTTATCCAATCCTGTCAGGATCCTCCATGGGATCCTCCTCAACAACTATCCCTTCTAGGACAACATCCTCAACCGCTAAATCCTCAATATCAACATCATCCGGTCCTGCATTAGGACACTCTATCGGATCCACAATCCGATCTCCAATTAGTAATAAAATATCATCGCGATGTTGCTCCTCAACATCAGGGTTCGGAGTCCCGCTACCATATACGATAACGAACTACGCTCCTATCACGATATTTATAAGGGTTCCCATAAGGGTTTTAACTGTCAGTACTACGTTAGGTAGCCCGACTATGAACTTGGCAAGAGTTCTTATTATCTTTGTGAACTTATTATCTTAACGTCCCATCATCTCTGAGGTTTATAACGCTTAGCTCTGATACCATTTCTGTAACACCCCCAGATCCGGGGTCGGGGATCCGGGTCGTCACGGTCTTTCTCTCCACAATATCACTTCACTTAATTAATAATAATAACCTTATGCTGTGACCCCACACTAACACACACCACAACCCGTTATAGTCTCAGAGATGAAATTTAAATAAGTACAAGTCTTTGAATCCACAATTTAAAAGTTATTACAACCCAAAATGATTACTTGATAAATTTACAGTTAATTGCCATTATCTGCCACAAGTTATAATTATACATAATTTGATTCTCAAAATAGAATGCCTGATCTACCAATGGATCTACCTCTGCAGCTATAGCAGCCACAACATCATCGGGAAGACGAGGGACGCTTCCCACGCGCTTGCGATGGGTCTGCTGGAGTCTGGCCATCTTTCCTAACTGTTGTTGTGTGATGAAGAAATAAAGCAAGAGTGAGCCTTACAGCTCGCAAGATAATATATAGTGATAACAATAATATAAGTATCTAAATGGATACTTACTAGAATCTTTTATCATGAGTAAGATAATTACTTACTAGATATAAGTAAAAACAAGGGATGAAGTTACCAAATACTTCACTATACTTATATCATTTATAAAGCTACTTGAACTACCACTGTTCAAAGTATAATAAAATTCACGGGGTCATCCCATAGATGAGACCACAAGTAAAACTTGAAAATATTTGATCTTTGAAATATTTTGAAAAGAAATGAAGTTACGAGATACTTCATTCAATGGATACACCAATAAAAATGTTTGACCCTGTCAATGCTTCGGCAACCACCCATTAGTAGCCTTTCAATCGAAATGCTACGGGTAGTGTTGCAGAATTATCCAAATGGATGATGAACTCATTACGGGAGTTTACCGCGCCAGGAAGACCACTTACGATGATCAGTCGTAGTAGTACAACCCCACCATTTTCTACATGTAGAGGAGAACCTGTCGGATTTACTTGTCAACCGAACACTGAACTCCTAAGGAATGGACCGCCTTAGCGGAACTTCCAGGCCATTTGGGCCAATATAATAAGGCTGGGCCGGCGCTACTCGACCACTTACGCCACTCCTAGTTCAGATGAAATCCATGACTCTGAAACGTAAAGCTCGTTTCCCCCTTTCCCCAAGTAGAAACTTGTTGATACGGCTCCACCAAGAAGTCGTACCTAGTTGGAAAGGAAAACTCACCGATATTTCCCAGGCGATGCCTGTTAATGGATTAACTTGTTCCAAGAATTTTACTTCCCGAATATTGGGTAAGTAATCAAAAACTCTTTTACCAAGACAGCAACCTTGTTGCGAATATAAAACACACCACCGAGCCGGATCCCCCAGGTTTTGAGCGAGTATTTAAATCCCCTTTTTAAAAGGAAGATCTTAAATATAAAAATAGTTTTGGGATCCGCTCTAACTTTTGAAAATCATTTTAAAGACTCGAAAACACTTTAAAGAGTGTTTGGAGTAAAACTGATTTAATGAAGTAAATCAGTCCCCAGAATATTTAGAAAATGTCTGAATATTATTATTTAAATAATATTCCCATAAAAATAATCTTTATAAAATAATTGAAGTAGAAGTATTAAAACTTATACTTGAAATGAATAGCAAATAATCAAAGATATACTTATACGAAAGTAATATCTTTATTTGAATAATCAAAAATAAGTTTGATTATCGACACCTTATTCTTTAATAAAATAAAGAATATAGCTCAGCAAATAATCGGAGTCATAGATCCTCAAATGAATATTCAAATAATATTCAATAAATAAAATAAGCTGAGTCATAATACCTCGAATGAATATTATAAATAATATTCATTAAATAAAATAAAGGAGTCATACATCCTCAAATGAATATTCAAATAATATTCAATAAATAATGTAAAGGAGTCATACGCCTTCGAATAATATTCGAAATAATATTCAATAATAAAATAAAGTTAAAGTTATCGAATAAATCTTATTCGATTAATAGTTTTAAAAACTATATCCATATATATATATATAAATAAATATATATATATATATACTCGGGAACATCGACTCCCGGTTTAGAAATATGTTCACCTTTTATCCCCTATACTAAGGGTATACGCAACTACTTGCTTAATTCTAGCATAGGTATTATCAACTGAATCAACAGATATATATGGAAAGAATGCGAAACAGGCATGCATATATATATACCATAGCAGCATGCTTCAATATATTGCATCATTTGCTAATTAACCAACATGCATCTATCGCAAGATAATGCAAATACATATATTCATCACAACAACAGTTATAATGGGTAGAAAACTTGCCTGAGCGACTTGGGGTGATAAAAGGCTCGGGACGAGTCTGGTAACCTATAAACAATAAGTAAGTTGGAATTAAACCAAAGTCACTTGTAAATCTATACTTTAACTAACTTAGACTCTAACGCTTGTTTTGCGCTTATTGATTCTCTTAAGTCACTCGAGTACCCTCGGCTCCACCATTTTTAATAAATTAACCATTACGAGTTTTAAAGTGATTCCTTCGCGAGTGTCTTACCAACTGCCTAACACTCTTACCATAATTGTTTCATACATTAATTAACCCCTTTTGGTCTTTAACCTATGTTTCAAAGTAAGGCGAGAGGAAATGATTCGTTCGCGAAACGCCGTTACTTGAAACGGTCGTTTCTCCTAAACCGTACATCGGAATCAAACGAACTACATATCAAAACGAAGCTCGTAACATGAACTATCTAAATATGGCAATGGTCATAATCTAGCAGGGAGTTCTCGGGTCCAAATGTTATGAACAAAAGCAGTCTAAAGTAAATCGGACATTACGACGGCTATGTTTACGCGATTACCAATGTTTAAACTACTCCAATTAACCACCAACCAACTCATAACCATCAATACAACAAAACTTCACCGAAACCATACCACATCAGTCCATAATCTCCAAGGTTTTCAACTCAAACAACCACAATCAAGACCTATGAACTATAATCAAGCTTCAATTACCAAAACACTTCCAAATCAAACCAAACTACTAATAATCACAATCCATGCTTCTCATTTCACAAAACCAACCATTAAACTTACTAACAAATAAAGTAAAGGCTAGGGTTTGAAGTTTATACCTTCCTTGGGAGGTGTTAAGTTGCTAGGAAGCCTTAGGGAGCCTCCTACAAGCTTGATCTTTCCAAAGAAATCAAGAACACAAAGTTAGGCTTTGAAGTTTCTAAAAGTCCGATTTAAAGAACTGTAAAAATGAGGGTCTTACCATGATTATTTGGACGAGACTTGTGAACAAGAGTTGTAGGTCATCTCAATACCTTTCGAATGAGCTATAGAACACAATATTTGAGTGAGAAATGAAGGAGATACAGTAGTTTTAGTGTGCTGGTTCTGTTTTGGCCGAGAGCATGAAGAACAATGCCTTGGTTTCTTTTTGATTTTGATGAAAAATGATTTGCTTGGCTTGGTTGGTTTGATTTTTGTGTTTGTTTTAGTAAATTACCTAGTTGCCCTTGATTTTGTGTGGTTAAAAAGCCACCACATCTCCTTCCTTCCCATGTCATGCTTGTGTCATCCTCATGATGTCATCCTCCCCTCCTTGTCCTCTTCTCATAGGTTGGGTGACATCATCCTCTCTAATCCCTTTGATTAACTTCCTAATTATTTGCCTAATGACCGCTGATCTGTTATATTGTTCGCTTAACTTTCGTTTTCGTTTATCGTTTGAGGGATCATACCCGGGATCTTATTACTTAGGTTCCCTTAACCTTTCTCAATACATTATATTCCTTTTTATGATCCTCTATTATAATCCTTTAATTTAAATCCTTTTATCCTGTTACCTTATACTCAATTCTTTCCGTATCTATTGGATTTCCGGGAAAAATTAAAGTGTTCGGATTTGGATTCTGACGATCTTTACATACACTTATATCCCATATAAAGTACTAATAAAATCTCAGAATATCCATATCAGAACCCCTATATAGTGTGGCATGAAAAGTTTTCTCATTAAGCAAAAATACTATTCATAAGGGTTTCAAAATTTCCCAAAAATTGGGGTTATTACAATATCAATCTTGGGAATGTCATCATTGAAACAGTAGCTCTTGTCTCAGGACTTAAACATAATCTGCTAAGTGTGGGTCAAATCTGTGACAGAGGTTATCATGTGGATTTCTCTGAAGAACAGTGTGAAGTTGTAATTAATTCTACAGGAAAAGTGGTTCTAAAAGGTTACAGGCATGGTAACATATATGAAGCCAGACTTTCAATAAGTTCTGATGGTTCTGCAATCTGTCTGTTGAGTAGAGCATCAATTGAAGAAAGTTGGAATTGGCATAAAAGACTCTCTCATTTAAATTTCAACAACATAAATGAGCTAGTAAAGAAAGATCTTGTAAGAGGATTGCCAAAATCAGTATTTGCTCTTGATGGCCTTTGTGATTCATGTCAAAAGGCAAAACAAAAAAAATCTTCATTCAAGAGCAAAACTGAATCCTCAATTCTTGAGCCTTATCACTTACTACATGTTGATCTATTTGGTCCGATCAATGTCATGTCAATTGTAAAGAAGAAATATGCTATGGTTATAGTGGATGAGTTCACAAGATACACTTGGGTGTATATCTTGCACAAGAAGAATGAAACTACATCTACTCTAACTGATCATGTCAGACAGCTGGATAAGTTGGTCAAAGATTCTGTTAAAATAATAAGAAGTGATAATGGCACTGAGTTCAAGAATTCAGTCATGGAAGAGTTCTGCAAAGAGCATGGAATTAAGCAGGAATTTTCTGCAGCTGGAACTCTACAGTAAAATGGAGTTGTAGAGAGAAAGAACAGGACTCTCATTGAAGCTGCATGAACTATGCTTGATGAAGCAAAGCTGCCAACCTACTTTTGGGCTGAAGCTGTGCAGACTGCTTATTTTACACAGAATGCTAAACTCATAAACAAGCATGGAAAAACACCATATGAGATGGTGAAGAAAAAGAAGCCAAATCTGAAATGCTTTCATGTATTTGGATGTAAGTGTTTTGTTCTTAAGACTCATCCTGAACAGCTGTCAAAATTTGATCTAAAGGCTGATGAAGGAATTTTTGTTGGATATCCACTTTCCACAAAAGCCTTCAGAGTCTATAATTTAAGAACAAAGGTTGTCATGGAATCTATCAATGCATCTTTTGATGATAAAAAGATTAATAGACTTGAAGATTTCAATGATCATGATCAGCTGAGATTTGAAAATAAAGATTTAAGTTCTGATTCTGTAAATCCTGATGGCTTAAATTTGATCCTGTAAGTTCTGACAGGTTAAATTCTGATGTCATTGAAACTGTGGTAACTACTCCAAGCGAAAATGCACCTGTTCAGGGGGAGCAAGCTGAAGATCCTACCACAACTCAAGACTCTCAAGAAGTATCAGAACCTGTCACTGGCTCTTCAAGTTCTGATTCATCAAGTTCTGATGAGACAAATTCTGATAATTCTGGAAACTCTGATTCTTCAAATCCTGAAGGATCCAACTCTAATTCTGAAGTCTCAGAGAGCACATCTACAGGGGGGCATCAGAAAATGCTAATGGAGACAGCATGGATCATGGGGGAGGATCCAGTTCTAAAAATCAATTTCCATCTACAAGGAAGTGGACCAAATCACATACACCTGACTTAATAATTGGAGATCCTGAAGCAGGTGTCAGAACTAGAACTGCAACATCAAATGAATGTCTCTATCATTCTTTTCTATCTCAGACTGAACCAAAGAAAGTGGAAGAAGCTCGTCAAGATGCTGAATGGGTGCAAGCAATGAAGGAAGATTTAAATGAATTTGAAAGAAATAAAGTCTGGACCCTAGTGCCAAGATAAAAGAACAGATCAATTGTTGGCACAAAATGGGTGTTCAGAAAAAAAATTGACAGTGATGGCATAATTACAAGAAACAAAGCAAGGCTGGTTACCAAAGGCTACTCTCAACAGGAGGGTATTGATTATAATGAAACATTTGCACCAGTTGCTAGAATGGAAGCCATAAGAATCTTTTTGGCTTATGCTGCTCACAAAAAGTTTAAATTCTTTCAAATGGATGTGAAAAGTGCTTTTCTCAATGGAAAATTGGAAGAAGAGGTATATGTTGAACAACCTCCCGGATTTGTAGATCCAAAATTTCCAAATCATGTCTACAGACTTGACAAAGCACTTTATGGCCTTAAGAAAGCTCCAAGAGCATGGTATGAGACTTTAGCTCAATTCCTTCTGGAAAGTAGATTTCACAGAGGTACAATTGATAAAACACTGTTCTACCTCAACCATGGAAAGGACTTACTTTTGGTACATATATATGTTGATGATATCATATTTGGTTCTATAAATGCCAAACTCTGTGAAAGGTTTGCAAAGCTAATGCAGTCAAGATATCAAATGAGTATGATGGGAGAACTTAGCTATTTTCTGGGATTTCAAGTCAAGCAAAATGAAGAAGGTACTTTTATCTGTCAATCTAAGTACACCAGAAATTTACTCAAGAAATTTGGAATGCAAGATTGTTCAACTGCATCCACTCCCATGGCCACTGCAACCAAGTTAGATAACGATACTGGTTCATCATTAGATATTACTAACTACAGAGGTATGATTGGCTCTTTACTCTATTTAACTGCAAGTAAACCTGATATCTTGTATGCTACATATCTTTGTGCAAGATTTCAGGCTGATTCAAGAGAATCTCATCTAATAGCTATGAAAAGAATTTTCAAGTACCTCAAGGGTACAGCTGATCTAGGATTGTGGTATCCTAGAGAATCAGATTTTAAGCTAATAGGTTACTCAGATGCAGATTTTGTAGGATGCAAAATAGACAGGAAAAGCACTAGTGGAAGCTGCCAATTTCTTGGAGGCAGATTGGTTTCTTGGTTTAGCAAGAAACAGAAATCAATTTCCACATCAACTGCAGAAGCAAAATATATTGCTGCAAGAAGCTGTTGTGCACAGATTCTTTGGATGAAGAATCAGTTACTGGACTATGGGTTAGAATTTTCTAAAATACCTATTTACTGTGATAATCAAAGTGCTATTGCTATGACAGGTAATCCAGTTCAACATTCAATGACAAAGCACATCAGTATTAGGTACCATTTCATAAGGGAACATGTGATGGAAGGTACAGTGGAATTGCATTTTGTTCCAACAGATCAACAACTAGCAGATATCTTCACAAAACCACTATGTGAAGCTATTTTTACAAGACTGGTAAATGAACTTGGAATGGTTTCAGGTTTTTTCTCAAAATCTACTTAGTTTTTGTTCTCATGTATCAGACTTTATGATCAGTATTTATATATTGTCTTATCTTCATGTAATTTGTGCTTAAATTATAATACATTAATTACTGATTGTTATCTGATGTGATTCTATATACTCTGATAGTGTTTTGAATGTTCTTTGACTATTCAATCCAATGAGGATTACTGTGCTAGATGCTGACCTAGTAGTCTTTAACATACTAGAAATCCCATGTTTGAATTAGTTGTTTATGTGGAAATTCATTATCACAAGCAAATTTTGATTTTGAGCTTAGTCAAATTTACTTTGTGTATCTTATTACTAAGTCACAAACTAGATTCTAGCTTCTTATCTGTCAAATTCCGATGTTAGTAAATCTTAAGGATGAACCACATGCTTGATAAGCCTCACTTATCTGAAGAAAAGAAAAGAAAAGAAAATTGAAGTCAGGTACTCCTTTGAGATCTAGAGTAAATATGTGGAAGGTAAGACCCAAGTGCATTGCTGGTGTTAAGTTATATGCATTAGAAAAGCAAATAAATTTTTCTTGGTGACTTTTCACATTCTCTGATTACTGGAGAAATACTCTAATAATAGCATAAATTCTAATAGCAGTTGTGACTCACTTACACTAAGAAGCCACTATAAAAAGAATGTTAAAAGATGCATACAATGAGCACAAACAGTTGAGGTGGACTCTTGCATAAATTTGTTCTATAGTAGACTTCATAATTAAAGACAGATTTTAAGCACATTTCTTAGTTATGCCTTATTTCTAAGATGTACTAAAGTTTATCAGTCTTTAATCTTTATCTTCTATTTTCCTAATGCACACACTCTCACTTCATATGAATGATGAAATTTACTGTAGTGATTAAGTTATTTTTGACAAACAGTTAAGTGTCATTTGCATAAATTCTGAGGACAAGTTCTGATGGAAGTTCTGATGCTTAAACTCTGAAGAAACAAGTCAGCATTTGTATGAAGAATCACAGAAACAAACATTCACATTCTGAGAACAGAAGCCATGTTCTGATGACCGTTAAAATCTGATAATAGTCAAGTTCTGATATTAAATCCTGATGGAAACTCTGATGCTTACGTGGCATTATTTATTTACTTGACTTATTTGTGGTAATACTGAACAGTCATATTTTATCAGAATATATTTAAGTGAGATAAAAACAGTCATAATCATTTGTTTAGTGGGAAACATGTTTGTCTTGAAAAACTGTATGTGCACAATAATTACTGCTTATTTCTCATGCCCACTAACTACCGCTTTAACTATTTAAGCACTCCTCGTCTTCTGTAGGGAATTTCATCGCCTTGAATACATTGAATGTCACATCCTGATCCTGCACCCTCATAGTAAGTTCACCTTTCTGCACATCTATCAAGGTACGGCCTGTAGCCAAGAAAGGTCTTCCCAAGATTATGGGAATCTTCTTATCTTCCTCGAAATCCAAAATGACAAAGTCTGCAGGGAAGAAGAACTTATCCACCTTTACTAACACGTCATCCACGATGTCTCATGGGTATATAATAGAACGATCAGCCAATTGTAGAGACATGTAGGTGGGCTTTGGATCAGGAAAATTCAACTTTTTGAAGATAGACAATGGCATCAGATTGATGCTTGCTCCCAAATCGCACAGGAATTTGTCAAAAGACAACTTGCCAATGGTACAAGGAATGGTGAAGCTACCTGGATCTATAAGTTTTGGAGGTAATTTTTGTTGTAGCACAGTACTGCACTCTTCCGTTAGATCAACGGTATAAAGGTCATCCAGTTTCACCTTCCTTGAAAGAATACTCTTCATGAATTTTGCATAACTAGGCCTTTTCTCCAGAGCCTCACCAAAAGGTATGTTGATGTGAAGTTTCTTGAACACCTCCAGAAACTTACCGAACTGCTTATCCAATTTTTGTTGTTGCAATCTCTTAGGGAAAGGTGGTGGAGGATAGAGATGTTTCTCCCCTGTATTACCCTCAGGAAGAGTGTGTTCAACAGTAGTCTTCCTTGGTTCTGCCACTTTCTCCTTTTGCTTCTATTCTTCATCAACAACTTCAGCTTCTCCATCTTTTACTTTTTCAGCATCAGCAACTTTTCTAGACCTTAAGGTGATAGCCTTTACTTGCTTCTTAGCTTCCTTCCTTCCTGGCACTTCAGTATCGCTGGGAAGTGTGCCAGGTTGACGATTGAGCACAATATTGGCTAATTGACCGATTTGATTTTCCAAGGTCTTGATAGAAACAGCCTGACTTTTGCACAACAGCTTAAGCTCCTCGAAATCAGCACTAGAAGGTAGAGCAGCACCTCCTTGTTGAGGATATGATTGCCTTTGAGCGTAATGCTGTGGTTGCTAGAATCCAGGTGGATTAAACTATTTACTTACAGGTTGCTGATATGGTTGCTGAACAGCATTCTGATTATTACTCCAGCTGAAATTGGGATGATTTCTGTTGTTAGGATGATAAGTAGCTGGCACAGGCTGCTGTGGTCGCTGATAATTGTTCACATACTGAACAGATTCATTAACAAGAGAACACCGATCTGTAGCATGAGAACCTGCACAAAGCTCACAGACCATAGCTTTCTGATTGACTCCATAGTTGGCTAAAGAATCGACCTTCAAAGACAGCGCTTGGAGCTGCGCTGCAATAGTTGTAGTTGCATCAACTTTCAGAATACTTGCTACCTTCTCAGGCATCATCCTTTGAGTTGGGTTTTGATGCTCATTTACAGCCATAGTTTCAATAAGATTATAAGCCTCAGTATAGCTTTTGGCCTACAAGGCGCCTCCAGCTGCTGCATCGAGCATGGGCCGAGATTGGGCCCCCAAACCATTATAGAAACCAGTGATCACCATCCAGTCAGGCATACCATGGTGTGGACACTTTCTCAACATCTCCTTGTAGCACTCCCAAGCTTCGTACATAGATTCTGTTGGTTGCTGCGCAAACTGAGTAAGAGCACTCCTCATAGCTACAGTCTTCGCCATCCTTTGGAATGATAGGTTCACCATGGAAATTCTTGGATGGATCTATCTTGAATTCTTCATGTGCCTATTAGACACAAAACACACGCTAATAATTCATGCAAGTATACGCGTTCGCAAGTAATATAGAATAATTTCTAGTTCGTTCCCATAGAGACTCAGACTAATTATGTTTAATTAACACTTACTCACCAATGTATGATTACTTCTCAATGTCAAGACAATAACACTTAAATTGATTAACTAATTATTAACTACAATTAACTATGAGAATTAAACACTTAATTGGCACTTGAATTAACAATATTAAACATACATAAGAATCATAACTTCATTACTACTTCCTTCAATAGTCATTGTTATTACCCTTAGCATGTGACGGTGATGATATTAATCGAACAACACGAAACTGATAAAAGCCAACTTTCGTTGTACTAATACCATTTTACCAAACATCCACAATCAAGATAGAAATTGAATAGGCATCAATTATGTTGAGACCCTATATGTCTACAGAATTTGACAATATAACGATTTAAGCACAAGTTATTCTTTATGATTACACAGGGCAAGTAAAACGGTTAGAGTTACCCACTAATCATGCATACACATACATGAACCTATGCTAGCATGGCAAGTTCTAAACCTCAAGATCCACTGTCGCTTCACAGAAGATTAACAGCCTATCTTATATGTTCATGACGCACATAAGACGAATAAGCACAACCTATGCTAGATATCATACAATCATCACACACTAAGGTATTAAACAACTAACTAAAGAAATCCATAGTAAATCCGTTACGACCCCATGATCACGATTAGCCCATGACAGAACTCATCGTCACCATGGATTCATATGAAAACATGATGATAACACACAATATAAACTAATAAAAATACTTATTAAAATCAGAGTATGTCACAAGAGTAATAAGGTTCAAAGTAAAGAAAACTAGCATCCACTAATACAACGAATAAAAGAATCACAAGAAAATGTATGCTTTCTCTTCTTCATTGCGATGTGCTAAAATAGTCTTCTTCCTTCTCTCCTTGCTCCTTGCTTGATACCACACTTCTGTGAAACGTCTCTGAGAACTACTTATATAGAATCCCATAAGAACCAGCCGTCTCAGAAGTCCAACAGAATAAGGATTTATAAAAATCAGAATTAATTTTCTCGCCCTTGAGTGGCCGCCTAGCTTTCCTGAGTGGGCGCCCAAGCTCCTGAGCGGCCGCCCAGCATCCTGAGCGGGTGCCCAGACTCCTTCTGGAAAATTCTGCATTCTGCTCCTGATTTTGCTGCGTTCTGCCCCCAACTTTTCACAACCAATGCAAAGCACTTCCCTAGGCTTATTTCTGATGAATTCTTCCGACATACGCAAATCATACCCTGAAATACAAAAACACTAGAAAAACGCATCAAATACACAAAATACATGATTTCAAGACATCAATTCAAGCCATTATAAGACGTTCTAAGTGGTATAAAATGCCACTTATCAGTGCCACAGAGGGCATGGATGTTTAAGTTGTTGTAGAGGTAGACTTTTTGGGAAACTGATCTTCCAATTCCTTTTTATCAAAGTCCATTTTTCTCTTTGCATGAAGTTTGTATCTAAACCTTTTTCTCTGCTGTGATTCTTCTTGCATTTTCAGCTCCTTAGATTCGGTGGTTTCAGATGATTGTTCAGGAATTTGTTGTGTAGGTTTCACAGCTTGTAGCTTGGCCAAGATAGCAGCTTGCTCCTTCTTTTGTTTGACGTTTTTAGCATCTAGAGCAGCTTTCTTCTTTTCTTGCTTCAATCTTGCCTTTTCTTCTCTTTTTGCTTCAGCAAATTGAGGGTATCCAGCCACCACACAAATTTCCTTTCCATTCCTGAAAACCTTAGCAATTCTTCTTTCCAATGCTGAATCAGTTGGATCCTTGTAGAATGCAATTGATCTTGATAACAGTTTCTTCTCATCGGGCTTTGGTGTCTCATATACTGTGTCCAAAGGATTCTTTAGAGAAGATTTTGAATAGTTCACCTTTGGCTTCAATATTAGTTCAGCCTTTGGAGTTTTGATATAGGATGGCTGGCCTCTTTCCAGATTATTCATGCTCATATCATTCACAGAGATTTGCCTGACTTGAGAGTGATGAATGGCTAATTTTTATGGCTTCTTTGTTAGACCAAACCTCTTTTGAATATCCTCATCAATCTTCTCCCAGTTGATAGGACTCAACTACTTCTTTTCACCTGCTCTCAATGTGGCTGCTGCTTCATTTATCAGATCAATGTTATCCTTAGCTGGTGGCTTTATGAAAGCAATTGTAGGCATAATTACTTTGCTAACTTGAATGTTAAGTTGTTTCTCCCCCTCACTTGAGCCTTTCCCCCCCCCTTTTTGTTATCATCAAGTTGTGTGGGAGGGAGTTGAGCAGCCACCAACTGTTGGAGTGGTGCAGTCTGAGTTTCTTAATTATTAAGTATCTTGGCCATTGACTTCTCTACAATAGATAATCTTGAGTCCATGGCCTCAACTTTCCTATTGAGATCAACCTCCTTCCTTAGCTTTTGAACAATTTCAGTCATGGTGGTTGCAGGAAGTCTAGCATCCAACCTTTCTATGACATCTTGCTTTACTTCAGAAATTTCTTGCTTGATTGCATCCACGCTCTAACTGTGTTGGAGGGCTTGAATTTTATGCAGCTAGAGTGCTTCAAGATGTGCTGTGAGTAGCTTCTTTGTGCTGGCATTAGAAGATGTCTGAATACTTGCTTGAGTGTCATGAATTAGCTTGAATAGTGTTGATTGGAGATGTGAGTAGGAACATTCTTTTGTTAGCATCCAGGCAGGACGATCTACATCTCCCCCTATGCTCATACTATCTTCCTCATCATCTCCACCAGCATCCCCAAAAGAAGTTTCATCCAGTTCAAAATCACTGCCAATGTTGGAAGGCATAGCAGTGATTGCATCATTTGCTCTCTATAAAGATTATGTAGTATGCACCAAGTTCAGTAATCTTTCAGCCTCCTTATTGCCCTGTATAGCTAGAGTTTGGTAAGCTGTAACAGGGTGAGTAAATGTCTCAGCATCTAGGGAAATAGAATCTATAACAACTTGATTTTCTTGCTGAAATAGCCTTTTCCTTTCTGCATCACTATCATTCATTGACTCACTTGTAATGGTTTCCATCCGTATCACTCCTGTACCTGCATTTCTCTCATGATCTCTCTATTGTTGCATCAAGGTCTCACCTTGGCTCCCCACCCTCACACCTCACCTTTACCATCTAAGGTGGGACTACTCACACTCACTTTTGCCAGTCCTGAAGAAATGGACTGTATTGGTTCACTCTTTTCCTCTCCTTTTTCCTGGGAGCAACCCAGACTCTCACTTATTTCACTCCCTTCCCTCAGTCCCAGACTACTAAGTCTTCTGCACTTGTAATAATTGATGAAATTTGAAGCTGTGCAGAGACACTCGACGGATAAGTAATATCTGTCGGGTTAGGAGTTTGACTATCCGACGGATAACTGCTGTTAAGCTTATCCGTCGGGATACAATCACTACTCGACGGATGAAAGATATCCATCGGGATAGAAGAAATAGTTGAGTATGGAGTGGAGACTATTGTGGACTCTGTGCAGATTGATGAAAATTTTGGCACAGATGTCTAAACAGTCTCAGAAAGAAATGGCAAGTGAGCCAACAAATCATCTAGAAGATGATACTCACTTGCTTGGATTTTTGGCTTCTCCAAGAGAGTTAAAATGGAGAATTTGGAATTGATGTGTTTATCATGTCAACATCCAAAGAGTGTGTGGGAGAATTTGGTGTTTCAAGTGCTTCAATTATTAGAGATTTTGGCTGTGACTCCACATTTATTGAGCCACATCAACCTGACTTTGAGAAAGTGCAGCGACTGTGTCTTTAGAACCAGTTTGCACAGTGTGTGAACCCTGTGCATCCCCAAGGGTTTTTTATTTCTTCTTTCTAGTGTAAGTTTGGGGTGAGCTTGTGTCCCTTACCCTTTTGGCCTGTGCTCTTGGTTGAGAGCTTGTTTCAATGGTAACATCCTTTTGGGAGGATGAAACCAGTAATGAGCTAATGTCCTTATTAAGCACTGTAGTTTGTTGGGAAACTGCAGTGTGACTAGGCTGGGAAACACTCACCTCTCCAACCTTATCCTTAGGGTTTCTTTGATGTTCACCCTGTCCCTCACCTTTCTTACCCATCTTCACACTCCCCTCTTTAGGTTTGGTGGATTTTACAACTGGCATCTTTTGAGAGACACCAGGGGGGCTTTCTTTGTCTTTGTTTTTAAAATTTTGGATTTGGTAGCTTGGGTAGGCAACCGTTGGGTCAATGACACAGTTGTTATAGCTACACTAGAATGCAAAGAAGTTTGTGAGGTTGGAAGAGTAGAGACAGTGGAAATTACCTTACTTACCTGAGGTGCTTCCATTATAGGGAAGTAGAAGAGTGGCACCTCTTTGTGATGGTTTTCCCTGTTTAAATCTGCAATGATTCTCCTTTCTTGAACCCAATAATCTAACTTGTTGGTTGGGTTCTCAAGCACAATATCCTCAGAGAGGTGGTTAGCAAGCATCATTAAAAATCTAGCATAGTAAACATTTTTACCCCTCTTATTCAGCTCCCCTAACTTAAGCCCAACTCAAATATGACTAGATCACGAAAGTTGAAAAATTTATTAGTTACTAGCATGTAAAGCATGTTGAGCATAGAGATATTAACTGAATCAAAATTGCTAATTTTACCAGAAAATACTTTAGTGACTACATCACACAGATAACTCCATTCCTTCCTAAGACCCAATCTCCTAATTTCACTTAATTTAGAAGTAGAGAGTGCATAGCCCATGAAATTAAGCATATGAACAATATCAGTGTCTGTGTGTGGAGTAGTGACAGTATTATCAGGAAACTTGAAGCATGCTTTAACAATATCACTATTAACACAGAATTCCTTACCTTTAATAGTGAAAATGATAGTCTTATCAGTTGAGTTGTACACTGCAGTCGTCCACATTTCTTCAACAACCTCACTGTAGATGGTGGGTGATTCCAGCATGGCATAGTTGAGTTTGCAGTTCTTCACAAAATCCATCATTTTATGGTAGTCGCCAGACTGCTGAATCCCCTTGTTCATAAGAGCCGTGAAGTTGTTCTTTTCATAGATAAATCCAGTTTGTGACATGATTTTGACGACTGGTGCCATTGTTAGAGAGTGAAAGTTGCAGAGAGAGAGATGATAATTGCTTTTGAGAAAGAGAGAAGTTAGAGCAGATGAATTGAGAATGATAAAAGAAAAGAAATGAAAATGAATTATGCTTTTATACTATCTCAAAAAATAACTGTCAAAAATAATAAAGTGACCAATAAAGTGACCAATAAAAATTGCCCAAAATAGTCGTTTAAAAATAAACTGTAAAAAATTCCATCACTTATCCGTCATGTTATGCTTACAAACTATAAGTATACTCGATGGATAATGTTCTAGAAAATTAACGGCTAGGATTTAGACAATTCGACGGATGAGGATAAACAGTTATCCGTCGAGACATAAAATATTCCAGAAAAATAATAGATTTTATTAACAAATTGTATACCGACGGATGATCAAACTCGATGGATAATGATCATCCGCCGGGATGTAAATTTTGACTTAGCCAAAATTTCATCCAACACTGAAAAATAAATTAATTTTCTGGTTACATTACAACTTGCAAATTATCTAAAAAGATTCAAGAGTAATTAAGCATACCTAACTCACTTACCATCCTTGAAAAGGTGGATTCATCCAGTGGCTTGGTAAATATATCTGCAAGCTATTTTTCACTTGGAAAAAAATGTAGTTCCACAGTACCATTCATCACATGTTCCCTTATGAAGTGGTACTTGATGTCTATGTGCTTTGTTCTTGAGTATTGTACTGGATTTTCAGTGATGGTAATTGCACTTGTGTTATCACAGAAAATAGGAATCCTTTCCACTTGTAGACCATAGTCTAGCAATTGGTTTTTCATCCACAAAATCTGTGCACAGCAACTGCCAGCAGCAATATATTATACTTCAGCTGTAGAAGTAGAAACTGAATTTTGCTTTTTACTGAACCAGGACACAAGCTTGTTTCCTAGAAATTGACAGGTTCCTTTTGTACTTTTTCTATCAATTCTGTAACCTGCATAATCTGCATCAGAATAACCAGTTAGATCAAAACCAGAATCTCTAGGGTACCAAATGCCAAGTTTTGGTGTTCCCTTGAGATATCTGAAAATTCTCTTAATAGCTACTAAGTGAGATTCTCTAGGATCAGCCTGAAATCTAGCACAAAGACATGTAACAAACATTATATCTAGGCTACTAGTTGTTAAGTACAGAAGTGAGCCAATCATGCCCCTATAACTTGAAATATCCACAGACTTTTCAGTAGTGTTTAATTCAAGCTTAGTTGCAGTGGCCATGGGAGATTTTGCAGATGTGCAATCCATTAGATCAAACTTCTTTAACATATCATAAATGTATTTAGTTTGACTAATGAATATTCCATCACTAACTTGCTTAACTTGTAAACCAAGAAAGTAAGTTACTTCTCCCATCATTCTCATTTTATACTTACTTTGCATCAATTTGGCAAACTTTTTATAAAGTTTTTCATCTGTAGAGCCAAAAATAATATCATCTACATAAATTTGAACAAGTATGCTAGAGCCATTAACATTTCTAAAGAATAAAGTTTTGTCAACATTACCTCTAGTGAAGTGATTCTCTAAAAGAAACTTTGACAAAGTGTCATACCAGGCTCTAGGTGCTTGCTTCAGTCCATAAAGTGCTTTCAAAAGATAGTAGACATATTCTGGAAAATTTGGATCTTAAAAACCAGGAGGTTGACTAACATAGACTTCCTCCTCCAAATCTCCATTCAGAAAGGCACTTTTAACATCCATTTGATAGGCCTTGAAATTGGCATGGGTTGCATAGGCTAAGAAGATTCTGATGGCTTCAAGTCTTGCAACAGGAGCAAAGGTTTCATCAAAATCTATTCCTTCTTGTTGACAATAGCCCTTAGCAACCAATCTAGCTTTGTTCCTGACTACTATGCCATTTTCATCCATCTTATTTCTGAATACCCATTTGGTGTCTATTGAATTCTTTCCTTTAGGCTTGGGTACCAGCTTCCAAACATTGTTCCTTTCAAATTGGTTTAGCTCCTCCTGCATAGCTAAAATCCAATCAGGATCCAACAAAGCTTCTTCAACCTTCTTTGGTTCTTCCTTAGAGAGGAAGCTGCTATATAGACATTCTTCTTGAGTTGTTCTCCTTGTTTGAACTCTAGAAGATACATCACCAATGATGAGCTCAAAGGGGTGATCCTTTGTCCATTTCCTTTGTTGAGGTAGATTAGCTCTAGATGTAGAGGCCTCATTGTTGTCTTGATGTGTGATTGAGTTTTGATTATTAAAAACTCCCCCTGAGTTTCTAATATCGAGAGAACCCTGTGAAGCTTGAATAGCTCACAGCTGCTTACAAATAAGAACAATTAAACTTACAGAGAAATGCTAAAGGATACATCTTACAATTATTTCTCTAAGAAATATATTGCTTAGTCTTGTTGTTGTTCTACTTGCTACTCTTGGTTTATATATCACCAAGATTACACAGTAATAAGACAAGATAATAAAACAAAACCTATCAAGTCTAATAATATGCTGCTTCATTACTCTATTCCAGCATCTTTTAATATCTTCATAATAGCATGGAAATGGCACATTCCTTTTGCAAACACTCGAAGCATGTGACTGTGTTGTCACTGTCAACAGATGTTTGAATTGATCATCCGTCGGGTACATGATTATCATCCGTCGGGTTGCCTTGTTGATCATCCGTCGGGTAGCTTTGTTGATCATCCGTCGGGTAGCTATTTGGCACTTGACTTCATTTCATTTATGCAGAATTACAAGACATCTTATATTTACAATTAATTAACCTATTCTGCATATCTAATTAAACCCAACATGACTTATATGCTACTACAGAATCTATACAAAGGTGTTTGCAAAAATGTGCTTCATGACTTATTGTTACATAAACTACTCACTCGATAGATGTCAAATCATCATCTGTCGGGACTATATTGAGTCATCCGTCGGGACTATATTTGATCATCCGTCGAGTACTACATTTTTCTCTAAGTTAAATCTACTCAGATGTTTTGTTAATGAAATCATCAAGTTCACAACATATTCCCAACACTACAGTTCGCCAAGCTCTACTTCTGTCAAAAGACTGTACTTTTTCAACAGTTGAGGAGCCAGCTCTTCAACAGATGATGGCTAATCTGGGTTATGAAAAATCATTGTCCAAGCTAGGATAATTGAAGAGGCCATACATAAGGAAGGAATGGAGTTTCTTCTTTGACTACATCACCAGAACTTTTGTAAATAAATGTTCAAACTTTGATGCAATTCCAATACTTAGTCAGCAAATTGGGTATGCTCTAATTACTCAATCTCATTTTGGTTATTCTAATGATGTACTAGGTTTCATTGGTGATAGAATGACAGAAGATAGAAATACAGTTTATTTTGCTAGATTCTGTCAGCTTTTATACAGTTTTTGTAGCTCTAATGCACCCCAACTAGCTAGTGAGTTGATTCAGCCATTTAAACTTGCTAAAAGAGCTTTTACTGACTTATTATCTACTGATAATAAGAAAACTGTTCTAAGACCACTTCAAATTCCACAATCAGTGAAACAAGTCTTAGTAAACTCTGACCCAAACACCTATACTACCATATATCCTGATGACCAACCATCCCAACCTCCATCATCACCTACACAAACTACCACTTCTCAACCTCAACCAACTCAACCTACCATCAGAACTTACTTCCAACTAGCTCAATCCAAACAACAACAACCATCTTCTACAATATCAAGATCCAAACCTTCTAGAACAAAATATGTTCCTAAATATCCACAAAGGAGAAGAAGGATGATTTTAAGGGGTGAGTCAGATGAAGAAGAAGCACAGGTTCATGCATCAGAACCTGTGACACGAGAAGCTAAAGGGTCAACCCATCAGATAAATACTGAAGCTGAGGGTTCTGGTAATTTGAAGAGGAAAAGAACTGTAAGTTCTGATGTAGACCAAGCAACTCCTTCACTATCAAGAAGATTAAAGAAAATGAGGGCAGAAAGGCACATGGCTAAGCCTCCATCTGAGGATACTACTAAAGCTGAGGAAGGAGATCAGGAATCTCTGATCTCAAAGCCAATTGTGATTGAATCTTTGCCACCTCCAAATCAGGCTGACGATACTGTTCAGGAAACAGTGATCACACCTCATGTCTCTCCTCTTCATGAAAAAGTTACAGTTGATGATTCAGGATTAAGTCCTGAAATTGACATCCATAGGCTGAATATTTCTACTGTTCTTTATCTGGAAGCTTCAACGGTAGCTCAGCCATCAACTGTCAATTCTCCTATCTTACAGGATGAGATATCAACAACTCATATTCTGGAGATAAATTTTGATGCTCGGAATTTAGATGAAGCTGGTACAGACTCTCCTTCTGTTACACTGATAAGTGGCATTTTATACCACTTAAAACGTCTTATAATAGCTTGAATTGATGTCTTGAAATCAAGTATTTTGTGTATTTGATGCGTTTTTCTAGTGTTTGTGCATTTCAGGGTATTAATTGCAATTCGGGAGAGATTTCATCAATAATAAGCCTTGACATGTGTTTAGCATTGTAAGCGGGAAGATAGGAGCAGATTGCAGCGAAGAAACGGGAGAAAAACAGAGCAGTTTCCAGTAGGGAGCTGAGCGCCCGCTCAGGGACGGAAAATCAGATTTATTATTTTAGACTCCTGATTCTGTTTGACTTCCAACTTCCGAGTTAGCTGGGCTTTATGGGACTCTTATATAAGTAGATTTCAGAGACGTTTCAAAAAGGTTGGATCGTAGTATTAATCAAAGAGCGAGGAGATAAGGAAGAAGACCGTTTTAGCACACCGCAATGAAGAGGATGAAGGGTTTTTAGCACATAAACGCAGCAACAATATAAATTTAAATCTTAAAAAAACCGAAACCCTCCGCAGGATCCATGCGAAAAATAATATTTAATTCGTAGTTCAGTATGTTTACCTTAAGAAGCTTTACGTTAATGGAAAGATGGAGGTCTTTAATGGCGATCCAAAAACGATGAACGGAGATCCTTAGCAGCTGCTCCTCAAGTGTGAAGCACTCCACCGGTATCCACCAAGAGTACAATATGATGGAGGAGGAAGAGGTTGAGAGAATTAGTTGTCTCCCTCTTGTTCTACTTTAGAATTAGGGTTAATTATTTAGGTTGAGGCAAATAGGGTTTATAATAGTATATTTATAGGCAAAATTTTCAGCTGAAAATTTTCCATAAAATATTATTATTATTAACCCTTTAATTGATTATTCTTATTAACCAATTACTAATAATTAAAACACCTTTTAATCATTAATCCCTTTTCTAAACAGTTTAGAAAAATAATTCTCTCACTTGATTTAATTTCTAAAATTAAATTCTTAATTAATAATATTAAGAATTAATTAAATCTCATTTAATCAATTATTAAATCTGCTAATTAATTATTTATTTCATAAATAAATAATTACCAGCCATTATTAATTAATTTCTCCACCATTAAATCATTCTCTTTTATGGTGTGACCCTATAGGTTCAATATTAAGTCGGTAGTAGAAATAAATAATAATAAAACTATTTTATCATTATTTATATAAATTCTCTAATTCATTAAATATGATTAATTAATAAATTATATTTATTCTACATCGTGAGGGATACTTCTCAGCATATCGCGACTATCCGGATAATACGAATTCACTGTTTAGAATACCAAGAACCTATTCAGTGAGTAGTTACCGTACAATCAATTCCTTCTACCCTGCAATGTCACGATTAAATACAAGGCATGGAACTTGTGTCAAGCCTAACTTATTTAATCACTTGTTTTCCCATTCACTATGCTTAGTTCTATTTAATGTAAATTAGAAACTCCTTTCTAATTTCATTCACTCTGGCCAGAGATTCCTGAACTAACATAAGTGGATCAGCATTGAACATTCTCTTCCTTCAATGGAAGGGGTAGATCCTTTATT
This sequence comes from Apium graveolens, assembly GCF_009905375.1. Lineage (NCBI taxonomy): Eukaryota > Viridiplantae > Streptophyta > Magnoliopsida > Apiales > Apiaceae > Apium > Apium graveolens. Next base: position 93,267,442 of record NC_133652.1, read on the forward strand.
GATCATACACTATCTTCGTGTACAAATTCCAGTAGAGCCCTTATAATTGTCCCTTGAGACTAAGAACTAAACCAAAGCATAGTTCAGTGTACACAAGATGACTATGATGACCTCAAGTATAAGGATACTTGTACAACTATCACTATGTGAACAACTGCTGACACGTGAGTGAACTCCATCAGTTGTTCAGCTATGTGAGTCATGTTCAGTGAATTTATTCTATAATAAGCACCTACATACTAGCTATAGTGTCACCACACAAATGTCTATGAGAACAGACATCCTTCATAATGAAGCAAGAATAGTATGTACCGATCTTTGCGGATTATTAATTACCAGTTAGTAATCCTACGACCAGGAACTATTTAAGTTTAGAGTTATCATCTTTTAGGTTTCATTATTATGATCTCATCACAATCCATAAAAAGCTTAACTCTAAACTGTGGTATATCTTATTTAAACATTTAAATAGATAGAGCCCGCAATAAAAACAAAATAAGTCTTTTATTAATATCAATGAAATCAAAACAGATTACATAAAAGTTATTCCTAAATCCTCATACATGATTGGACTTAGGACATATCTTTTTCAATCTCCCACTTGTACTAAAGCCAATCACTCTGGTATCTACTACCCATCTTGTCTTTATGACGATCAAAGTAACTCTGAGAAAGTGGCTTTGTGAGTGGGTCTGCTACGTTGTTGACTGTTTGGAACTCTTCCAACTAATATGGATTTGCTATCACTTTCTGATTGAAAACTAGAGTCAGTATAACCCTCTATTTTCAACTCAGATTCACCACCAAAAACAAGAAAAATGTCCTGAGTCCTTCGCAAGTACTTAAGGATGTTTTTCACTGCTTTCTAGTGGTCTTCACCTGGATTGGACTGATATCTGCTCGTCACACTAATTGAATAAACAACATCAGGCCTTGTACACAACATCGCATACATGATAGATCCTATTACTGAAGCATAAGGAATCTTACTCATACGCTCTCTTTCCTCAGGTGTCTTAGGAGACATTTTTTCGGAAAGGGACACTCCATGGCTCATCGGTATGAGACCTCTTTTCGAGTTTTCCATGCTAAACCTTTTAAGCACTTTCTGGATGTATGTACCCTGGGTAAGACCTATCATTCTTCTAGATCTATCTCTATAGATCTTCATACCGAGAATGTAGGATGCTTCTCCCAAGTCCTTCACGGTGAAGTTCTTTGATAGCCATACTTTGACTGATTGTACCATCAGTATATCATTTCCTATAAGAAGTATGTCATCCACATACAATATAAGAAATGTTACCGCGCTCCCACTAACCTTCTTGTAGACACATGGTTCATCTATGTTTTTGATAAAACCAAACTCTTTGATTGTCTCATCAAAACGGATGTTCCATCTACGAGAAGCTTGCCTTAAACCATATATGGTTTGCAGCAGCTTACACACTAGGTGTTCATTTCCCTTGGAAAGAAAACCCTCTGGCTGTGTCATATACACTTCCTCCTCAAGTTCCCCATTGAGGAAGGCCGTTTTGACGTCCATTTGCCATATCTCATAGTCATAGTAAGTAGCAATCGTAAGCAAAATCCGAATTGATTTTAACAGGGCTACAGGCGAAAAAGTTTCATCAAAGTCAATCCCTTGCCTTTGTTTGAATCATTTTGCCACGAGCCTGGCCTTATAGGTCTTTACCTGGCCATCTGCTCCAATCTTTCTTTTGTATACCCACTTGCACCCAATAGGCTTAACACCTTCAGGCGCCTCAACCAGAGTCCATACTTGGTTGGTATACATAGATTCCATTTCGGATTTCATGGCACTATGCCATTTCTCTAAGTTAACACTACTCATAGCCTCATTATAGGTCACAGGGTCGTCATCATCAATGATTGACAACTCATTGTCATTCTCAATGACAAGGCCATAATACCTCTTAGGTTGGCGAGACACTCTCCCTGTCCTATGAATGGGCTGTTCTACAGAAGGTTGTTCACTCTGAACTGGTGTTTCCACTTGATCCGTAGTAGTTTGTGCTTCTTGAACTTCATCAAGTTCAATTTTGCTCCCACTGTTTCCTTCAAGGATAAACTGTTTTTCCAAGAAGGTAGCATGTCTGGAGACAAACACCTGATGATCGGTGTAAAAGTAATACCCTAAAGTCTCTTTAGGATATCCCACAAGATTATATTTTACGGATCGAGATTCCAGCTTATCTGGGTCAACTTTCTTGACATAAGCTGGACATCCCCAAATCTTAACGTGTTTAAGACTCGGTTTCCTTTCTTTCCATATCTCATATGGTGTTTGAGGAACAGATTTGGAAGGCACCTTATTCAGTAAATATACTGAGGTTTCCAATGCATAACCCCATAGGAATACTGGAAGATTTGCATAGCTCATCATGGACCGAACCATGTCTAACAAAGTTCGATTTCTCCTTTCAGATACCCCATTTAACTGTGGAGTATATGGAGGAGTCCACTGGGAGACTATACCATTTTCTTTGAGATAATCTAGAAACTCTCCATTCAAGTATTCACCACCTCGATCTGATCGAAGAGTTATAATACTGTGTTTGGTTTGTTTCTCCACTTCATGTTTATATTCTTTGAACTTTTCAAAGGCTTCAGACTTGTGTTTCATCAAATACACATATCCGAATCTAGATCTATCATCTAGGAAAGTAATGAAGTACAAAAATCCACCCATGGCTTGCGTAGACATTGGTCCACATACATCTGTGTGTACCAATCCTAGCAAATCTGCAGCCCTCTCTCCATGTCCACTAAATGGAGATTTGGTAATTTTACCCAATAGACAAGACTCGCATGTAGGATATGATTCAAAATCAAAGGGGTCAAGTAACCCTTCCTTATGCAATGTCCGCAGTCTATTTTTACTGATATGACCAAGTCTGAGGTGCTACAAGAAAGTGAGATTTTCATCATCCCTTTTTCTTTTATTAGTATGTTCAATTTGTAGTAAATTATGCTCTACGTCACATACATACATACCATTATGTAAAATACCACTTCCATAAAGAACGTTATCTCTAAGAATTGAACATTTATTATTCTGAATAACAAACGAAAATCCAGCCAAGTCTAACATGAAATAGTTGAAAGGAATATGTCCTAAGTCCAATCGTGTATTAGGATTTAGGAATAACTTTTATGTAATCTGTTTTGATTTCATTGATATTAATAAAGACTTGTTTTGTTTTTATTACGGGCTCTATCTATTTAAGTGTTCAAATAAGATATACCATAGTTTAGAGTAAAGCTTTTTATGGATTATGATGAGATCATAATAGTGAGACCTAAAAGGATGATAACTCTAAACTTAAATAGTTCCTGGTCATAGGATTACTAACTGGTAATTAATAATCCGCAAAGATCGGTACATACTATGCTTGCTTCATTATGAAGGATATCTGTTCTCATAGACATTTGTGTGGTGACACTATAGCTAGTATGTAGGTGCTTATTATAGAAAAAGTTCACTGAACATGACTCGCCCAGCTGAACAACTGATGGAGTTCACTCACGTGTCAGCAGTTGTTCGTTTAGTGATAGTTGTACAAGTATCCTTAGACTTGAGGTCATCATAGTCATCTTGTGTACACTGAACTATGCTTTGGTTTAGTTCTTAGTCTCTAGGGACAATTATTAGGGCTCTTCTGGGTATAGGAATTTGTACACAAAGATAGTGTATGATCAATAAAGGATCTACCCCTTCCAGTGAAGGAAGCGAATGTTCAAGGCTGATCCACTTATGCTAGTTCAGGAATCTCTGGCCAGAGTGAATGAAATTAGAAAGGAGTTTCTAATTTGCATAGAACTACGCATAGTAAATGGTAAGCAAGTGATTGAATTAGATAGGCTTGACACGAGATCCATGCCTTGTATTTAATCGGGACATTGTAGGGTAGAAGGAGTTTATTGTACGGTAACTATTCACTGACAGGTTCTTGGTATTCTAAGCAGTGAATTCATATTATCCGGATAGTCGCGATATGTTGAGAAACATCACTCATGATGTAGAATAAATGTGATTAATTAATTAATCATATTTAATAAATTAGAGAATTTATATAAATAATGATAAAATAGTTTTATTATTATTTATTTCTACTACCGGCTTAATATTGAACCTACAGGGTCACACCATAAAAGGAGAATGATTTTATGGTGGAGGAATTAATTAATAATGGCTAATAATTATTTATTTGTGAAATAAATAATTAATTGGAAAATTTAATAATTGATTAAATGAGATTTAATTGATTATAAATTAATTAAGAAAAGTTCTTAATATTATTAATTAAGGATTTAATTTTTGGAAATTAAATCAAGAGAGAGAATTATTTCTAAAGTGTTTAGAAAAAGGATTAATAATTAAAAGGTGTTTTAATTATTAATGAGAATAATAAATGGGATAATAATAATATTATTTATGGGAAAATTTTAGCTGAAAATTTTGCCTATAAATACACTATTATAGACCTTATTTTATTCTAACCCCAGAAACCCAAAAGTTTCAGAAAACCAAATTCTCTCCACCTCCTTCTCCTCCTAAAAGTCGTTTTCTTGGTGGATACCGGTGGAGTGCTTCACACTTGAGGAGCAACTGCTAAGGATCTCTGATCGTTGTCTCCGAATTATTTTTAAAGGTTAGATTCGATCCCTCGAATTTTTATTCACGATTTATATGCTTTTATTTGGATTTTGTATGTGTAAAAGTGTTTTACCATGCCCCCGCTGCGATTAAAAATCTTACAATAGTATCAGAGCATAGGTTGTATGCATATAGATCTGTGGTAAAAATTTCAGAATTATATGTGCTTGTATGAATTAATTATGATTTTTACAAGTTATATCATGGATTAATTTTGTCTGATGGGAAATCGTTTCTCAGAATAATTTTGAATATTGATCTGGGTTCTACAAGTGTTGTAGATCGTCTGGGTATTTTTTTCATAATTTTAGGATGTATAGATTTTTTATTATGAATTTTTGAAGTTCTTGCAATTAAATTCGTAATTAAATAATCATATATATATATAAATTGTAAGTATATATATATATTGCATCTGTTACTCTACTATGTTAGGACTGCTGTCTGCTGCACGGGAGAAAAAGACAGTGTAAAGCAGGTCAGGCAGCACGCAAATCGAGGGAGAGAGAAGGCGGCGGCGAATCGCTGTAAAGGGAAGGACCGCGCGTCGACCACGCGCGCGTGGGGCTTACGCGCTGGCGTGCCACGCGCGGCGCGTGGAAGACACGCGCTGGTGACGTCAGCATCAGGGTTCGGGCGCGTCGTGAGCGCATGGGTGTGCGTGGTGGAAAGTCAGACACGCGCTGTCAGGCGCGTGTGCGCGTGGCCGCGCGTGGGAAAGTTTGTTTAGGCGCGTGTGGGCGCGTGCCAGCTCAGAAATGGGCGATTTTGGTGCCGTTGGATTCGTCTTTTCGAGACGCTTCTAATGGTATATTATATGATATTTTATGAAATTGTTTCGAACTATTTATAGCTAACAGAAGTGTTTTTAAGCTGTTTTTAACTGTTTAAATTGCTTTTAAATGCTTCATGTGATACATAGAGATGTATAATGCTTAGACTAATGTACTAGATGATATAACATGCCTACCTTGATGTTTATTCATGTTGATATATGTGATATATGCTTATTTTATCATGCGATGATAGATTTAGGTGAACTTAAATGAACATAAGGCGTTTGTTAGACAACCTAGTATAGTGAAATTGTTTCATAACCTTAAGAATAATATTATGAATACAATCATGAGATTCTTGTGTTTGTGAAACACGTAATTGAATATGAATTTTCGATATGAGAGAAAGGATGATTCTGTCAACAATAGATTTCTATCTGTAAGAAAGGGTTATTAAGTGACGCCTCTTGACAATGCTCCACCCGATCTGGGAATCATCTGATTATTGATTATTGATTTGAAATATTTAATTTAAAAGGAAGAATCTCTTTATAATATGATTATGATTGTAACGTAATATAATCCCTCTAAAATTAAATTATATCAAGTAGTAATTGGCCAATGACACAACGGGCTTGTGTCGGTCATAGCCTTCCAACATGGTAGAAAGTAGTTCTTATTTTTGAATCATTGTCGTTTCGTGCCACAGCCGAGGGCTTTGATTTCGAAATAAGAAATACTTGTCTATTACATAGAGATGTGTACATTGAATAAGAATCTAAAGGTCGTTACGTGCCACAGCCGTGGGCCTTTGGGGACTGATTCAATTGTACGGAATGTTGGGTTAGACTTGACTTAGAATATTGAGTTTGTCATGCCACAGCCGTGACTCAATTATTCAAGAGGCTAAAGTTTGATTAGGGAATAACATTAGATGTAATTGACAAGAGTTGTCTGCCTATTGAACATTACATGGCGTTTCATGCCACAGCCGGGGTTGTGTAATGGAATGTAGGATCCCTATTCCCACTAGCATTATGAATGCTTAATTTTTCATGTAGGGGGTTGAATAAATTAGGAAAACTAGTGGGAGCCACTTATGAATAAAGACCCGATTCATATAGTGTTTTGAAATGAAATTGAATATTTGCTAAGTGTTGTTGTGTGTTTATCATTTACAGATTTACTTTGTACGTTATGTCTTCTACACTATCACTCAGGAGCATACTAGATGCTCACAAATTGACTGGTCCTAATTATGCTGACTGGCTTCGAAACTTGAGAATTGTTCTCAGGATTGAGAAGCTGGAATACGTGATTGACTCACCTAAGCCTACTGAACCTGCTAGTGATGCACATAATGATGAACATATTGTGTATCGTAAGTGGATAGATGATGCAAATGTTGCTCAATGCATCATGCTAGCTTCCATGAACATTGAGCTACAGAAGCAACATGAGCATATGGATGCTCACACTATCCTCGTGCATCTACAAGAGTTGTATGATGTGGCTGGGAGGACAGCTCGATATGAGATATCGAAGGAGTTGTTCGGTTGTAGGATGTCTGAGGGATCATCTGTGAATGACCATGTACTTAAGATGATCAATTTGATTGAACGTCTTGGACAACTTGGTTTTGCCATGGATGGGGAGCTGAGCCAAGACTTGGTCTTGCAATCGCTTCTGAGTTCGTTCTCGCAGTTTGTTATGAACTTTCACATGAATAAGTTGGATGTCAGCCTGCCTGAACTCCACAACATGTTGAAGACTGCGGAATCGAATTTTCCCCCTAAGAAGAGTTCTGTTCTTCTAATTGGTGAAGGTTCCAATCCTAAGAAAAGGAAGAGGAACTCTTCCAAGAAGAAGAAAGTAGGTGAGAAAACGCCGGTTCCACCAAAAGCTGAAGACCCCAAGAGCAAAGTTGTTTGCTTTCACTTTAACAAGGTGGGGCACTGGAAGAGGAACTACAAGGTTTACCTTGCAGAATTGAAGAAGAAGAAGGGTAGTGAGACTACCGCTTCTGATTCAGGTATGTTCATGATAGAAATGAATATGTCATTAAATCAAATTTCTACTTGGGTATTAGATACCGCCTGTGGTTCTCAAATCTGCAATTTGTTGCAGGGACCAAGGAGAAGTAGGACTCTTGAGGAAGAGGAGGTGATTCTACTGATGGAAATGGAGCAAGAGTTGCTGCTGAAGATGTAGAATCATTTCATTTACATAGGCCTACGGGCAAGACTATTGTTTGAAATAATTGTTATTTTGTTCCCTCGATTGTGAGGAATATTATTCCTAAGTTAGACTTGGATGGATTTTCATTTATTATTGAGAATAATGAATGTTCTATTCTTAGAGATAATATTCTTTATGGACGTGGTGCTTTAAATAATGGTCTATATATATGTGACATAATTTACTTCACATTGAACAAACTAATAAAAGAAAAGGGATGATGAAAATCTCACTTCGTTATGGCACTGCAGTCTCCATTTAGTAGACATGGAGAGAGGACTGCAAATTTGCTAGGAATGGTACACACAGATGTATGTGGACCTACGTCTAAGCAAGCCATGGGTGGATTTTCATACTTCATTACTTTCATAGATGATAGATCTGGATTCGGATATGTGTTTGATGAAACACAAGTCTGAGGCCTTTGAAAAGTTCAAAGAATATAAGTATGAAGTGGAGAAACAACCAAATATAGTATTATAACTCTTCGATCAGATCGAGGTGGTGAATACTTTAATGGAGTGTTTCTAGATTATCTCAAAATAAATGGTATAGTCTCCCAGTGGACTCCTCCAGATTGGTATCTGAAAGGAGAAATCGAACTTTGTTAGACATAGTTCGGTCCATGATGAGCTATGCAAATCTTCCAGTATTCCTATGGGGTTATGCATTGGAAACCTCAGCATATTTACTGAATAAGGTGCTTTCCAAAATCTGTTCCTCAAACTTCATATGAGATATGGAAAGAAAGGAAACCGAGTCTTAAACACGTTAAGATTTGGGGATGTCCAGCTTATGTCAAGTAAGTTGACCCAGACAAGCTGGAATATCGATCCGAAAATGTAGTATTGTGGGATATCCTAAAGAGACTTTAGGGTATTACTTTTGCACCGATCATCGGGTGTTTGTCTCCAGACATGCTACCTTCTTGGAAAAGGAGTTTATCCTTGAAGGAAACAGTGGGAGCAAAATTAAACTTGATGAAGTTCAAGAAGCACAAACTACTACGGATCAAGTGGAAACACCTGTTCTGACTGAACAACCTTTTGTGGAACAGCCCATTCATAGATCAGGGAGAGTGTCTCGCCAACCTGAGAGGTAATATGGCCTTGTCATTGAGAATGACAATGAGTTGTCAATCATTTGATGATGACGACCCTGTGACCTATAATGAGGCTATGAGTAGTGTTGACTCAGAGAAATGGCATAGTGCCATGAAATCCAGAATGGAATCTATGTATACGGTATACAAAAGATAGATTATAGCAGATGGCCAGGTGGAGACCTATAAGGACAGGCTTGTGGCAAAAGAATTCAAACAAAGGCAATAGATTGACTTTGATGAAGCCTTTTACCTGTAGCCCTGTTATAATCAGCTCGGATTTTGCTTGCGAATGCTGCTTACTACTACTATGAGATCTGGCAAATAACCAGATGGTTTTCTTTCCAAGGGAAATGAAAACCTAGTGTGTAAGCTGCTGCGAACCATATGTGGTTTAAAGCAAGCTTCTCGTAGATGGAACATCCTTTTTGATGAGATAATCAAAGAGTTTGATTTTATCAAAAACGTGGATGAACCATGCGTCTACAAAAGGGTTAGTAGGAGTGCGATAACATTTCTTGTATTGTATTAAAACTAGAGTTGACACACATAACAACATAGCAGACCCACTCACAAAGCTACTTTATGAAAGTCACTTTGATCGTCAAGATGGGTATTAGATACCAGAGTGATTGGCTTTAGTACAAGTGGGAGATTGAAAGGAATATGTCCTAAGTCCAATCGTGTATTAGGATTTAGGAATAACTTTTATGTAATCTGTTTTGATTTCATTGATATTAATAAAGACTTGTTTTGTTTTTATTACGGGCTCCATCTATTTAAGTGTTTAAATAAGATATACCATAGTTTAGAGTAAAGCTTTTTATGGATTATGATGAGATCATAATAGTGAAACCTAAAAGGATGATAACTCTAAACTTAAATAGTTCCTGGTCATAGGATTACTAATTGGTAATTAATAATCCGCAAAGATCGGTACATACTATGCTTGCTTCATTATGAAGGATGTCTGTTCTCATAGACATTTGTGTGGTGACACTATAGCTAGTATGTAGGTGCTTATTATAGAATAAGTTCACTGAACATGACTCGCCCAGCTGAACAACTGATGGAGTTCACTCACGTGTCAGCAGTTGTTCGCTTAGTGATAGTTGTACAAGTATCCTTAGACTTGAGGTCATCATAGTCATCTTGTGTACACTGAACTATGCTTTGGTTTAGTTTTTAGTCTCCAGGGACAATTATTAGGGCTCTTCTAGGTATAGGAATTTGTACACGAAGATAGTGTATGATCAATAAAGGATCTACCCCTTCCAGTGAAGGAAGCGAATGTTCAAGGCTGATCCACTTATGCTAGTTCAGGAATCTCTGGCCAGAGTGAATGAAATTAGAAAGGAGTTTCTAATTTGCATAGAACTACGCATAGTAAATGGTAAGCAAGTGATTGAATTAGATAGGCTTGACACGAGATCCATGCCTTGTATTTAATCGGGACATTGTAGGGTAGAAGGAGTTTATTGTACGGTAACTATTCACTGACAGGTTCTTGGTATTCTAAGCAGTGAATTCATATTATCCGGATAGTCGCGATATGTTGAGAAGCATCACTCACGATGTAGAATAAATGTGATTAATTAATTAATCATATTTAATAAATTAGAGAATTTATATAAATAATGATAAAATAGTTTTATTATTATTTATTTCTACTACCGTCTTAATATTGAACCTATAGGGTCACACCATAAAAGGAGAATGATTTTATGGTGGAGGAATTAATTAATAATGGCTAATAATTATTTATTTGTGAAATAAATAATTAATTGGAAAATTTAATAATTGATTAAATGAGATTTAATTGATTATAAATTAATTAAGAAAAGTTCTTAATATTATTAATTAAGGATTTAATTTTTGGAAATTAAATCAAGAGAGAGAATTATTTCTAAAGTGTTTAGAAAAAGGATTAATAATTAAAAGGTGTTTTAATTATTAATGAGAATAATAAATGGGATAATAATAATATTATTTATGGGAAAATTTCATCTGAAAATTTTGTCTATAAATACACTATTATAGACCTTATTTTATTCTAACCCCAGAAACCCAAAAGTTTCAGAAAACCAAATTCTCTCCACCTCCTTCTCCTCCTAAAAGTCGTTTTCTTGGTGGATACCGGTGGAGTGCTTCACACTTGAGGAGCAACTGCTAAGGATCTCTGATCATTATCTCCGAATTATTTTTAAAGGTTAGATTCGATCCCTCGAATTTTTATTCACGATTTATATGCTTTTATTTGAATTTTGTATGTGTAAAAGTGTTTTACCATGCCCCCGCTGCGATTAAAAATCATACAATAGTAATAATATTCCTCACAATCGAGGGAACAAAATAACAATTATTTAGAACAATAGTCTTGCCCGTAGGCATATGTAAATGAAATGATCCTACAGCTTCTACAGCAACTCTTGCTCCATTTCCCATCCGTAGAATCACCTCCTCTTCTTCAAGAGTCCTACTTCTCCTTAGTCCCTGCAACGAATTGCAAATATGAGAACCACAGGCGGTATCTAATACCCAAGTAGAAATTTGACCTAGTGACATATTAACTTCAATCATGAACATGTCTGAATCAGAAGCGGTAGTCTCACTACCCTCTTCTTCAATTCTGCAAGGTAAACCTTGTAGTTCCTCTTCCAGTGCTCCAACTTGTTATAGTGAAAACAAACAGCTAAATTAGGACCTGTCAACTTGTGAGCATCTAGTATACTCCGGAGTGATAGTGCAGAAGACATAACGAATATAGTAAATCTGTAAATGATGAACATATAACAACACTTAGCAAATATTCAATTTCATTTCAAGACACTATATGAATCGGGTCTTTATTCATAAGTGGCTCCCACTAGTTTATCTAATTTATACAACCCCTAAGTGAAAATTAAGCATTCATAATACTAGTGGGAATAGGGATCCTACATTCCATCACACAACCTCGGCTGTAGCACGAAACGTCATGTGATGTTCAATAGGCAGACAACTCTTGTCAATTACATCTTATGTTATTCCCTAATAAAACTTTAGCCTCTTGAATAATTGAGTCACGGCTGTAGCACGATAAACTCAATATTCTAAGTCAAGTCTAACCTAACATTTCGTATAATTGAATCAGTCTCCAACGGCCCACGGCTGTAGCACGTAACGACCTTTAGATTCTAATTCAATGTACACATCTCTATGTAATAGACAAGTATTTCTTATTTCGAAATCAAAGCCCTCGGCTGTAGCACGAAATGACAATGATTTAAAAATAAGAACTATTTTCTACCATGTTGGAAGGCTTTGACCGACACAAGCCCGTTGTGTCATTGGCCAATTACTACTTGATATTATTTAATTTTAGAGGGATTATATTATGTTACAATCATAATCATATTATAAAGAGATTCTTCCTTTTAAATTAAATATTTCAAATCAATAATCGATAATCAGATGATTCCCAGATCGGGTGGAGCATTGTCAAGAGGCGTCACTTAATAACCCTTTCTTACAGATAGAAATCTGTTGTTGACAGAATCATCCTTTCTCTCAATATTGAAAATTCATATTCAATTACGTGTTTCATAAACACAAGAATCTCATGATCGTATTCATAATATTTATTGTTAAGGCAAGAAACGATTCTTATTCTAGATTTTCTAGAGCACGCCTTATATTGATTTAAGTTCACCTAAATCTATCATCGCATGGTAAACATAGGCATATATCTCATATATAAAATTAAATAAATAAGTAAATGTAAAGTGCAATAAAGTAAATGTGTTTGGTTATGGCCCCATCCTATGTGATCTTTATCAAGCTCATGATAAAGATCAAGGTCAATCTAATATGGTGATGGAAATAAATACAACTACTTATTACATAAGTCTTCTTCTTTGTTTAGACTTCTTGTATGCCTCGTTTTCTTCTTTGTATCACCTCCATTGGATAGCCTTCTTGAGTCTTCAATTACATTACATGATTGAAAGTAAAACTAATCTAATGAACTTACAAGAATAACTCGAGTTACATTCGAGATTTATGATTACAAAGATTGACGACATGCAAGTCGTATTTAAACCAAAACCAAAACCATTACACTAAGGTCGAAAGGCCATAACCATCCACCATACTCATACAACACATAAAAGCATGTTAAAACATATAATCTGATCTTAACATATCATATTATCCATGATCTAATCATAAAAAAATATGACAAAAATCAGAAAAATCAGAATCAAATCAGAAAAACAAGAATCACTATTTACGGGCAGTAAATGACGTCAAACGCCTTACAGACGAGTCGTTGATAGCTTTATCTATCAGTTTTGTTCAGACGTTCGTTTACCTATGGAATAGGGTATTCGTTTGCGTAAATCGGACACCAGACCCAGACTTCAGCAAATCTGCAGAAGCCAATTCACCTACACAACCTACCACTTCTCAACATCAACCAACTCAACCTACCATCAGAACTTACTTCCAACCAGCTCAATCTAAACAACAACAACCATCTTCTACAATATCAAGATCCAAACCTTCTAGAACAAAATATGTTCCTAAATATCCACAAAGGAGAAGAAGGATGATTTTAAGGGGTGAGTCAGATGAAGAAGAAGCACAAGTTCATGCATCAGAACCTGTGACACGAGAAGCTGAAGGGTCAACCCATCAGATAAATACTGAAGCTGAGGGTTCTGATAATTTGAAGAGGAAAAGAACTGTAAGTTCTGATGCAGATCAAGCAACTCCTTCACTATCAAGAAGATTAAAGAAAATGAAGGCAGGAAGGCACATGGCTAAGCCTCCATCTGAGGATACTACTAAAGCTGAGAAAGGAGATCAGGAATCTATGATCTCAAAGCCAATTGTGATTGAATCTTTGCCACCTCCAAATCAGGCTGACGACACTGTTCAGGAAACAGTGATCACACCTCCTGTCTCTCCTCTTCATGAAAAAGTTATAGTTGATGATTCAGGATTAAGTCCTGAAATTGACATCCATAGGCCGAATATTCCTATTGTTCTTTATCTGGAAGCTTCAACGGTAGCTCAGCCATCTACTGTCAATTCTTCTATCTTACAGGATGAGATATCAATAATTCATATTCTGGAGATAAATTTTGATGCTCAGTATTTAGATGAAACTGGTACAGATTCTCCTTCTGTTACACTGATAAGTGGCATTTTATACCACTTAAAACGTCTTATAATAGCTTGAATTGATGTCTTGAAATCAAGTATTTTGTGTATTTGGTGTTTGTGCATTTCAGGGTATTAATTGCATTTCGGGAGAGATTTCATCAATAATAAGCCTTGGCATATGTTTAGCATTATAAGCGGGAAGATAGGAGCAGATTGCAGCGAAGAAATGGGAGAAAAACAGAGCAGTTTCCAGTAGGGAGCTGAGCGCCCACTCAGCTCTGCTGAGCGACCGCTCGGGAAGCTGAGCGCCCGCTCAGGAATGCTGAGCGCCCGCTCAGGGACGGAAAATCAGATTTATTATTTTAGACTCCTGATTCTGTTTAACTTCCAACTTTTGAGTTAGCTGGGCTTTATGGGACTCCTATATAAGTAGATTTCAGAGACGTTTCAAAAAGGTTGGATCGTAGTATTAATTGAAGAGCGAGGAGATAAGGAAGAAGACCGTTTAAGCACACCGCAATGAAGAGGATGAAGGGTTTTTAGCACATAAACGCAGCAAAAACGTAAATTTAAATCTTAAAAAAAATCCGAAACCCTCCGCAGGATCCATGCGAAAAATAATATTTAATTCGTAGTTCAATATGTTTACCTTAAGAAGCTTTACGTTAATGGAAAGATGGAGGTCTTTAATGGCGATCCAAAAACGATGAACGGAGATCCTTAGCAGCTGCTCCTCAAGTGTGAAGCACTCCACCGGTATCCACCAAGAGTACAATGTGATGGAGGAGGAAGAGGTTGAGGGAATTAGTTGCCTCCCTCTTGTTCTACTTTAGAATTAGGGTTAATTATTAGGGTTGAGGCAAATAGGGTTTATAATAGTATATTTATAGGCAAAATTTTCACCTGAAAATTTTCCATAAAATATTATTATTATTAACCCTTTAATTGATTATTCTTATTAACCAATTAACTAATAATTAAAACACCTTTTAATCATTAATCCTTTTTCTAAACACTTTAGAAAAATAATTCTCTCACTTGATTTAATTTCCAAAATTAAATTCTTAACTAATAATATTAAGAATTAATTAAATCTCATTTAATCAATTATTAAATCTGCTAATTAATTATTTATTTCACAAATAAATAATTACCAGCCATTATTAATTAATTTTTCCACAATTAAATCATTCTCTTTTATGGTGTGACCCTGTAGGTTCAATATTAAGCCGGTAGTAGAAATAAATAATAATAAAACTATTTTATCATTATTTATATAAATTCTCTAATTCATTAAATATGATTAATTAATAAATTATATTTATTCTACATCTTGAGGGATACTTCTCAGCATATCGCGACTATCCGGATAATACGAATTCACTGCTTAGAATACCAAGAACCTATTCAGTGAGTAGTTATCGTACAATCAATTCCTTCTACCCTGCAATGTCACGAATAAATACAAGGCATGGAACTTTTGTCAAGCCTGTCTTATTTGATCACTTGCTTTCCCATTCACTATGCTTAGTTCTATTTAATGTAAATTAGAAACTCCTTTCTAATTTAATTCACTCTGGCCAGAGATTCCTGAACTAACATAAGTGGATCAGCATTGAACATTCTCTTCCTTCACTGGAAGGGGTAGATCCTTTATTGATCATACACTATCTTCGTGTACAAATTCCTATACCCAGTAGAGCCCTTATAATTGTCCCTTGAGACTAAGAACTAAACCAAAGCATAGTTCAGTGTACACAAGATGACTATGATGACCTCAAGTCTAAGGATACTTGTACAACTATCACTATGTGAACAACTGCTGACACGTGAGTGAACTCCATCAGTTGTTCAGCTATGTGAGTCATGTTCAGTGAATTTACTCTATAATAAGCACCTACATACTAGCTATAGTGTCACCACACAAATGTCTATGAGAACAAACATCCTTCATAATGAAGCAAGCATAGTATGTACCGATCTTTGCGGATTATTAATTACCAGTTAATAATCCTACGACCAGGAACTATATAAGTTTAGAGTTATCATCTTTTAGGTCTCATTATTATGATCTCATCACAATCCATAAAAAAATTTACTCTAAACTGTGGTATATCTTATTTAAACATTTAAATAGATAGAGCCCGCAATAAAAACAAAATAAGTCTTTTATTAATATCAATGAAATCAAAACAGATTACATAAAAGTTATTCCTAAATCCTCATACATGATTGGACTTAGGACATATCTCTTTCAGAGGAAGCATATTTTCTTGTGATTCTTTATTTCGTTGTAACGTTGGATGCTAGTTTTCTTTACTTTGAACCTATTTACTCTTGTGACGTACTCTGGTTTAATATAAGTAGTTTTAGTTATAAGATATAAGATAGGGTGTTAATCTCTTGTGAAGCGACGGTGGATCTTGAGATTTAGAACTTGCCATGCTAGCATAGGTTCATGTACGAGTATGCATGATTAGTGGATAACTCTAACTGTTTTATTCTCCCTGTGTAATCAAAAGGAATAAGTTGTGCTTAAATCGTTATGTTGTCAATTTCTGTAGACATATAGGGACTCAACATAATTGATGCCTATTCAACTTCTATCTTAATTGTGCATGCTTGGTGGAATGGTATTAGTACAATGAAAGTTGGCTTTTATCAGTTTCGTGTTATTCGATTAATATCATCACTGTTGCATGCTAAGGGTAATAACAATGACTATTGAAGGAAGTAGTAATGAAGTTGTGATCTCATGAGTATTTTAATATTGTTAATTCAAGTGTTAATTAAGTGCTTAATTCTAGTAGTTAATTGTAGTTAATAATTAGTTAATCAAATCTAAGTGTTATTGTCTTTACATTGAGAAGTAATCATACATTGGTGAGTGAGTGTAATTGAACATAATTAGTCTGAGTCTCTGTGGGAACGAACTAGAAAGTATTATATATTACTTACGAACGTGTATACTTGCGTGTGTTTTTAGCGCGTATTTTCACCCTAACAAGTTTTTGGCGCCGCTGCCGGGGACTCGGCGTATTTGTTTAGTTTATGTACTTACCATCATTGGTCATTAGGACTCAGTGATTAAGACGTGTTACTTATTGTTTTCGGTTGTGTTTCAGGTACTTTAGCGAGCATTTATGCAAACACATTCTCGTACTCGCAAGAGGACTTTAGATACGGCTGAGGAGACAGAAAAAATTCTTGATATTCCGAAGAAGATAGATTTTAAAGATTCAGATTCAGGAAGTGAGCAGAAAGAGCCAGTAATCATGGGTGATCATATTGTTTCGGCAAATCCAGCTCTTATGGACTTTTCTCGGCCCAAAATTGATGACATTCAGTCTAGCATTCTTCATCCGGCTATTCAGGCTAATACCTTTGAAATCAAGACGGGCACTATTCAGATGGTGCAGAATTCTGTTTCTTTTGGAGGTGCTGCGACTGAAGACCCCAACATGCACATAAGGAATTTTATCGAGATCTGCAGTACTTTCAAATATAATGGTGTGACTGATGAGGCTATCAAGCTGAGGCTTTTCCCATTTTCACTGAGGGATAAAGCTAAGGACTGGTTACATTCTGAATCAGCTGGGTCTATCACTACTTGGCAAGATCTTGTGCAAAAGTTTCTGGTGAAGTTTTATCCAATGGCGAAGACTACTGCTATGAAGAGTGCTCTTACTCAGTTTGCGCAGCAACCTACAGAATCTATGTGTGAAGCTTGAGAGCGCTACAAGGAGATGTTGAGAAAGTGTCCACATCATGGAATGCCTGATTGGATGGTGATCACTGGTTTCTATAATGGTTTGGGGGCCCAATCTCGGCCCATGCTCGATGCAGCAGCTGGAGGCGCCTTATGGGCCAAAAGCTATACTGAGGCTTATAATCTTATTGAGACTATGGCTGCAAATGAGCATCAAAACCCAACTCAAAGGATGATGCCTGGGAAGGTAGCAGGTATTTTGGAAGTTGATGCAACTACAGCTATTGCAGCGCAGCTCCAAGCGCTGTCTATGAAGGTCGATTCTCTAGCCACCTATAGAGTCAATCAGATAGCTATGGTCTGTGAGCTTTGTGCAGGTTTTCATGCTATGGATCAGTGTTCTCTTGTTAATGAATCTGTTCAGTATGTGAACAATTATCAGCGACCGCAACAGCCTGTGCCAGCTACTTATCATCCTAACAACAGAAATCATCCAAAATTCAGCTAGAGTAATAATCATAATGCTATTCAGCAACCATATCAGCAAGGCGTAAGTAAACAGTTCAATCCACCTAGATTCCAGCAACCACAGTAGCATGCTCAAAGGCAATCATATCCTCAACAAGGAGGTGCAGCTCCACCCTCTAGTGCTGATTTTGAGGAACTTAAGCTGTTGTTCAAAAGTCAGGCGGTCTCTATCAAGACCTTGGAAAATCAAATTGGTCAAATAGCCAATGCAGTGCTTAATCGTCAACCTGGCACACTTCCAGTGATACTGAAGTGCCAGGCAGGAAGGAAGCTAAAGAGCAAGTCAAGGCTATTACCTTAAGGTCTGGAAAAGTTGCTGATGCTGAAAAAGCAAAAGATGGAGAAGTGGAAGTTGGTGATGAAGAAGCTAAGCAAAAGGAGAAAGCGGCAGAACCAAGGAAGACTACTGTTGAAGACACTCTACCTGAGGGTAATACAGGGGAGAAACAGCTCTATCCTCCACCACATTTCCCTAAGAGATTGCAACAACAAAAGCTGGATAAGCAGTTTGGTAAGTTTCTGGAGGTGTTCAAGAAACTTCACATCAACATACCTTTCGCTGAGGCTCTGGAGCAAATGCCTAGTTATGCGAAGTTTATGAAGAGTATTCTTTCAAGGAAGGTGAAATTGGATGATCTTGAGACCGTTGCTTTAACGGAAGAATGCAGTGATGTGCTGCAACAAAAGTTACCTCCAAAGCTTAAAGATCCAGGTAGCTTAACCATTCCTTGCACCATTGGCAAGTTGTCTTTTGATAAGTGCCTTTATGATTTGGGAGCAAGCATCAATCTGATGCCGTTGTCGATCTTTAAAAAGTTGAATTTACCTGATCCAAAGCCCACCTACATGTCTCTATAATTGGCTGATCGTTCTATTACATATCCACGAGGCATAGTGGAGGATGTGCTAGTAAAGATGGATAAGCTCTTTTTTCCTGCAGACTTTGTTATTCTGGATTTCGAGGAAGATAAGAAGATTCCCATAATCTTGGGGAGACCCTTCTTGGCTACAGGCCGTACCTTAATAGATGTGCAGGATCAGGATGTGATATTCAATGTATTTAAAGCGATGAAATTCCCTACAGAAGATGAGGAGTACTTAAAAGTGGATTTGATTGATTCTGCGGTTACTTCAGAACTTGATCATATGCTAATGTCTGATGCATTAGAGAAGGCCTTAGTGGGGGATTTTGACAGTGATGATGAGGATGGCAATGAGCAACTACAATATCTAAATGCTTCTCCCTGGAGGTGAAAGCTAGACATGCCATTTGAATCTCTTGGTACTTCTGACCTCAAAAATGCTGAAGGAAAGCTCAAACCATCTATTGAGGAAGCACCTACCTTGGAGCTTAAACCATTGCCTGAACACTTGAGGTATGCTTTTTTAGGTGATGCATCTACTTTACCTGTTATTATAGCATCTGGCCTTTCAGGTAGTGAGGAGGACAAGCTCTTAAGGATCTTGAGAAAATTCAAATCGGCTATCGGATGGACTATAGCGGACATCAAAGGGATTAGCCCTTCATATTGCATGCATAAGATTCTGCTAGAGGAGGGTAGTAAGCCAACTGTTGAGCAACAGCACAGACTTAATCCTATCATGAAAGAAGTGGTGAAGAAAGAAATTCTGAAGTGGCTGGATGCAGGAATCATTTATCCTATTTCTGACAGTTCTTGGGTGAGCCCCGTGCAATGTGTACCTAAGAAAGGAGGTATAACTGTGGTAGCAAATGAGAAGAACGAGCTCATCCCCACTCAAACAGTCACAGGATGGAGGGTATGCATGGACTACAGGAAGTTGAACAAGGCCACGAGGAAGGATCACTTCCCTCTTTCGTTTATTGATCAGATGCTTGACAGGTTGGCCGGTCACGAGTATTATTGTCTTCTGGATGGTTATTCGGGGTATAATCAGATATGTATTGCACCAGAGGATCAAGAAAAGACTACCTTCACTTGTCCATTTGGCACGTTTGCTTTTCCCAGAGTTTTATTTGGCTTATGTGGCGCACCGGCCACTTTTCAGAGATGTATGATGGCTATATTCTCTAATATGATTGGAAATAATGTCGAGGTGTTCATCGACGACTTCTCCGTCTTTGGACATTCATATGATGAATGTCTGAATAATCTTCGTGCAGTACTCAAAAGGTGTGTGGAAACTAATTTGGTGCTCAATTGGGAAAAATGTCACTTTATGGTGCGTGATGGCATTATTCTTGGGCATAAGGTCTCTAGCAAGGGTCTTGAGGTGGATAAAGCCAAGGTGGGAGTCATTAAAAATCTTCCACCACCTATTTCTGTGAAGGGAATCCGTAGTTTTCTTGGTCATGCAGGTTTTTATCGGCGTTTCATCAAAGACTTTTCAAAAATATCTAAGCCGTTGTGTAATTTGCTCGAGAAAGATGTGCCTTTCAATTTTGATGATGAATGTTTGACGGCATTCGAGACTCTCAAGAAGAGTTTGATAACTGCACCTTTTATTACAGCACCTGATTGGACAGAGCCTTTTGAAATGATGTGTGATGCGAGTGATTATATGGTGGGCGCAGTTCTTGGGCAGCACAAGAATAATCTCTTTCATGTGGTCTACTATGCTAGCAAGACCTTAAATGGAGCCCAAATGAACTACACCACTACTGAGAAGGAGCTCTTGGCTATAGTCTTTGGTTTCGAAAAATTTCGATCTTATTTGCTTGGGACAAAGGTGACAGTGTTCACTGATCACGCGGCCATTCGCTATTTGGTTTCCAAGAAGGATTCGAAGCCCAGACTCATTCGTTGGGTGCTCTTGCTACAGGAATTTGAATTAGAGATCAAGGATCGAAAAGGTACTGAGAATCAAGTAGCTGACCATCTCTCTAGATTGGAGAATCCCGAGTCTACTTCACATGATAAGACATTGATCAACGAATCTTTTCCGGATGAGCAGTAGTTCGCAGTTCAGGAGGAAGAGCCATAGTTCGCAGATATTGTGAATTATCTTGTCAGCAATATAATGCCTCATAATTTAACCACAGCTCAAAAGAAGAAGTTTCTGTATGAGGTGAAGTGGTATATGTGGGATGAACCGTATTTATTTAGACAGGGAGCTGACCAGATCATCAGGAGATGTATCCCATTCTGTGAGATGGAGGGGATATTACAAGACTGCCACTCCACAGTTTATGGTGGACATTATGGTGAGAAGACGGCAGCTCGTATTCTGCAAGCAGGTTTTTTCTGGCCTACTTTGTTTAAGGATGCTCATCAGTTCGTTTTAAGGTGTGATCGTTGCCAAAGAGTGGGGAATCTTACGAGAAAGGATGAGATGCCGTTAAATGTGATATTTGAAGTCGATGTCTTTGATGTTTGGGGAATCGATTTTATGGGGCCTTTTGTCTCGTCTTGCAATAATCAGTACATCTTGCTGACAGTCGATTATGTCTCAAAATGGGTAGAAGTCAAAGCTCTACCGACGAATGATGCAAAGGTAGTGTTGAATTTTCTTCATAAGCAGATTTTCACAAGGTTTGGAACGCCACGAGTAATCATAAGTGATGAAGGGTCGCATTTCTACAACCGTAAGTTCACTTCTATGATGCAGCGCTACAATGTGAATCATCATGTTGCTACTGCCTATCATCCGCAAACGAATGGTCAAGCGGAAGTGTCTAACAGAGAGATCAAGCGCATTTTAGAGAAGGTTGCTTGTCCATCAAGGAAGGATTGGTCTTTAAAGCTCGATGAAGCTGTTTGGGCTTATAGAACAGCATATAAGACTCCACTTGGGATGTCCCCGTTTCAACTTGTGTATGGTAAGGGATGTCATTTACCTGCGGAGCTTGAGCATAAGGCCTATTGGGCATTGAAGAAGTTGAACCTGGATCTAGATGCAGTTAGAAAGAAGCGAATGCTTCAACTAAATGAACTTGATGAATTTCGACTCCAAGCGTACGAGAACAACAAAATGTACAAGGAAAAAGTGAAAAGGTGGCACGACAGGAAGTTACATCCTAAGTTATTTGTGTCGGGATAGCAAGTTCTTTTATTCAACTCTCGTCTCTGACTTTTTCCTGGGAAGTTGAAATCAAGGTGGTCTGGACCTTTTATTGTCAAAATTGTGTTTCCACATGGAGCGGTGGAGATTTTTGAGAATGATCCGGACCAAGCATTCAAGGTTAATGGTCAGTGTTTGAAGCATTACTATAGGGACACGGCAAACCGGGAAGTGGTTAGTGTTGTTTTATTGTCAACTTGATTAAGGAACGCTACGTCAAGCTAATAACGAAAAAGAAGCGCTCCTTGGGAGGCAACCCATGATTTGTTTTAACAGGAACCCTTAGAAGTTAGTAACCTATCCAAAACCAAAAAAAATCAGAAAAACAGGGCAAGAAAAAAAAATTCCAGAAGACCCATGAGCGCCCGCTCAGCTCTGTTGAGCGACCGCTCAGCTCAGCTCTGTTGAGCGACCGCTCAGCAAGCTGAGTGCCCGCTCAGCTTTGTTGAGCGACCGCTCAGGGCCCGACTGGAAGAAAATTTTTTAAGTCCTATAAAAATCCAAAAAAAATCTGAAAAATAAATAAAACAAAACACAGCCCCATTACCCACGATTTATTTTCCCATTACCCACGTTTTTAACCCTCAAAACTCACTCCTACTCAAATTTTACCCTAATCTATACCCTATATATACATACACCTATTCCATATACTCCCCATTCACTTTCAAACCTTAAACTCTCTCCTATATTCAAAAAAACACAAATCTTAAACACTTTTTCTCAGTTTCGATGGCACCCAAGAGATCCAGGACTATTGATAGCAGCAGCATTGTCCCTACTGCTGATTCTTCGAGGGGTACTGCTGCGAGGCCTCAGTTGTTTGATAGGGCTGCTGAAGAGGAGTATACTAGGCTTCTGGGTAAGCCGATTTTGAAGGAGAGGGGGTTCTTACCATCGGGGAGGGATGGTAAGTTGTTGCCTATGATTGCTGAGAAGGGTTAGATTGCTTTCTGTGAGTCTCCTGAAGCAGTTCCAATGAGCGTTGTTCGCGAGTTCTATGCGAACGCGAAGGCTGAAAAGAATTAGTATTCTGTTGTTTGGGGGATGACGGTGGATTATCACCCTGCGGCGATTCGCCGTGTGATTGGGCAACGACAGAGGAAGCCCACGGAGGAGAACTGGAACGAGAAGACTGCTGAGGATTTTGACTTGGATTTGATTTGTGCTACTCTCTGTAGGCCGGGCACAGTTTGGACCTTCAAGACAGGGTTATCGTGTTCCAGGAGGGCGTCCAGCACGAGGTGCTACCGTGACCAGGCCAAGGCGAGATGAGGCTGGTTCTTCTAGAGCTCAGGAGGGTGCTGGGATGGCTGATGCCCAGTATAGGAGGCTGTCGAGGAGGATGGATGCTATGTATGAGACGCAGAGCAGGTTTGCTCAGGAGCTCACCCTTGCGCTTGGGAATGCTTTTAGAGGCCTTGGAGCTGACATCCAGTGGCCAATTTTTGGTGAGGACTCTGCATATCCGGCTCCTGATACACCACCCTCTGAGGGTGATGATGATGATGATCTCTCCGAGTAGGTATACCCTGTGTTCCTTTCTACTACCTTCACTAGGGACAGTGAAGATTTTAAGTTTGGGGGTGGTAGTTAAGGAATATTTTGTGTGTGTGTCATATAGCTACATATTCATGATAGATTAATTCATACAGTTGCATATTTTTTGCCATATAGTTTTTTTTATTATTTATAGCTTTATTTATCATGTCATGTAGCTCATGCATATACCATGATCCCTTTTGCGCTGATTTACCAATTAATTTGTGATGTTGATGCGAGTGTAGTGATAGCATTAAAGTGATGTTGAGTCATGTAGGTTGATGTGCATGCTAGAAACATTTGTAATTTCACTAAGTCTTAGAGAATGCTTAAGGACTAGAGTGTTGTTATGGTTCGATGGTTTTCGAGGTTAATCTATTAATTATGCTTAGAATTTTATAATAGGTTCTTAGTGATAAAAGGCATTAAAAGAAAAAAAATGGAGTAAAAAAATAAAATTCATTGCTAATTGTGGCTAGGCATCAAATGGCTAGTAGTTGGCTCGTATTTTTATGCGAGTAGTCTAAGGTTGAGCAAGATGGAGCGAAACGCACTTGCTCAGAAATTTTGAAAAAAAAAAGAAAAAGAAAGAAAAAAAAATAGAAAAGAGAAAAAAAAAGTTTATGCATAATTGATCACGAGTGGGCTCTTTGGTATTCGAGTTATTAAGTTTTTAGGGGACTTTGTGCCTAGTGACCTAAGGCTTTTATAGTCTGGGATCCGCTAACCTAACGCTCGCTACATGGATGCCATTGTATAAGTCTTTTGTGGACCTCACTCATTGCACGGTCAAATAAGCATTTGTTTGTTGTGTTTAATAAAAGCATGATTCCGTAATAAGCTCCAGAAATCTTGAAGTGTTATAAGTCATTTTCTGCCTAGAATTTTATTCTTCGTATAATCATGTGATTGCCTTGAGGATAGTCGAGTTATGATAATTGATCTAGTTTCGAAGCATATCTGTTAAGCATCTTCACACACCACGTTTCCGGCTGTATGTTAGTTTGCATAATTTGATTGATCTTTATTCGCCTAATTGCATTTGTTGAGATGTTGTAAGTTGGTTTGTTTGGTCGTAGTAAGGGGGATCGCTGCATTTCATATAGATTGCATTCATGCATGTTTTTATTTTTTTTTGAGTATGTGACGCTTGAGGACAGGCATCGATTTAAGTTTGGGGGTGTGATAAGTGGCATTTTATACCACTTAAAACGTCTTATAATGGCTTGAATTGATGTCTTGAAATCAAGTATTTTGTGTATTTGATGCATTTTTCTAGTGTTTGTGCAGTTCAGGGTATTAATTGTATTTCGGGAGAGATTTCATCAATAATAAGCCTTGGCTTGTGTTTAGCATTGTAAGCGGGAAGATAGGAGCAGATTGCAGCGAAGAAACGGAAGAAAAACAGAGCAGTTTTGTGGCGCCCTCCAAACCCGGGTCAGAAGTTTGGGGTCCACACACACACCTTAATTATAACCTGCTTATAACAATAATAAAGATAATAATAATATATGCAGTGACCCTACTTATCAACCACCACGGACCGCAACAGGTTAAAGTATGCACACAAGCCAACACACTAATATATTACAAACCGTTCAAATCCCAACTATTTCAAACTCACACCGAGTATCAAACATTATTACAAACTTTTACAAACTTAAATTATCCCAAAAGAAGCCTACTAGCTCAGCTTCCTCAACCTGAACCCCTAGCTCTCGCGCTGGACTGGGGATCCTCGCTACCAACTGGTTCCTTTTTAACTAGAAAGAATATAAACAACATCGCACAAATGAGCTAACTAGCTCAGCAAGTCATAATGACAAAACTGAGAATAACGATCATCAGGTGACTATGATTATGATATCAAGTGAACATTTGATTATGATTTAGAATTGGATATTATACTTTTAATTTAAAAACCAAGGTTAGGCTCCTGATCAGTCACGCACTAACCTCGAGCAAGGCACACAGCATTGCTCTAACTACTGGATCCAAGGCACACATTGGCCTAACTTGACCATTATATGGTCTGACCACGAATCTGGTCCATAATTTTATAAAAACAATCCAATTCTAACATAATAACAGAATATGCAATAATAAACAATAACCAGAATCATTAACAACAATGAGTGTTTCACAATGAAAGGGTTTCAATCTTTGTAAGGATCAATAAAGTAGTTTAAAAGCTTGTATGCTGGGTAATGAAAGAATTGAATAACAAAAGAATCAATATTTCAGGGTTTCAAAGATTTGGGCTCTCAAAGCATAGGATACAATGGTTGAATGTACAAGTAATTCAGTTCCGTGTTTGGGATTTTGTTTGCATGTATTTATGGAATAGTATTGTATACTTGAGGTTCGAGTTTGGGTTTACAATAATCAATGGCTTAGAAAGAATATGGTTCATGGCTCAAGAACAATAATTGAAATCAGGGTTTAGGTTTCCGTGCTTCAAAGCACTTGCAATGTCAACAAGACTATCAAGAATTACAATATCTCGAGAAAGGTCAGAACACTTGCCTGGTATTAGCTTACTACTCTGCACTCACTTCCAATCACAGCCGTCTTACTCTTCAACTATCTGTTTTCCTTTCCTACGTCTTGCCTTTTCTGCTCACATATCATAAGCATCTATCAATCATCAACTCACAAGATTCTATTCAACACACACTTCTATCTACCTTTCGTTTTACCCAAATCCGATTAACGGATTGAAATCTATGCAATAACCAAGTAAATATCGAATATATAGACCGATAGTCAAACAACAAGTCACGTATAACACATAATACATCACGTAATCAATGGTATATCATTTATAAAGAAGTCTCGGGTCATAAATAGGCTTTCTGGTATTTAAAGTGATTTTTAAAACATTTTTCGGAATTAAAACGAGTCGCTGGATCAATTTCGGGTTAATAAACAGGGTTCGGTTGGCCAATTCTGGCTCCGAAACAATTTTAGAATAATTATCGAGCCTTGAAAATAATTTAGAATAATATTTTAAAGCTCGAAACTATTTTTCTAAATTTTTAAATCATTTTTAAATATTTAAATCTAATTAAATAATTAATTAAAAAATAATTAATAATTAATTAAATCAATTAATCAATTAATTTTCGAATTAATTGACTAATTAATCAATTAAAATTAACTGAAATTAATTAACTAATTAATTTAGATTTATTTATGAATTAAATATAATTTTTGGAATTAAAATAATAATTTTTAGAATTTTCAGAAATTAAAAATGAATTTTTTTAATAAAAATAATTGGGAAATATAATTTTTAAACATTTTTAAAACAGGAATCCTATTTTTGCAAAGTCTGGAAATTACAGGGACCAAACTGCATCGTCCCCAAAACTTCTTGGACCAAACTGCAATTTTTACAGGGGATCGCCGGAAAACACAGAGGTGGCCGGAGAACACGTTCCCGGCGTCCTCACCCCACCAACACCTCCAGATCACATCTACATAACACCAGGAACACAACCATGCAATCAAAACAACCTAACAATCCCTGAGTTGGCCGGAATTTGGCCGTGAAATTTTCCAGTTTCCGGCGAACATCGGAAAACTTCAAAACACAACTCCCTTCTCTACAGACCTCGTTGGTTCATGAAACTTATACGACTGGATTGCTAATTTCACAGAGAACACAACCCACTATATCACAACATCAATCTATCACAGAATAAGAAACCCCCAAATTTTAATTAAGAACATTCATACGGGTTATAAACCCTAATTTTAAAATTCGAAAATCAAACTCAAATTTGAACATGTTATTGAACTCCAAATCAGACGTATGACATATGAAAATCATCAGGAAAACAAGCTCTACAACATGCAATCATCAAATCATACAAACAATCATCCGAACAAAAATTCATATTTTTAATAAAATACGGTAAAAGGCTATTTATAATTACGGAAAATTAGTATCCCGTTGGATCATTCCGGATATAAAATGGTACGTTTATTTATAAAAACTGATCCAAACGGTATCGGTTTTCGGGATAATTATCCAAATCAGTACAACTTGTACTGCGGTCTTGGTCTCATCACCCAGTTACACGTACTACGAAGTGATAATTGGGATAGTTTAATAAAAAGCTCCCGTTTATCGAAAATACGGGTTTTATTAATTTACCGAAACAAATATTGTATCGAAAATGTTGTGCCGGGACCCGCGCAGGACAAACCGTACGCCGGATCGAAAAAGTCGAAACATGGAAAATGCTCGGAATATTACAATTAGGTTAGGAAGGAGTTCTCGGAAGAGTTTCGGGTTCAAAAACGTAAAAACGATTGACGTCGGTTGGTTCCCGTTTTTATAAAATAAATTTTAATTACCCGGAAAAAGATTTTAAAAATTTCATATGATTCTTATAAATCTATAAATCAACATAAAAATAATTAGGAAGATATGACAATTATCTATATTTTATTTTGGACATATAAAAATTAAAATACTCAATTAATATTATTTTTGAATATTCAAGTACATATATCACTTAACAATTAACTCACAGAATAGATAATGAACACACATATTAATTATTTAATAGTAAAAATAATTACACGTTATATCCCGGATATTACATCCTTCCCCCCTTAAAAGGATTCTGTCCTCAGAATCTCCTAAGAAAACAAATGAGGATACTTTTCTCTCATATCACTTTCTAATTCCCAGGTTGACTCTTCAACCTTTGGGTTTCTCCACAATACTCTTACTAACTTTATCACTTTATTCCTCAATATTTTCTCTCTTTCCTCTAAAATCTCTATTGGATTCTCTACATATGATAAATCTGCCTGAAGTTCTATTGGCTCATATTCTATTACATGCCTGGAGTCTGGATTATATTTCTTGAGCATCGATACATGAAAAACATTGTGAATGTGCTCCATGTGCGGAGGTAATGCCAATTCGTAAGCGACTTTGCTAACGCTCTTTAGGATCTCAAAAGGTCCGACATATCTTGGGCTTAGCTTCCCTTTCTTCCCAAACCTCGTTAGTCCTTTCCACGGTGATACTTTCAATAATACCAAGCTTCCTTCTTCAAATTCCATGTGTTTCCTTGACTGGTCTGCATATCTCCTCTGACGATTTTGTGCGGCTATTAATCTTTTCTGGATAAGTTCAACAACTTCCTTTGTCTGCTGTACCAATTCAGGTCCGAGTATTTTGCGTTCTCCTACTTCGTCCCAATATAATGGAGATCTACATTTGCGTCCATAAAGGGCTTCATAAGGTGGCATCCCAATGCTGGCGTGATAACTGTTGTTATAAGCAAATTCTACCAGGGGTAAATGCTCGTCCCAACTTCCTTTGAAATCAATAGCACAAACACGTAGCATGTCTTCGATTGTCTGAATTGTTCTTTCACTTTGGTCGTCCGTCTGCGGGTGATAGGCCGTACTCATATTCAATTTTGTTCCCAAACATTCTTGAAAACTCTTCCAAAATCTTGAATTAAACCTTGGATCTCGATCAGATACGATAGACACTGGAACTCCATGACGAACTATAATTTCTTTTAGGTACATATGGACTAACTTGTCGAGGGAAAATCTTTCATTTATAGGCAGAAAATGAGCTGACTTGGTAAGTCTATCCACTATAACCCAAATGGCATCATGATTAGCCCTTGTCCTTGGTAATCCAACTATGAAATCCATGGTAATATGTTCCCACTTCCATTCTGGAATCTCCAATGGCTGTAGCAATCCGCTTGGTCTCTGATGCTCTGCTTTAACTCTCTGACAGGTATAACATTTGCTAACCCATTCCGCAATTTCCCTCTTCATATTTTGCCACCAATAATTCTTCTTTAAATCTCTGTACATTTTGGTACTCCCTGGATGGATGGAATATCTTGAACTATGTGCTTTTTGTAAAATTTCATTTTTCAGCTGCGTCACTGGTGGAATCCAAACTCTTGAAGAAAACCTAAGAATACCTTGATCATCTTGTTGCGTGCATAATTCCTCACCTACCAAACTATTTATATCTTCATCCATTACCTCTTTCTGGCATTTCTTTATTTTCTCCAATAACTCCGGGTGGAAAATCATACTGTACACTTTTGCTTCCTCAGGCTTGCAAATTCTAACCTCCAATTCTAATTTCTGAAATTCTTCATATATTTCTTCAGGTACAGATAACACATTTAACCTTTTCTTCCGACTTAACGCATCTACTACAATGTTCGCCTTACCGGGATGATAATTAATCGAGCAATCATAATCCTTAATCAATTCTAACCATCTTCTCTGCCTCATATTAAGTTCCTTCTGGGTAAATATATATTTCAAACTTTTGTGATCCGTGAAAATCTCACACTTTTCTCCATACAAATAATGTCTCCAAATCTTCAAAGCAAAAACTATAGCTGCTAGCTCCAAGTCATGAGTAGGATATTTCTGTTCATGTGGTTTCAATTGTCTTGACGCATAAGCAATCACCTTGTCGTGCTGCATAAGAACACATCCTAGTCCTTTATGAGAAGCATCGTTATAAATTACGAAATTCCCTTGATCGTCTGGAAGTGACAAAACAGGTGCCGTGATTAATCTCTGCTTCAATTCTTGAAAACTTTCTTCGCACTTGTCGTTCCATATAAACTTTTCATTCTTTCGTGTAAGCTTTGTTAATGATGTGGCAATCCTTGAGAAATTCTGAACAAATCGACGATAATATCCCGCCAATCCTAGGAAACTTCTTACCTCAGTGGGTGTTCTCGGTCTCTCCCAATTTGTAATTGCTTCGATCTTTGCCGGGTCCACTTTGATTCCTTCGTTACTAACTATGTGTCCTAAGAACTGAACTTCCTGTAGCCAAAACTCACACTTTGACAGTTTAGCATATAACTTCTTCTTCCTTAAAATCTCCAAAGCCGTTCTCACATGTTCCGCATGATCCTCTTTCGTCTTGGAATAGATTAAAATATCATCTATAAACACAATAACAAACTTATCCAAATACTCTTTGAAAATTCTATTCATCAGGTCCATAAACGCTGCTGGGGCGTTGGTCAATCCAAAAGACATCACTAGAAATTCATAATGCCCATACCTTGTTCTGAAAGCTGTCTTTGGTATATCTTCTGGCTTGATCTTTAGTTGATGATATCCCGATCTTAAATCAATTTTGGAGAAATACTTGGCTCCCTTCAATTGGTCAAACAGATCATCGATTCTGGGTAACGGATACTTGTTCTTGATTGTCAGCTTGTTGAGCTCCCTATAGTCAATGCACAGTCTAATACTTCCATCTTTCTTCTTGACAAATAATACCGGGGCTCCCCACGGGGATACGCTGGGTCTAATTACTCCTTTCTCTAACAATTCTTGCAATTGCCTTGCTAGCTCTTTCATCTCAACAGGCGCCATTCTGTACGGGGCTTTGGACACCGGTTCTGTTCCAGGTTCTAAGTCGATCGCAAATTCAATTTCTCTATCTGGAGGAAGTCCTAGTAACTCGTCGGGAAATACATCTGGAAATTCATTTACTACTGGGATATCTTCAAGTTTTGCTGGCTCCTGACTTTTGTCAATCACGTATGCTACGAAATGCTCGCATCCTTGCCGTAGTAACTTCTTGGCTTGAATCATCGTTAAGAACTTCTTTACCTGCTTCTGTCCCTTGAACGTTACTATTCTTTCGTCTGGCGTTTTCACCATTACTTTCTTATTTCGACAATCTATCTGAGCATCATGCTTAGATAACCAATCCATCCCTAATATCACATCAAATTCTCCTAACTTAAATGGTATCAAATCTACACAAAACTTACTACCAGAAATCTCAACCTCACAATTCTCACAAACTTGATTCACAGTTACACGTTCTTGATTTGCTAATTCCACAGTCATTATTTCATTTAAGCACTCAACTGGACAATTTAATTTACTAACAAAATCTTGTGAAACAAACGATCGAGTTGCTCCCGAGTCTATTAACACTTTGGCACATAAAGAATTCACATTAAGCGTACCTGCCACGACATCTGTATCATGGATCGCATCCTTCACTGACATGTCAAAAACTCTAGCCCTTGGAGTCTCATTCATTGTTGGGGTAGATCCCATAATCCTCAATGTATTACTGACTGGGGCTGGTGTCTTGCAATCCCTGGCCATATGTCCTGGCTTCCCACATTTAAAGCATGTAAATCCAATGACTGGAACCTTCACTGCAGGATTTCGGATAGGCTGATCCTTATTTGCTGGCTGATTTCGGCATTCCCTTGAATAGTGCCCTTTCTGGTTGCATTTAAAACATACCACATTCAACTTGTTACAAACTCCTCCATGCTTCTTTCCACAAACTTGACAATCTGGAAAAGTTAATCTCAACTGATTCGGCTGATTCACATTAGCTGGACGATTGCCTTGGCCTCCGTCTCCTGCATTTTGTCTCCTGAAATTAAAATTTCTCCCTGGCTGGAACTTGCCCTTCTTAAAATTTGGAAACTTCCCTATTTGTGACTGACCCTCACTTCCCTCAACTTTCCTTTTCTTGCTTTCCTTATCTTTCTGGAACATCTCACTCTCTGTCTCTGCGATCATAGCTTTCTGTACAACCCCGGCATAAGTATCCAATTCAAAAATAGCTACCTTCCCTCTGATCCATGGCTTCAAGCCTTGCTGGAATCTCTTAGCTTTTTTTCTATCAGTATCAATATACGACGGCACATACCTTGACAATTCCTCAAACTTCCCCTCATAATCTATTACCGACATATTCCCTTGTTTTAACTCTAAAAACTTTAGCTCCATCTGATCTTGAACAAATTGAGGAAAATACTTTTCTAGAAACAATTCCTTGAACCTTTCCCAAGTAATAACATCCGTACCTTCCAATGTCTTCACCATCTCCCACCAATAGGTGGCTTCATTCTTCAGATAATAACTTGCAAACTCAACCTTCTGTTCTTCCTTTACTTTCACCAAGGCAAATGCCTTCTCTATTTCCTTTAACCAAACATTTGCTTCAATTGGCTCTAAGGAACCCTTGAATTCTGGTGGGTTTATTGCCTGAAAAGTCTTGAAGGTTACCTGGGGATTGGTCTGTCTTTGTTGTTGTTGTGCTAGGTGAACTGTTTGTTGGGCCAAGATTTGAAGAATCTGGGCTATTGCTGGGTCCATAGGTCCTGGGTTCACATTCGGGTTTGTATCATCTTGATTGTTGTTGTTGTTAGTTTCTTCATTTCGGGTGTTGGTGCGGGTATTTCTTTTGGGAGGCATTTTCTGTAAAGAATCAATCAACTTATTTAGCTTTTGAATCAATCTTTTACATAAAAGAATAGTTTTGTAAAATAGAAATATTTCTTTTTGAAAACAGTTGTGACTAAATAAATTGCATGCTTCTTTACAGAATATAAACAGTTATGGAAAACAGGGCACATGGTATCACAGGGTATAACTGGTGCAATAAATAAGGTAAGGTAAAACAGGTGCAATAAAATAAATGACAGTGCTGGGAAGGAAAAAGGTACTGATATATATAGATCAAAAGTTTTAGGGTAGTACAAGCGTAAAGACGCTTCGGAAGTAAAAGCAAAAAGGGTACAACAACCTACTCACTAGTCAGCATAGCTAGTCTATAAATACAACTCAAAAGTCTACTGATACACACTACACACTACTGTACATACTACATAACCATACAACACTGCTCAGAATCTCCATCTCTGAATCTCTGGCTCATGACAAGTCTGGACCTCCAATCTCCTCAAGCTCTTCTAGAACCCATTTAGCCCACTCTACTAAGAAATCAGGGGTGATGTCCTCATGTGTAGCCTTAGCAATCCTCACTGCAGCTGTCCTACGAAACGCCTGGAGCCTCTCTCTAAGTCGCCTCTCACCACTCCCCATCTCTCTGGTACGCATAATATGTAGTAACTCCTGAATCTGACCCTGAAGGAATCGCTGCTCCATAAGGCAAACCTCAAACTGAAGATATGGGACAGGATAGGAAGAGAACTGGAAAGGTACTCCTGTGACTGAAAGATCGGTAAAACCTGAATCAGTAGGTGGGGGTCCTCTGACAGGTGGCCTCACGCCTGGAGGTGGAATAGGCTGCAGTGGTACGGGCTGCAACACAGGTGGAGGTAGAATAGCCAATGCTGGTGGAACAACAGGACGTGGATCCGAAGACGGCACTCCAACTGAAGGCTCTGAGTGATCAGCTGATACGAGAATAAAAGAGTCGGCCATCTCTGCTATCTGAAATCATATCGCAATATAAGAATCTCATTCCATAACGCAAACTATACTAATACCTGATATACCGAAGCACTCAACCTCTCAACGTTCTCTCATCCTATGCCTTACTTCTAATCTTAACCCTCTACCCATTCCCGTTAACCTAGGCTTGTGTTAGTGACTTATAACCTGTAGCTCTGATACCAAACCTGTGGCGCCCTCCAAACCCGGGTCAGAAGTTTGGGGTCCACACACACACCTTAATTATAACCTGCTTATAACAATAATAAAGATAATAATAATATATGCAGTGACCCTACTTATCAACCACCACGGACCGCAACAGGTTAAAGTATGCACACAAGCCAACACACTAATATATTACAAACCGTTCAAATCCCAACTATTTCAAACTCACACCGAGTATCAAACATTATTACAAACTTTTACAAACTTAAATTATCCCAAAAGAAGCCTACTAGCTCAGCTTCCTCAACCTGAACCCCTAGCTCTCGCGCTAGACTGGGGATCCTCGCTACCAACTGGTTCCTTTTTAACTGGAAAGAATATAAACAACATCGCACAAATGAGCTAACTAGCTCAGCAAGTCACAATGACAAAACTGAGAATAATGATCATCAGGTGACTATGATTATGATATCAAGTGAACATTTGATTATGATTTAGAATTGGATATTATACTTTTAATTTAAAAACCAAGGTTAGGCTGCTGATCAGTCACGCACTAACCCCGAGCAAGGCACACAGCATTGCTCTAACTACTGGATCCAAGGCACACATTGGCCTAACTTGACCATTATATGGTCTGACCACGAATCTGGTCCACAATTTTATAAAAACAATCCAATTCTAATATAATAACAGAATATGCAATAATAAACAATAACCAGAATCATTAACAACAATGAGTGTTTCACAATGAAAGGGTTTCAATCTTTGTAAGGATCAATAAAGTAGTTTAAAAGCTTGTATGCTGGGTAATGAAAGAATTGAATAACAAAAGAATCAATATTTCAGGGTTTCAAAGATTTGGGCTCTCAAAGCATAGGATACAATGGTTGAATGTACAAGTAATTCAGTTCCGTATTTGGGATTTTGTTTGCATGTATTTATGGAATAGTATTGTATACTTGAGGTTCGAGTTTGGGTTTACAATAATCAATGGCTTAGAAAGAATATGGTTCATGGCTCAAGAACAATAATTGAAATCAGGGTTTAGGTTTCCGTGCTTCAAAGCACTTGCAATGTCAACAAGACTATCAAGAATTACAATATCTCGAGAAAGGTCAGAACACTTGCCTGGTATTAGCTTACTACTCTGCACTCACTTCCAATCACAACCGTCTTACTCTTCAACTATCTGTTTTCCTTTCCTACGTCTTGCCTTTTCTGCTCATATATCATAAGCATCTATCAATCATCAACTCACAAGATTCTATTCAACACACACTTCTATCTACCTTTCGTTTTACCCAAATCCGATTAACGGATTGAAATATATGCAATAACCAAGTAAATATCGAATATATAGACCGATAGTCAAACAACAAGTCACGTATAACACATAATACATCACGTAATCAATGGTATATCATTTATAAAGAAGTCTCGGGTCATAAATAGGCTTTCTGGTATTTAAAGTGATTTTTAAAACATTTTTCGGAATTAAAACGAGTCGCTGGATCAATTTCGGGTTAATAAACAGGGTTCGGTTGGCCAATTCTGGCTCCGAAACAATTTTAGAATAATTATCGAGCCTTGAAAATAATTTAGAATAATATTTTAAAGCTCGAAACTATTTTTCTAAATTTTTAAATCATTTCTAAATATTTAAATCTAATTAAATAATTAATTAAAAATCAATTAATAATTAATTAAATCAATTAATCAATTAATTTTCGAATTAATTGACTAATTAATCAATTAAAATTAACTGAAATTAATTAACTAATTAATTTAGATTTATTTGTGAATTAAAAATAATTTTTGGAATTAAAATAATAATTTTTAGAATTTTCAGAAATTAAAAACAAATTTTTATAATAAAAATAATTGGGAAATATAATTTTTAAATATTTTTAAAACAGGAATCCTATTTTTGCAAAGTCTGGAAATTACAGGGACCAAACTGCATCGTCCCCAAAACTTCAGGGACCAAACTGTAATTTTTACAGGGGATCGCCGGAAAATACAGAGGTGGCCGGAGAACACGTTCCCGGCGTCCTCACCCCACCAACACCTCCAGATCACATCTACATAACACCAGGAACACAACCATGCAATCAAAACAACCTAACAATCCCTGAGTTGGCCGGAATTTGGCCGTGAAATTTTCCAGTTTCCGGCGAACATCGGAAAACTTCAAAACACAACTCCCTTCTCTACAGACCTCGTTGGTTCATGAAACTTATACGACTGGATTGCTAATTTCACAGAGAACACAACCCACTATATCACAACATCAATCTATCACAGAATAAGAAACCCCCAAATTTTAATTAAGAACATTCATACGGGTTATAAACCCTAATTTTAAAATTCGAAAATCAAACTCAAATTTGAACATGTTATTGAACTCCAAATCAGACGTATGACATATGAAAATCATCAGGAAAACAAGCTCTACAACATGCAATCATCAAATCATACAAACAATCATCCGAACAAAAATTCATATTTTTAATAAAATAAATTCGAAAATAAATAAATTTTTAGAAATTCAACCTTTGATTCTGCAGTGAAACAGAGCTTAGAATCTGATAGTACTCCTTGAGACCTTCAAATCGGTTACTCCAACTTTTCAAACGGATTTCACTAACGCCTTGAATTTGTGGTTTGATTCTCAGAAAGGTTTATGAATATATGATTTTTCTCTGTAAAATTATATATTTATCTGTCTGCAAATGATTTTGATACGAAATAAAATACGGTAAAAGGCTATTTATAATTACGGAAAATTAGTATCCCGTTGGATCATTCCGGATATAAAATGGTACGTTTATTTATAAAAACTGATCCAAACGGTATCGGTTTTCGGAATAATTATCCAAATCAGTACAACTTGTACTGCGGTCTTGGTCTCAGCACCCAGTTACACGTACTACGAAGTGATAATTGGGATAGTTTAATAAAAAGCTCCCGTTTATCGAAAATACGGGTTTTATTAATTTACCGAAACGAATATTGTATCGAAAATGTTGTGCCGGGACCCGCGCAGGACAAACCGTACGCCGGATCGAAAAAGTCGAAACATGGAAAATGCTCGAAATATTACAATTAGGTTAGGAAGGAGTTCTCGGAAGAGTTTCGGGTTCCAAAAATGTAAAAACGATTGACGTCGGTTGGTTCCCGTTTTTATAAAATAAATTTTAATTACCCGGAAAAAGATTTTAAAAATTTCATATGATTCTTATAAATCTATAAATCAACATAAAAATAATTAGGAAGATATGACAATTATCTATATTTTATTTTGGACATATAAAAATTAAAATACCTAATTAATATTATTTTTGAATATTCAAGTACATATATCACTTAACAATTAACTCACAGAATAGATAATGAACACACATATTAATTATTTAATAGTAAAAATAATTACACGTTATATCTCGGATATTACAAGTTTCCAGTAGGGAGCTGAGCGCCCGCTCAGCTCTGCTGAGCGACCGCTCAGGAAGCTAAGCGCCCGCTCAGGAATGCTGAGCGCCCGCTCAGGGACGGAAAATCAGATTTATTATTTTAGACTCCTGATTCTGTTTAACTTCCAACTTCTGAGTTAGCTGGGCTTTATGGGACTTCTATATAAGTAGATTTCAGAGATGTTTCAAAAAGGTTGGATCATAGTATTAATCGAAGAGCGAGGAGATAAGGAAGAAGACCGTTTTAGCACACCGCAACGAAGAGGAAGCATATTTTCTTGTGATTCTTTATTTTGTTAAAACGTTGGATGCTAGTTTTCTTTACTTTGAACCTATTTACTCTTGTGATGTACTCTGGTTTAATATAAGTAGTTTTAGTTATTATTATTGTGTGTTATTATCATGTTTTCATATGAACCCATGATGACGATGAGTGCTATCATGGGCTAATCGTGATCATGGGGTCGTAACGGATTTACTATGGAATTCTTTAGTTAGTTGTTTTATACCTTAGTGTGTGATGATTGTATGATATCTAGTCTTGGTTGTGCATATTCGTCTTATATGCGTCGTGAATATATAAGATAGGGTGTTAATCTCTTGTGAAGTGACGGTGGATCTTGAGATTTAGAACTTGCCTTGCTAGCATAGGTTCATGTACGAGTATGCATGATTAGTGGATAACTCTAACCGTTTTATTCGCCCTGTGTAATCGAAAGGAATAACTTGTGCTTAAATCGTTATGTTGTCAATTTCTGTAGACATATAGGGACTCAACATAATTGATGCATATTCAACTTCTATCTTAATTGTGCATGCTTGGTGGAATGGTATTAGTACAATGAAAGTTGGATTTTATCAGTTTCATGTTATTTGATTAATATCATCAGCGTTGCATGCTAAGGGTAATAACAATGACTATTGAAGGAAGTAGTAATGAAGTTGTGATCTCATGAGTGTTTTAATATTGTTAATTCAAGTGTTAATTAAGTGCTTAATTCTAGTAGTTAATTGTAGTTAATAATTAGTTAATCAAATCTAAGTGTTATTGTCTTAACATTGAAAAGTAATCATACATTGGTGAGTGAGTGTAATTGAACATAATTAGTCTGAGTCTCTGTGGGAACAAACTAGAAAGTATTCTATATTACTTGTGAACGCGTATACTTGCGTGTGTTATTAGAGCGTGTTTTCGCCCTAACATACACACACTCTTGTGTTGTCAAAAGATGATGGATTTTCTGCAAGTTCTGGAGAGTCAGCTCCAGTTAATGCTCCAATTCTTTAGAAGGAGTCATTAATCCAAAAGTTTGTTGAACATGATGCTCCTATTCCTTGGGAAAATACTCACAGAGTAGTGGGGTGGACCAAGAAGTGGAATGAAACTGATTTCATTCCAAGCTCTAAAGTTCTGACAGAGCACATTGCTAAAGCTGATGAGTTGATGACAAGTTCTGATTTCAAGACTCAACTCAAAGTCACAGCTCTGTCTACTAAAAATCTTCAAGGTCTACACTCTCAAACTCATGTCAAGGTTGATAAACTTCTAGAGTCGGCTGAAAAGCTAGATATGACTCTCAAGTTAGACAAGTCAAGACTTATCAGACCTATACATGAGAAAGTTGAAGCTATTGAGAAGGTACAGGAAAAGCAACAGGTCCAAATTACTGAGGTCCTGCAAAATCAAGCCTCTCAACAAGCTCAACTTAATGAAATTCAATCTTCAGTAGAATTTCTTCTCTCTCTCCTACTACCTGATGATTCCAAAAAGGAGGAGAAGGTAGTTAAGTCCAAATGCTCTAATACTCAGATACTGAAGAAAAGGGATAATAATGAAGATGACCAGGGAAACCCTGGCAAGGGTCAAGGTCAAGGGCAAAGCAGCAAG
This sequence comes from Apium graveolens, assembly GCF_009905375.1. Lineage (NCBI taxonomy): Eukaryota > Viridiplantae > Streptophyta > Magnoliopsida > Apiales > Apiaceae > Apium > Apium graveolens. The sequence goes on from NC_133652.1 coordinate 93,306,984, forward strand.
GTTTCTTTTATGAAACTAATTTCTGATGCAAGCAAATCTTCTACTCAGAATAAGACAAGTTCTGAAGCTGCTCAAACTCAAAATCTGATAGCAAGTGCTGATAATCAAAATCTGATATCAAGTTCTGATGAGCAAAGTCTGATGACAAAGCCTGATGTTCTGATTCAAGGTGGAAGTCAAGACTCTCAGAAGTTTCTGCAAACTCTGAAGCTCAAGGGAAAGCAGACTATTGTCTACTACAAGGATCCTAAAATCCAGACACTTGATGAAGAGATTGCTAGAAGATTATTTCTCAAACATAATCCTGAAATGGATTTAGAAAATCTCAAGGAGGAAGAAGCTAGATTTAAAGCTGAGAAGACAAATCTAAAGTCTAAAGCTTCTGTTGCAAAGAAACCTCCAAGACCTAAGGAAAAAGGCATTGTGATCAAGGAAAAATCAATTTCTGAGGCATTTAAGCCCAAGACTAGATCACAAACTGAGATTGATCTCAAAGATAAAGGGAAAGGAAAAGTTGATGAACCAATAAAGCCATAGTAGATGAAAATTCCTCAAATCCTGATGAAACCTGTGTGCAAACTGGTTCAAGTTCATGATGATACTCTTGTTGAAGATGAAGATGTTCAAACTCTGAAAAGAAGGAAGATAACTGAAGAATCCAAGACAACCTCTGACATAGCTCAAGTTGTTCAGAGTGAAAAATAACAAGCTACAGAAGAAACAGCAAGTTCTGATAAAGTCATCAAGAAGTCAACCTCTAACAGTGCTCAAGTTGATTTAGACAAGATGAAAGTAGCTGATAAAAAGAAACTTCCTATGGAAAAATGTCAAACCATCAGATCCAAAGAAAAGCCAATTGTTGTCTGATTTCATGACTATTGGGTTAAATGCTAGAGAACCAAGAGACAGAGCAGGGCTAGGTTCTGATGAAGCTAAGATCAAGACAGGAGTTAAAGTTGCTACTAGAGATCCATTTTTGTTAACTGACAGACCTCTTGAAGATGTTACACAGAAACACCTTGATAAGGTTATCTCTGTTCAAGTGGTACTGGATGCTCATGACAAGCATAATGTCAAAGAAAATCTGATTCTATTTCTTGAAGATGGAAGGACATATCAAATGTCAGAATCAGATGTGCTGAACAAATCTTTGAAAAAACTTCAATTCTTTCATTATATTTTAGAGATAAAGTCTGATATTACCAGAAGATGGTCAAATTTCATATTGAAGACAATTAGAGATAAAGTAAGAATTTCTGGTTCAAGGGTTACGGAAATCATTCCTAACATAGTTGAAGATGATGGAAGTGAAATTCCAATGAAGAAGGATTCTGCTAAACTTGAAGTCATTCTGAAAGAGAAATGTCTATGCTACAATGAAGATTCTTCTCATCCAAGGGTAATAAGACTGGGTGATGGTTCAGAAAGAAACCATATCTCTGCATTAAGGACTGCAATCTACCAGATTGGAAGTCAGAATGAAGAAATGAAGCAAGTTAAGACTACACTATCTCAAGTCCTGAGGAATAAAGAAGAAAAGCTGATATCAAACTTTGTCAAGAATCACTTTGGATTCAGATTGACTCAGTGAGATTGGTAAAAGCTACAAGGACTGTAAGTTGTAGTTAATTGTTTATTTAAACTCTTATTGCATTTGTACTTAAAATATTTTTGACATCATAAAATCTATTAACTTGTATATTTTTGCATAATTTACAAGTTGGGGGAGATTGTTAGATATATTTGAGATGTCATGTCTAATATGATTTGTGTTTAGTTTTCAGAACTTAACAACAGGACATATCAGGACTTACTGAAATCAGAACTTACTGAAGTCAGAACTTAATATCAGAACTTAAGGTGTCAGAAGATACATATCAGTACTTAAGTGCGGAAGACTTTCAGATAAGGAATGCGGCTGATTTACAGGAGAAGATCTGGACTAAAATAATAGAAGATATGCATGGAAAGAGTTAGAAGACTAGAAGACTTGTATAAGATATCTGATTGATATATATTTAGGAGACATAATTATATTCCATATCAATTAGAATATATTTTGTAAATGTGTACTATATAAACACAGCTTAGGGTTTATATTATATGTGTTATCATTATCGAGAAACATTATTCATTGTAACCTAAAAGCTCTTAGTGATATTTGTTCATCACTGAGAGAGAACAACAGTTCATATTGTAACAGAGTTTATTGAATATACTAGATCTTTGTTACATACATGTGTTGAAATCAATTTGATTGTATAAATACTGTTGTGTGACCTAACAAATTCAACCTGGAATCCTAGCTCGCACACTGGACTGGGAAACCTCGCTATCAACCATTTCCCTTTTTAACTGTAGAATACATAAACAGATTCGCAAGAGTGAGCTAACTAGCTCAGCAAGTCATAATAACAATAATTGAGGTTAAACAATGATCAATTGAGATAATTCAGAGGAATCAAGTTTCTTATCAAACAATCATTAGAATTGGATATTCATTTTAAATTTTAAAATCAAGGTTAAGCTGCTGATTAGTCACGCACTAACCCCGAGCAAGGCACACGACTCTGCTCCATAAACTGGATCCAAGGTACATATTGGTCTAATTCGACCACGAATCTGGTCTGACCACGAATCTGGTCCACATAAAGAAAACTATCTCATTCTAAAACAATTTAATATGATAAACATTGTAATTCAATAAAATAAAATCATGATTAATATTGATAAAATATTTATCTCAGAGTAAAAAGCAATTCATGGGTATCACTAGGTTATATCCAGGTATATATATGAAAAATGGATTCAAGCCAATTGAAAAATCAGGTATTAGATGAACAATTGTTCAATGATTATATAAGGTGTGGATCTTTGATGTCACAAGGTATTATAGGGTATATAAGTTTTTGTATGTTCAAGTAATTTTGTCTCAGTGTTCGGTATATGGTGTATATGTATTTGTGAGGTTCTATCGTATTTATATGGTTTAATCTCTGGGAAATCAACAATCGATGGTTTACAAAGAATAAGTCTTACAGCTCAAAGTTTAATGATGTGATCAGGGTTCAAGGTGGAATGATTCAAAGCACTTACAATATAAAATATGACTATTTTGATTACTAGTAACATGTTACGAGGAAGTTCAAAAATATTTGCAATATATCTTGAGGAAAGTTCGGAAGTACTTGCCTTATCACAAATGACTTCCAACTTTACTTGTACTCGTCTAACAGTTCTACTCAACAACCACTTTCCTTCTTTTTCTATGCCTCGCTTCTACTCATTGATCACTTGCTTTCTTTTTTTACACCTCAGTTCTATTTATTGATCTCTTGCTTTCCTTTTCTACACCCCATTTCCTCTGCTAATCATCACATAGACATCATAAGCTTTTATCTACCCTTCGTTTCACCCAAATCCGACGTTCGGATTGAAAGTTATGACGATAACCGCCAAACAATGAACATATAGGCTTATCACATAATAATCAGATAGCACATAGCATGCAAGGTATTTGATAAAAATATTTTTTCAAAGAAAGTTCGGGGTCAAAAAGCTTTTTCTAGTATTACATATGAATTTTTGGAAATTTTTTGGAATTAAAATGGGTGCCAGAATAATTTTATAAATAAATAACAGGATTCAAATACCCGAATCTGACTTTAAAATTATTTATTAATAATTATCGAGCCTTGAACATAATTTAAAATAATATTTTAAAGCTCAAAATTATTTTTCAAGATTTTTAAATAATTAAATCCAATTAAATAATCAATTAAAATTAATTAATAACTAATTAAATTAATTAATCAATTAATATTTAAATTAATTGACCAATTAAATAATCAATTATTAACTAAAATTAATTAAATAAATAAATAATATTTATTTTGAATTAAAAAGGAATTTTGGAAATTAAAATAATGATTTTTGGAATTAAAAATGAATTTTAGAAATAAAATAATAAATTTCTGAATTATTTTTAAAAATAAAATCCAAAAACATTTTTTATAAAATAAAATAGGATTAAAATGGATCAAATCCGGATTATATAATCAAGAAAACGGGTCAAGAGCCGGGTCAACCGGGTTGGGATGAACCCGCCGGATTCTGGGGATGAACCCAGTTTTCAGTGGTCGTCGCCGGACTCCGGCGACCTTAAATCCTGCCAAAAATTGATTGTTTGGCTTCGTTTTTAACAGGAAATCATTCAAAACTCTTGCAGGAACATAACTCATGCATCAAATATTACAGATAACCCCTGGAACACGAACGCCAGCCAAATCGATCTAAAAACCGACGAGCTCGACTTTTTTCGTCGAGGATAAACCAGGAGTCCTATGTTCGTGAGACTTATACCAATCGATTGCTCTTTCAACGAACTACTTAAAGGTATAAACGAATTAAGCTAATAACCCTTGGATCAAAAACGCCCAAAAAAATAATTAAGAACATTCATGCTATACTCAAACCCTAAAATTTAAATCCGAGAATCAAATCCAAATTTCTCTATATTAATGAACTCAAAATTCAACATATAATATACCAAATTGACCAGAATTTCATGATCTACAACATGCAATCATCAAATAATATAAACAACATCAAAATTAAAAATTCATAATTTATTCATTATTAAATTCAAATTTAATAAAATAAATCATAAATAACCTGTTGAATCTGCAGTAGTATGGATTATGAAACTTGATTATACTTGTCACAAGTTTTGGTTCGACTACTTGTACGCCAAAATTGGAGTTCGATAACGCCTCGTTTAATTATGAAGAACGCGATGAATATTCATTTTTTCTCTGGATAATTATTTATTTTTACTGTCTGGTTATGATTATCTATACATAATAAGATACTGTATTGGCTATTTATATTTACGGAATATTGATAACCCGTTGGATCATATTGGATATAAAAATAGAATTGTAACATCCCGATTTTTTATAATTATTTTTAGTTGAATTATTTGATTTAATTATTTATTAATGTCAATGTGTTGTAATTAAATTAGTTTGTGTAAGTTTATTTTTATATTTATAATCAGAATATTGTTTTAAGAGTATTAGTTTTAAAAAGAATAGTAAGGCTATTATAAAAAAAGAGTGAGGGTTTTAATAAAAAAAAGGAGGAAGAAAGAGTTAGGGTTTGAAAAAAAACAACAGGGAGAACAAAAAGAGATTACTTACGTTTTATGAAAAGAGGAGAAGAGAGAAAGAGATGGAGAGAAGAGGAGAGAGTAAAATAGATAGAAAAGGAGGAAAAGAGAAGACAAGATAAGGAGAAATAGATGAACAATAAAGTCAAATCGGAGATTTTGGATTTGGAGTTTAAGAAATTAGGGTTCTTGTGATTGGGGTTCTAAATTTATTGATATTCATTCTCGGTTACTAAGATCTCAAGGTACGGATATCTTCTTTGTTCTCTTGTTTTTCATTTCTGTATTCTTCATTGTATACTATCTGATTTCTTGTTATATTCATATCTGATTTGTTATCTGTTAGAATTTGTTGATTTTGGTCATTTCGGAAAGGTCTTTTAATTATCTACAACTTTCGTTCCTTGCCGTTTGTGAAATTCGGTCTCTAAATATGAGTTTTTCTGTGATTTGTATGACCTGTCTGTTTGACTTCGGGATTTGAAAATCCAACCTTTGAAAAATCATATTAAATTGAATATTTGTTCATATATTATGAGCAATACCATTCTGGAAATCTCTTTTCGATATCTGTAATTTACGTTTACTGCTGCTAAATTTTGTGATTTTGATGTCTTAAACATCAAAATACTATTATAATCAGGGGCTGATTCTGTCAGTCCGCATTTATTTGTTTTCTGAATTCGTTACTTGTTCGTTTTTTTATCCTTACCATTCTGGAAAGGTCTCGGAATTTCCTATGACTTTCGTGTTTCGTACGTTTCATTTAAATTCGTCTTTATACATTTATTTGGCATTCTTTGAAACTGATCAGATTTGAGTTTATCAATAATTAGTGGTTTGTTATGTTATTTTGTTTCGTGATGTTGGGTTATAGTGATTTGAGGTTATCTTGATATATTTATATATGATTTTGGAGATGTAAGATATTTGGGTGTGTGATCTTTGAGTATTTGTTTTGAGTTATTTATGTTATTTGTATGACTTGGGAGTTTGTAAGACATCCGTCGCGAGTGGATAATCTCGTGTTTGGCACCTCCTATACGGTGTACTTAAATTGTATGGGCGTGTCGCCGAAGTTGTGGGACACGTATAGCCATGGCTAGTATGTGTATGATATGGCCTTTTGGGTAGCACGTGCTTATTCCCGTGCAAGCCCCTGTAAGATATTGGGTAGCATTTGCTTTGTGATGTGCAAGCCCCTGTAAGTTTTGATGACTACATATTTCTGGATTACCGAAAATGTAGGACATCACTGCCGGTCCTTTGTTTCTCTTATTTTCCTCCGGCAGGTATTCTCTCTTTTAGGTGGGTTGTTTAAGGGGAAGAGTGCGAGTTCCAAGAGTTTGAGGAGTTTTGTATTTACTTAGATTTTCTTTAGAATTTGTTTGTTTGGTTGTAATTTGGTTGTATTTTATTTCAAGAATTGAAAGTTCTATCGGAGTTTAATGGAGTTTAGATTTAAATAAGTATTATCTTGAGAAATTTTATTAGTTGGGTTGTTAAAAGAATACTTAATCATTAATTATTAACAAAACTGATCCAATTCGGTACCGGTTTTAGAATATTTATCAAAACCAGGCTTTTTGTAAATACAGTCTTGGTCTCAATGCTTTGGTTACACGAATTACGAGAAGATAATATAATAATTTAATCAAAATATCCTATTTCTCGAAAATACGGGTTTTATTGATTTACTGAAACAAATATTGTATCCAAAATTTTATGCTCTGCACGGGTAAAACCGTACTCCGGATTGAAAAAGTCAAAACATGGAAAATGCTCGGAATATCCAAGTTGGGTTAGAAAGGAGTTTTCCCGAGACTTCCGGGTTGTAAAAATGTAAAAACGGTTGAAGTCGGACGATTCCCGTTTATTCGAAATAATTTATAATTACTCAGAAATAATTTATTAAATCCATAAATCATTTATAAAATCATATAGTAACATATAAATTAATAGAAAAATATCAAAATTATCTATACTTTATTTTGGATATATAAAAATAAAATACTCAAATTTTACCACATTTAAACATCCAAACACAAATACCAGTTAACAGATAATTCACCAAAATTCACATAATAACCCCAGAATATTTATTTATTGATAAAAATAATTACACGATTTATCCCGGATATTACACCCTCAGTCCAAGAAAATGATTGCGATCACTGCTCTTGAATTGAATTTCCTTATCTTCCGTTACCTCGAAGGCTCAGGTCTATTTCTACATATACTCATCTTATATCTTTCTCCATTTCTAGTGGTTTTATTTATCATTTCTGTTATTTTATAGTTGTTTCGGTAATTCTGATGTTATATATGTAGAATGATATAATTGCAATATGATGCTACTTGGTTTAAGGTATTTCTGATGTTATCGGTGGAGATGTTATCCTTCGGAATTTTTTAAGTTGTTTCTGAAATTGAATTAATCTCGGTATGTTAAATTAATTGAAACTTGCATCTGTAATTACATAAGTTTGTACACATGCATTTCATTTTGTTGAACCTTTGAATGAAAAGAAATGATAGATTGAAACAGACTTTTAAGGGGAAAGAAGGATGTATGTAAGAAATCATAGATGAAACAGACTTGTAATGCTCCATTTATAACGAAGATTGTAAAGGAAATGAGTATGAAGGAGAATAAAGCATTCTTTCTTCAATCGGCGGTTTTGAGCTTTAATTTACAAACAAACACAACATAAGTTTCTAATGTTTCATTTTACCCTTGATCATAATATGGTTCACTAAAAATTTTCTATTATAAGTCCTTTAAGATAATTGTTGACCTGTAGTGGTACTTCATGTACTTTGCCTGCCTGTATATGACCTTGACGAGACGATGCTGGAATTACAAATTTGCATTGCTAAGCTTTATGGTTACAGTATTGTGGTGCTTTTACTTGATTGGAAATCCAACAGGTGAAAACATGAGGTTAAAATATTTATATTCTGAATGAAGGAACTTCCTTCATTTTCCACATCTCTTTATCTAGGTTTGCGGATTCAACAACTCGGATACGGAATATGGCATATATGGTTAATGGAGGAAAATTAGGGCATGGCAATCTAAATTTGCTTTTACTCGAGCATGTTGAAGGAGATGAAGTGATAGGCACAGATCTGTTGCATCGGTTGATTGGAATGTAAGTATTAAAATAAATTTTTGGATGATTGCCTTGATAATAATAATGTTAATAAAATAACAACATCTTATTGTCCAGTTCGTTGAGATATGTGAATGCTATATAGTAAATTTTGTAGCGCAGTTCTAGATATTAGTATTGTTGTTTACTAAGGTGCTCTCTTTTATTATGTAGTTTTCATTATTTATTATCGTTTATGGTCATGTGGTTTAGCCCAGTTCTAGATATTAATTAGTATGATTGTTCTTACTTATATACCTTGCAGTAACAATTGGTGGTTTAATTTTTCATACCTTTATTTTAGGGCGACGGTTCTCTACTTGTAGCTTCCTATGAGGGACACGCTAGAATCTGGACTTTCAGATGGTTAATTGTAATCTATATCCTATGAAAGTTTAGTAGTTTTGACTATTTATAATTTGTCCACAAAAAACCACTTGAGACAATAGGAAGGAAGAAATGTACTCTCCTATTTTCTTCTTTTATCTTATTCTTTAAATTTATATTTATTATTGATTGTCTAAGATCTTACATCCATATTTGTAGCTAAAATTAAAGATATCATTGTATGTAGTGTTGGGAAATATGTTGACGGCCATACCTAAGCAGTAACTAAACATCTAACACTGATTCTTCTAGATACATAGATACAAATAATATTGAATTAATAAATCTAAGCAATACATTGCCTAATTCTTGTGTTACTCTTGTTCTAAGAGATCTGCTAAAATTTACCTGCATCCAGGCTTGCAAGTTCTTGGATGAGAACTGGTGCCCCAAGTTTGTTGTTAAACTAGCACAAAAGAATCATCATACAAAATTTTTTAGCCAGCATATCCTGACAATGTTTTCCCCGGTAAGATGTTCAATACAATTAGGAGTTTCAGTATGTTTTAGTATAAAAGGTTTGGCATGACATTCTAAATTTGTTTATCCGGGAACTGTTATTTAAACATTCTTACATAGCATATTTGTTTTTTATTTGGTTAAGGAATGACATAGGTTTATTTATGTTTCAGTGGGCCTTTAAGATCTTACATAACGGAAGACCTTGACGGTGTTCGCTATGAGACGCGTGATTATATCCAATCCCTCATGTAGCTATCGGCGACTCTATACTTGGCGACTGGTAGTTGGATTTCGATCTAAAATGTAACACCCCCAAATCCGGGGTCAGGGATCCGGGTTGTCACGAGTTCCATTTCCCTTAATAACACCCAATCTTAATAATTAATCAACTACTATGTACTGTGACCCCACAATAAACACACACACCACACGTTATAGTCTCAGAGATGAACATCCAAAAATAATCACAAGTCATTTTATTCCACAATTATCTGCCAATACACCTTAAAAGGTTTTCTGAATAAATTTACATTTTCTTTGCCATTATTACAATTCATAAGTATACATAAATCTGGTACATCAAAAGTTGAAGCCTAGTCTATTGGTAGTTCCCACCTTAGCTACAGCGACTTCAATGCCTATAGGAAACTGTAGAACGTTTCCTATCCGCTCGCGAATTGGGAGCTTGGTCCTGTTCATCTTGTCTATCTGATGTTGTGTGATGAAAGAAGAAAGCAAGGGTGAGCAGCAAGCCCACCAAAATAATATGTATAATAATTTACAATATATGAGCCTTCTCATAGTACTCATGAAAGTCTTGGTCAAAAGAAATGAACCAAGTTTGATATCTTAATGCGATGAAGTCGCAAAATATTCAGTATATATATATATATATACTTTTCAAAATCTTGGAAGTCCTCTTCCATGCATAATATACACAGAGTTCCAGTTTATAACTGTATAAAAATATCGTTGCAAGGTGATATCATATATCTAACCTTGTCTCAATGTTTTTGTGAAAATCTTTGTCATGCATAAGATATTCATTAATCAGATATAAGTTTAAAAGATGAAGTTAAAAGATACTCCAATATACTTATATCTTTTCCAAATACTACTTGAACTACCACCGTTCAAGTTATAATCGGTTTCAAAAGTTCATCACACTGATGAGACTACAAGACAAGATTTGAATAGATTCAATCTTTGAATATCATTATAAATAATGAAGTTACGAGATACTTCATTAAATCCCGATATATATATACACCTATATATATACATTTCATACACTCCTTGAAAACCTCTGTTATGAAAATTATAAACAGAGTTGCAATATCCAATGAATTTGGAAAGGAGAAAACCTTGGCATAAACCTGATATCTTGCTGATCAGGCAAAGATACCAATAAGTAACCTTTTCTACTAGTAGATGGACGAATTCCCCACTGGTCATCACCCTGGTCGCAATAGGACCTTATGTTGGACTGCCACTCAGCCACTTATGCATTTGATGGACTCCCACTGAGCCACTTACGCTATCATGGACGCCCACTGAGCCCATGTTGCTTATGCCGACTCGATAGATGGACTTACTTCCCGAACGTTGGGTAAGTAATCAATTCATTTACCAAAACTGCAACCTTGTTGCGAATATAAAATACACCATAGAGCCGGATCCCTCAGGTTTTGAGCGAGTATTTAAATCCCCTTTTTAAAAGGAAGATCTTAAATATAAAAATGAGTTTTGGGATCCGCTCTAACTTTTAAAAATCATTTTGAAGACTCGAAAATACTTTAAAGAGTGTTTGGAGTAATGCTGATTTAATGAAGTAAATCAGTCCCAATATATTTAGAAAATGTCTGAATATTATTATTTAAATAATATTCTCATAAAGATAATCCTTATAAAAATAATCGAAGTAGAAGTATTAAAACTTATACTTGAAATGGATATTAAATAACCAAAGATATACTTATATGAAAGTACTATCTTTATTTGAATAATCGAAAATAAGTTTGATTATTGACACCTTATTCTTTAATAAAATAAAGAATATATTTCAGTAATAAGCGGAGTCATAATACCTCGAATGAATATTATAAATAATATTTATTAAATAAAATAAAGGAGTCATACATCCTCAAATGAATATTCAATTAATATTCAATTAATAAAATAAAAGGAGTCATAAGCCCTCGAATGAATATTCGAAATAATATTCAATAAATAATATAAAGGAGTCATAAGTCCTCGGATGAATATTTGAAATAATATTCAATAATAAAATAAAGTTATCGAATAAACCTTATTCGATTAATAGTTTTGAAAACTATAACCATATATATATATATATATAAAATCTACTCGGGATCCTCGACTCCCGGTTTTAGAAAATGTTTTCACCTTTGGGTCCCTATACTAAGGGTATATGCAAATTACCGCTATTCTCTAGTATAGGTATTATCAATTGAACCAACAGATATATATGGAAAGAATATGAAACAGGCATGCATATGTACCATATCACATGCTACAATATATCGCAACATTTGCTAATTAACCAACATGCATCTACCGCAAGATAATGCATATACATATATACATCACAACAACAGTATAACGGGTAGAAAACTTGCCTGAGCGACTTGGGGTGATAAAAGGCTCGGGACGAGTCTGGTAACCTATAAACAACAAGTAAGTTGGAATTAAACCAAAGTCACTTGTAAATCTATACTTTAACTAACTTAGACTATAACGCTTGTTTTGCGCTTATTGATTCTCTTAAGTCACTCGAGTACCCTCGGCTCCACCATTTTTAATAATTTAACCTTTACGAGTTTTAAGGCGATTCCTTCGCGAGTGTCTTACCAACTGCCTAACACACTTACCATAAATGTTTCTTACCCCAATTAGTCATTTAAGGTCCTTAACCAAGGTTTCAAAGTAAGGCGAGGGGAAATGTTTCGTTCGCGAAATGCCGTTACTTGAAACGGTCGTTTCTCCTAAACCGTGCATCGGAATCGAACAAACTACAAATCAAAACGAAGCTCGTAACACGAGCTATCTAGAAATGGCAATAGTCATAATCTAGCAGGGGGTTCTCGGGTCCTAATGTTATGCACAAAAACAGTCTAAAGAAAATCGGACGTTACGACGGCTATGTTTACGCGATTTCCCAAATTTAAACCAATTCAAACAACCACAATTTCAACTCCAATTCACAACCCAATCAAACCTCCATCTAAACTACATTACAACAGCCCCAAATCAACTCATTATAATAAATTTACTTAATCCCAAAACTTGAATTTAAACTATACTACATTCTTTAACCAACTCTTAAGATTTCAACAAATCAACCACCACCATTCCAACCCAAACTCTTAAACAAACAAGTTTCAAGCTACTCTTTACCCTCACAACCATAATCAACCTAATATACAAATTAAATCTAGGGTTTGGAGATGATATACCTTCCTTGAAGTGGTGGGAGTAGCTATGAAGCCTTGAGGAGTCTTAGGAATGCTTGGATCTTAAAGGAAAAGTAAGAAAATCAAGTTAAAAACTTTGAAATCACTATTCATTGTCTTCTTCATTGATTTATTGGAGAAGATTGAGAATGAATTAGAGGCTTAAACTCATAAGGTAGCCATAACTATGCATAAGGAAGACTAGAGAATTAACTCACCAATTTAGGAAGCTTGGATCTTGGATTTTTGAAATTCTTCTCTTTGAAAACAAGAAAAGCCGAGAGCAAAGGCTTGAAGAAGATGAAATGATTTTTGTGTTTTGCTTTTGGTTGGTTGTTTTTGTTTAGATTTTGGTTAATTACTTTATTAACCTTGCAAATTGTGTGGTTAATAGCCAACCACACCTCCTTCCCTCCTATGTCATGCTTATGTCATCATGTGGTGTCATCCTTCCCTCTTTGTCCTCTTCCCATTGGTTGGATGACATCATCCCCTCTAATCTCTTTGATTAACTTCCTAATTGTTTGCTTAATGACCGCTGATCTGTTATACGGATCGCTTAACTTTCGTTTTCATTTATCGTTTGAGGGATCATACCCGGGATCTTATTACTTAGGTTCCTTTAACTTTTCTCAATATATTATATTCCTTTTATGATCCTCTCTTATAATCCTTTAATTTAAATCCTTCTTATCTTGTTACCTTATACTCAATTCTTTTCGTATCTAGTGGATTTCCGGGAAAAATCAAAGTGTTCGGAATTGGATTCTGACGATCTTTACATACACTTATATACCATATAGAGTACTAATAAAATCTCAGAATATCCATAACAGAACCCCTACATAGTGTGGCATGAAAAGTTTTCTCATTCAGCAAAAACACTATTCATAAGGGTTTCAAAATTTTCCAAAAATTGGGGTTATTACAGTCTCCCCTCCTTAAAAGGATTCCGTCCCGGAATCAGATAGAAAATGAACAGGGATACTCTCTTAGCATTGCACTTTCTAACTCTCGAGTAAATTTTCCCACATTGTGGTCCTACCACCAAACTCTGCCTAGTTTGATAATCCTTCTCCTAAGCACTTGTTCCTTTTTACTCTATAACCCTTCCTGGTTGCTCCATATAGGTTACGTCGGGTTGCATGTCTATGCGCTTATATGCCCCTATTTATATGGCATCCGAATTACACTTCCTTAACATTGATACGTGGAACACGTTAAGAACTTGCCACATGTTCGGGGGTAGGTCTAGCTCATATGCTAGCTTCCCAATACGTCTTAATATATCCAAGGGTCCAACAAATTGTAGACTTAGCTTTTCTTTCTTTCCGAATCTCATCAATCCTTTCCAAGGGTTTCCAAGGGGATACCTTTAAAAACACTAGGTCCCCTACTTCCTATTCTTTGTCCTTTCGTGTCAAATCAACATACTTTTTATGTCCATCTTGGGCTACTACCAGCCGTCCTCCGATTAGGTCTATTATATCCTTGGTCCTTTGGACTACTGCGGGTCCGAGCATTTTGCGCTCTACAACTTCATCCTAACATAAGGGGAATCGACATTGTCTTCCCTCAAAATCTCATATGGCGATATCTCAATACTGACATATGATCTATTGTCGTGAGAAAACTCAATCCGCGTTATGTGATCATTCCAATTTCTTGCAAGTCTATTGCACAGACTTTCATTATAGCTTTTAGCATTAGACCTTTTGCTTCTCAATACCCATTCTTTTCCAGTTCGTAATCGCTACTACCTTCTGTTCCTAATATTATACTGGTTATACTTTTGCTCGTTAGCATTCTATAACCTTTTAATAACCACGTCAACCTTAGTATCACTAACGCGTTAGAATAAGAATACCACCATACTTGGTACAACTTCCTTTCTAGCTGCCTCCATCTTCGAAAGCTTGATCCATCATATAGAAGTAAAGGAATTTGTTGAGAGATCACTATGATCATGAACACTTGTTATATTGCATCGTTAGTACAGAAGGTGGCCAACCTTTAGTACTTGACAAGCAATTAAACAACAGCTGGTATCCTACTCGGCTTCTATCACACAGATAGAAAGTCATTCGGCAATACCTCCCCTTCTGGAAGGGTTGTTCTTCTCAGTTTATATGAAATGAAAAGAAGAGAAAAGAACGAATTGAAGAGAATTGTATATATGAAAAAAAAATATACTGCCACAAAATATCTGGCTTGGAACCTACCTCTGAACTATAGAGGTTTGTCATAGGAGAATAAAACATATGTGTATATATATCAAGTATTATCGCATCGCATTTCACATGCCTAAATATTTTTGCTATTCCGTCCATCATTCTATGGACCCATGCTCTTCCTCGAGCTTATACACAATCACCTTTGAAACTCCCTCGATATCGAAAATCGAATCTGGGATCTCATTCTAGACATCATCGTTACTAGAATTCTATGCTTGCACCGCAACCTTCCTCGTATAATAATACGACTCTCTATTGATAAGAAAGAATAAATATTCAATAGGTAGATACTCTACTTAATTAGTCTATCAATGATAACTTATACACTACCATGACCCGATTAGTGGTACTCAATCTCAACACCCATTCCAATACAACTCTCACGGTTGTAATCAGCTCATTACTCGCAGAATCATTGCTGCCTTACTATGGTCCACCACTGACCTACTGTAGTCATTCATTTTCCATGAAGTCTTAATAGCTAACCATACGGAGTCCATACATGTCGTATCAAATCCTTCTAAGGAGGTAACATAATCACCATTCATGATTCATGAAGAACACTCCTGATCCTGACATACATACATGACATGAAGCAGATAAAATTGCAGAAGAGTTTCAATGAAAGCAATGATAGCAGGTTAATACCATTCTTAATCATATGCCTTCAATAGAAGACTTAACTCAAAGGTTTGTTTAGTCCTTTTTGAAATATGGTCCTGGCTTATTTCAAGATAGTATCTTCTGAGATAGATAGCCCGCTCATGGCGATTACACGAATTAAACCTTTACCAACTACTATTACGGTTGGGTATTGCACAGTCATCAGAAGGAATGTCAATCTTCCAAACCATAATACAACCTTCTTAGCTTCAACCATCATCACTGTATTCCTTTGGCACAAGCGCCTATAATTATCCTCTTACCTTTAAAGTGTCGGCCACCTCTTTGGCCTTTCCTGATAGTAAAATTTCCTTACAGTCAATGTCATTTTAACCACCTCCAAATAAATTTTCTACCTCATTTCAATCACAGCTTATGTGAAGATGTTTTCCTTAAAATCTGATGAGTAAAAAAAAATATCACCATTTTTCCATAAGTTACTGCCTCAGTCTTTAGAGGTTAATCACTGTCACGACTGACTCTCAATCATACTTAGAACATCTTTTATCTTAAGTCCTAATTGCCCTGAACAATTTCGACCATTACTGGTTCGATCCATACTTTCTCGTGGTTTAACACGTGCCCCACTTGGCATCATTATAATTATGTCATATTTCCTTTATCAACATTTTTATTCTTGAGAATTTCGAATATTTCCTTTCTCCTTGTAAAACCTCTAAGGTTATCCTTCAATCGTTCCTCCTGTATTCCCTATATACAGGGCATATCAAAATACCATTTACTAATACTAGAACCATTGTCTATATACTTCTGAAAAATTTCTCCACTGATCCTTAAAGGTTATTAATACCTTAATCCTTTCCAATTCATACTGTCAAAACTCATACTATCCCTATTAAGGGTGAAATGCCAACCTTTATGCATTCCCCTAGGATTCGTTTTAAGTTACCGATGTTCTATCCTTAATTCCACCTTTAAAAAGGTACAAGCATCCTTCCATGGATAAATAAAGTCATATATCCCTAATAAGGGTATCTTATTCAATCATTTCCACCTCGATAGTCTATACCGAATTTCACAATAACATCCGTATTCAAAATGAGGTCAATCAATTATGGCCTTCAAAAGATAATAATGGTTATCTGCTTTTCTTTCCTAATTTGGTAATGACAACAGGGATGTTCTGGAAGATATTGGTCGTGTTCAACGTGAACTTCTTCTTAATAATTCCGTATTTACTTTTGTTATTTATCTCAACAGTCACCTCAATGTTGGGGTATCTTTCATACATGGCGTCTCCCTTTCTGGGTATCAAGCCACCGGTCTTACACTTCACATTCTTGAAGGTCACTTCCTTCATCCAATTTTTCCTAATTTTTTTACTTTCTTGTCTCCTCAGTCTATCCTCGTCTCATTATTTATCCTTCGAACTATCTCAAGGTTTCCTCGAATCCTCCCAACTTACAGGGGATAAAATATATGTATCTCTTATATCTTTAACCATCAATTTAACTCATGGTGAATTACCCTCATCCGGACGATTACATACTTTTCTATTTCTATTACTACGAGTCTTTAGGGTTTCCTCATACCCAACTCCCTTATCATTCCTCAAACTCTCTTGCCTTTATATTCCTTTCCACTTCAATTCCTTTTTATTTTCCTTTCTCTTATCCTTATTTCATGAACCAACACAACATAAGTATTGATTTCAAACATCCCGTCATTCTGGATTCGTGTCCTCAGAACGAATCTTGACAACTTTTACAACTTAGATTCATAATTCATCATACTCATCCGCTTTTGTTCTAGCTCCAAAGCTTTTACACTATCTCCATAACCTTGGGAAGTACTTTCCTAAAAACAATTGACTGAACTTAAATCAGTTTATTATAATCTCTTGCTCCGTGCCTTCCTTGGCCTTTCACCAGCGGGTGGTCTCTCTCTTAGGAGGGTAAGTGACAAAAATAGTCTTTTGTGATTCGTCAATCATTCAGAATCTCAAATGATTCCTCTATTTCCTTTAGCCAGGCTCTTGCCTCGACTAGGTCAACCTGTTCCTTGGAACTCTGAGAGCTTAGAGACCTAAAGGTCCTAAAAGAATTTCCTACCGCATTGTTTCCTCAAGGTGGTGGTTGGGGATAATAGTCTAAGTTCTGTCTAGACAGGTCCATAAATTGCCGTATAGGAGTACCGTCTCGGGTCTCCTTTCCTTACTCGACTTTCTGTTTCCTTAGTATGAAATGTTTCAAGTTTCTCCCATAATCGGGGTTATCTTATACATTAAAAACCTTGTTTTCCACTATATTATGTTATGGGTTCTTTCTTTCTTGATGGCAACCTCCCTGACTATCACATTCAGGGTTTGCTCTAAATCTTATTCCTTAAACTAGCTTTCATCTAAGATTTCATCTTTAAGCTCTTGAACGTTTGGAATTCAAATTCTGTAGGAATACCTCATTATTCCCTTATCATTTTTCTCGATATTAATCTTTTATCTAATTGTTGGCTCTCTGCCTTCATTCATCACTTTTTCTGGCACAATATGTTCTTTCCCAAAAATTCGGTCTGTATTGCAATCTCAAACAGCTTTTCGGTACCGGTTCCGGTTACCTTCACTTCTATTTCCATTTTCTCAAAATCTCTTATAAACTCTCCCAAAGACATTATTATCTTGAGTCTCTCCTTTTTACTAAGGGCATCAGCCACCACATTGGCTTTCCCTGAATGATAAAGAATCTCCCAATCATAATTCTTGATTAGCTCTAACCACCTCATTTGGCGCAAGTTGAGCTCTTTCTGCGTGAAAATGTACTAGAGCTCTTATGGTTTGTGTAAATCTTGCACTTCTCTCCGTACAAGTAGTGCCTCTAATCTTTAGGGCAAAACTATTGCCACGAGCCCAAGCTCATGGGTGGGGATATTGAATTTTATATTCCCTTAATTGTCTTGACGCGTACGCGATTACCTTGCTGTGCTGTATATGAAGCACCCTAATTCCTTATGCGAAGCGTCACTACACATCATAAAATCTCATTTTCCATCCGGCAACGCCATAGGGAATGTCACCAACCTTTGCTTCGGTTCTTAAAAGTTGTTCTCGCATTTCTCTGTCCATTCGAACTTCTCAGTCTTACGAGTAAGCCGCGTTAAAGGGGCTACTATCTTTACAAACTTGAACGAACCTCCGGTAGTGACCGGCCAATCCTACCTCTGGTAGTTTCCCTAACCATGGTCATTAATTCCTCAGTGGTCCTTTATTCATTCTTGTCAGGATCCTCCACGGGATCCTCCTCAGCAACAATCCCTTCTAGGATAACATCCTCAACCGCTACATCCTCAATATGAACATCATCCGGTCCTGCGTTAGGACGCTCTATCGGATCCACAATCCGATCTCCAATTAGTAATAAAACATCATCGCGTTGTTGCTCCTCAACCTCAGGGTTCGGAGTCCCGCTACCATATACGATAACGAACTACTCTTCTATCACGATATTTATAAGGGTTCCCATAAGGGTTTTAACTGTCAGTACTACGTTAGGTAGCCCGACTATGAACTTGGCAAGAGTTCTTATTATCTTAGTTATTATCTTAACGTCACATCATCTCTGAGGTTTATAACGCTTAGCTCTAATACCACTTCTGTAACACCCCCAAATACGGGGTCGGGGATCCGGGTTGTCACGAGTTACATTTCCCTTAATAACACCCAATCTTAATAATTAATCAACTACTATGTACTGTGACCCCACAATAAACACACACACCACACGTTATAGTCTCAGAGATGAACATCCAAAAATAATCACAAGTCATTTTATTCCACAATTATCTGCCAATACACCTTAAAAGGTTTTCTGAATAAATTTACATTTTCTTTGCCATTATTACAATTCATAAGTATACATAAATCTGGTACATCAAAAGTTGAAGCCTAGTCTATTGGTAGTTCCCACCTTAGCTACAGCGACTTCAATGCCTATAGGAAGCTGCAGAACGTTTCCTATCCGCTCACGAATTGGGAGTTTGGTCCTGTTCATCTTGTCTATCTGATGTTGTGTGATGAAAGAAGAAAGCAAGGGTGAGCAGCAAGCCCACCAAAATAATATGTATAATAATTTACAATATATGAGCCTTCTCATAGTACTCATGAAAGTCTTGGTCAAAAGAAATGAACCAAGTTTGATATCTTAATGCGATGAAGTCGCAAAATATTCAGTATATATACATATATACTTTTCAAAATCTTGGAAGTCCTCTTCCATGCATAATATACACAGAGTTCCAGTTTATAACTGTATAAAAATATCGTTGCAAGGTGATATCATATATCTAACCTTGTCTCAACGTTTTTGTCAAAATCTTTGTCATGCATAAGATAATCATTAATCAGATATAAGTTTAAAAGATGAAGTTACAAGATACTCCAATATACTTATATCTTTTCCAAATACTACTTGAACTACCACCGTTCAAGTTATAACCGGTTTCAAAAGTTCATCACACTGATGAGACTACAAGACAAGATTTGAATAGATTCAATCTTTGAATATCATTATAAATAATGAAGTTACGAGATACTTCATTAAATCCCGATATATATATACACCTATATATATACATTTCATACACTCCTTGAAAACCTCTGTTATGAAAATTATAAACAGAGTTGCAATATCCAATGAATTTGGAAAGGAGAAAACCTTGGCATAAACCTGATATCTTGCTGATCAGGCAAAGATACCAATAAGTAACCTTTTCTACTAGTAGATGGACGAATTCCCCACTGGTCATCACCCTGGTCGCAATAGGACCTTATGTTGGACTGCCACTCAGCCACTTATGCATTTGATGGACTCCCACTGAGCCACTTACGCTATCATGGACGCCCACTGAGCCCATGTTGCTTATGCCGACTCGATAGATGGACTTACTTCCCGAACGTTGGATAAGTAATCAATTCATTTACCAAAACTGCAACCTTGTTGCGAATATAAAATACACCATAGAGCCGGATCCCTCAGGTTTTGAGCGAGTATTTAAATCCCCTTTTTAAAAGGAAGATCTTAAATATAAAAATGAGTTTTGGGATCCGCTCTAACTTTTAAAAATCATTTTGAAGACTCGAAAACACTTTAAAGAGTGTTTGGAGTAATGCTGATTTAATGAAGTAAATCAGTCCCAATATATTTAGAAAATGTCTGAATATTATTATTTAAATAATATTCTCATAAAGATAATCCTTATAAAAATAATCGAAGTAGAAGTATTAAAACTTATACTTGAAATGGATATTAAATAACCAAAAATATACTTATATGAAAGTACTATCTTTATTTGAATAATCGAAAATAAGTTTGATTATTGACACCTTATTCTTTAATAAAATAAAGAATATATTTCAGTAATAAGCGGAGTCATAATACCTCGAATGAATATTATAAATAATATTCATTAAATAAAATAAAGGAGTCATACATCCTCAAATGAATATTCAATTAATATTCAATTAATAAAATAAAAGGAGTCATAAGCCCTCGAATTAATATTCGAAATAATATTCAATAAATAATATAAAGGAGTCATAAGTCCTCGGATGAATATTTGAAATAATATTCAATAATAAAATAAAGTTATCGAATAAACCTTATTCGATTAATAGTTTTGAAAACTATGACCATATATATATATATATATAAAATCTACTCGGGATCCTCGACTCCTGGTTTTAGAAAATGTTTTCACCTTTGGGTCCCTATACTAAGGGTATATGCAAATTACCGCTATTCTCTAGCATAGGTATTATCAATTGAACCAACAGATATATATGGCAAGAATACGAAACAGGCATGCATATGTACCATATCACATGCTACAATATATCGCAACATTTGCTAATTAACCAACATGCATCTACCGCAAGATAATGCATATACATATATACATCACAACAACAGTATAACGGGTAGAAAACTTGCCTGAGCGACTTGGGGTGATAAAAGGCTCGGGACGAGTCTGGTAACCTATAAACAACAAGTAAGTTGGAATTAAACCAAAGTCACTTGTAAATCTATACTTTAACTAACTTAGACTATAACGCTTGTTTTGCGCTTATTGATTCTCTTAAGTCACTCGAGTACCCTCGGCTCCACCATTTTTAATAATTTAACCTTTACGAGTTTTAAGGCGATTCCTTCGCGAGTGTCTTACCAACTGCCTAACACACTTACCATAAATGTTTCTTACCCCAATTAGTCATTTAAGGTCCTTAACCAAGGTTTCAAAGTAAGGCGAGGGGAAATGTTTCGTTCGCGAAATGCCGTTACTTGAAACGGTCGTTTCTCCTAAACCGTGCATCGGAATCGAACGAACTACAAATCAAAATGAAGCTCGTAACACGAGCTATCTAGACATGGCAATGGTCATAATCTAGCAGGGGGTTCTCGGGTCCTAATGTTATGCACAAAAACAGTCTAAAGAAAATCGGACGTTACGACGGCTATGTTTACGCAATTTCCCAAATTTAAACCAATTCAAACAACCACAATTTCAACTCCAATTCACAACCCAATCAAACCTCCATCTAAACTACATTACAACAGCCCCAAATCAACTCATTATAATAAATTTACTTAATCCCAAAACTTGAATTTAAACTATACTACATTCTTTAACCAACTCTTAAGATTTCAACAAATCAACCACCACCATTCCAACCCAAACTCTTAAACAAACAAGTTTCAAGCTACTCTTTACCCTCACAACCATAATCAACCTAATATACAAATTAAAGCTAGGGTTTGGAGATGATATACCTTCCTTGAAGTGGTGGGAGTAGCTATGAAGCCTTGAGGAGTCTTAGGAATGCTTGGATCTTAAAGGAAAAGTAAGAAAATCAAGTTAAAAACTTTGAAATCACTATTCATTGTCTTCTTCATTGATTTATTGGAGAATATTGAGAATGAATTAGAGGCTTAAACTCATAAGGTAGCCATAACTATGCATAAGGAAGACTAGAGAATTAACTCACCAATTTAGGAAGCTTGGATCTTGGATTTTTGAAATTCTTCTCTTTGAAAACAAGAAAAGCCGAGAGCAAAGGCTTGAAGAAGATGAAATGATTTTTGTGTTTTGGTTTTGGTTGGTTGTTTTTGTTTAGATTTTGGTTAATTACTTTATTAACCTTGCAAATTGTGTGGTTAATAGCCAACCACACCTCCTTCCCTCCTATGTCATGCTTATGTCATCATGTGGTGTCATCCTTCCCTCTTTGTCCTCTTCCCATTGGTTGGATGACATCATCCCCTCTAATCTCTTTGATTAACTTCCTAATTGTTTGCCTAATGACCGCTGATCTGTTATACGGATCGCTTAACTTTTGTTTTCGTTTATCGTTTGAGGGATCATACCCGGGATCTTATTACTTAGGTTCCTTTAACTTTTCTCAATATATTATATTCCTTTTATGATCCTCTCTTATAATCCTTTAATTTAAATCCTTCTTATCTTGTTACCTTATACTCAATTCTTTTCGTATCTGGTGGATTTCCGGAAAAAATCAAAGTGTTCGGAATTGGATTCTGACGATCTTTACATATACTTATATACCATACAGAGTACTAATAAAATCTCAGAATATCCATAACAGAACCCCTACATAGTGTGGCATGAAAAGTTTTCTCATTCAGCAAAAACACTATTCATAAGGGTTTCAAAATTTTCCAAAAATTGGGGTTATTACATAAAATATACCTCTATTTTGATTGCATGTTTTCGGATATTGTAGCTAGTACAACTAGAAAAGATTATGGATGAATATCTAGTAGTAGTTGATGTTTGGTTTATATGCAACTGTGTAGTAGCTAGAACTACATTTGGATATATTTGTGTTGATGTTTCGATATTGGTGGATGTTTTAAGGTGGAATATAAGTTGGTTAAAATAATATAACAAATGGTAATTGGAAGCTCAAGTTGGTGGTTTGTTGGATTGGCAGTTTTTTGGAATCTATATTTTTAAATTGTGCATGAATAAAACAGGTAATCATATATCATTTATACAAACAACTAATGTTAAAACAAACATATTTAACATCATTTATTTCAATTAAAAATGATGTTAATTCAACATTATAACATATGTTTAAAATAAAAAATTGATGTCTATCAAGGCTTAACACATCGGTTTTAGTTGTGCATTTATATTAGTTTATCAAGAAAAACCGATGTTAAATACCACAGCAAATAAAGGTTTAAGAATGCAGAACTGATGTTAAAGAGGAATTTAGACAAAGTTTATTTAAAAGGAAATGATGTTACTTATACTTATAGACATCGGTTCTTCTGCTATAGAAATCGGTTCCTCGACACAAATCGATGTTGAAGTAATTATTAACATCAGTTTTTTCAAAAAACTGATGTTAAAGTAATTAGTAACATCAGTTTACTAGACAAGGACAGAATTATTGCTTATCTGGCATATGTTAAATTGATAAAAATATCATATTATAATAATATATAAATGATAGATGTGCATTAGAAATTTAACATCAAGATATAGATATCGGTTTTAAATTACTTCTTTCACATCAGTTTAAAACTGATGTTAATTGGGAGGTTTTTTTTATGCAAGACATGCCTGTACAATAACAAGATTAAGTTAAATTGACAACACTAAATAAGTTGTATTGTAATCTATGTTTTGCATTTTGTATTATAATATTTAAGTCTATAAACATGTACAAGGGCAGACTGGAGTCTGTTTCTGTAAACAGTATCAAGCCTAAGAATTCTATCTGGAAGAAGATCAAGAAGATCATGCCTCAGAAGAATTATGAAGAAGCTTGGAGTTGAATAAATTTGTTTTGAGAAAAATATTTTGTTGCCCAGTGAAATACAATTATTTAAGGGGGGTTGGATACAATTGTATAACGTTTCGAACAAGTAATAAAATATAACAGCCTTTTATATTTCTGATAAAAACTGTTACAAAATCCTCTCAAGAAATACTGATGTTCTTGAGAGCTGCTAGGTCGAATGATACTCGAGATCGATACACTAAGTGATGACCTAAACTGTGTTTATATACTACACAACTACAACAAATCAATCTAAGATATGCATTATCAAAAGCTAACTGAAACTGATACATATCTTAAACTGAATAGATAAAGTCCTATAACTCAGACGTAAAGGATATCTGCTCCACATTATAAGGAACAGAACAAATCCTCTAATGCTGACTATCTTCAAATACTAATGGCATCCAAATGCCGATGATATGCCAAATCCTGACAATACATCAGCTCCTGATGACACCCGAACAGCCAGATCATGAGCTTCTTATGATCATTGAGAATTCAATATATAACAATCTCCCCTAATTTATGCTTAATGCAATGAAGCATAAATTCCATACTCAATGATTCCAAAACCAATCTATAAAATGTACAAGGAGTAAAGCTTACTTCAGTATCTTCAGACAACTGACAGTTGTTCCCAGAAAGTTTTTCAATCTTTCTTCCTCCTTGTCTCGTGGGACTTTAACAAGCTTTTTCTCCAACTCTCTCTTCTCTTCAGTGTCTTCTCCAAGCTGATAGATGGCTGATCTCAACTTAGAAATTGAGTTTTTGCTTATCTCAAGATCACCAATCAACATGTATCTTAAACTGGCATCTTCATGATCAGGACTGAAGGATAACTGGGGATTGTTGAGAAAAACTTGTAGTACTGCAGCTCCCTTTTTCATCTGCATTTCTTGACCAGTATAAGTTCTGTACTCAGGAACATAATAACCGTTGTATTTATCATCTTTTATCATGACTCTTCTTCTGATGACTTCAAGTATCATAGAAGACCAGTTTCTGGTGACACTATTCTCAACTCTAAGAAGATAGTGAATGTATTTCAAATCTGTCACAGTCTTCATTAAGAGTTGCTGCAATGTAAAGCTCTTTACTTTACCATCCCTGAAAAAGTACATAATCTCTTCTCTGACATCATTATCATTTATCTTTCTATGAACAATCTTCGCAACTTCAACTTTCTCAAGATGTGAAGGAGAAACTTTTTCACCAAGATTCTATGTCAGAGTATTTGTATCCAGCATATCAGATCTTAGAATCTCCATGTCAGAATGACCAATCCCTCATCTGGTTCGAGATTTGACAAGTTTCAGTTTTTCATTATATTCCACACAAGAAGGTTTCTTGATGGACTTATCAACACCTTTCTGTTCTGGAATAGAGTCTCTTAACCCTGCTGACACAAATTCAACATGCTTGAACCCTTTAGGATAGTCAAATGTATAAATATCTTTCCATCTTCTATCCTTCTTGCTGAGAGGAGCATAACTTATAGACAGATATTTAATCTTCCCTTTTGTTTTATGCCATAGCTCTCTCTTTTAAGACTCTCTGCAAATATTCTTTGCATGTTTGATCAGCTATCCTCCTATCAACCTTTTCTTTTTCATCAACCTATAAAGTATGAGGAGTGACTACTGGAGTAAGGGCTGAATCATTTAATGCTTCGATCACCTTTTCATCAGATTCAAAATCAGTTATCAGGTTCATAGCATCAGCATCTGCTTTTACTTTAGGATTTGTGTCTGCATCAAGAGTTACATTCTGATTTGCTGTAACACCCCCAAATCCGGGGTCGAGATTTGGTGTCACTAAACAATCTTTACATAAAATAAAGAAATAAATAAGTAACCCCTTGAATCTGGATCGTTTACAGGTTATGGTATGAAACAAGAATCTACCTGCTACAACTTACAATAACTAAAATACAAATGAGAATATCTTTGAACTAATGCTCTTGTCACAATCTTCTAACACCTTCAATCTCTCGCAGCGGAAATTTTTCTAACTCCTGCTGTCTATCGAAGCTATTCATTTTTATCCTTATCTGTTTGTGGCAGAAATAAGAATTTACAAAGCAAGAGTGAGCCAAAAATGCCCAGCAAGTATATATTTTGAGTTTCAAACATTAATATCAAAGAAAACTTCCGGACAAAATCTCTGAAATATTTTTGGAAGAGCGAGACACGAAATCATTTAAAGGATATACTTTATCAACTTAAAATCAATTTGATTTGCATTGCTATAAATCACATAGAGAATAACGATATTTTTGTAAGAGCTTCCGAGATCGCGTGTTTTCAAAATAGTTTATGGTACCACTTCATACTTGAGCAACGAATGCAATAACTATTCATAAAACGACATTCAAGAAATCCCTAACTATTCAGTATCCATCATTATCGACTAAGTTTCCATAGACTTAGCCTGCTAAACCAGCCTGATAAAGACGGGTTGAATAATTAAGAAGATCTCAATTCATTCAAGATTCCAACTATTACTGAGCAACTAATGCTGCAGCAACAATCTGAACCTCGAATTTATTTAGAAACATTGTAATTTCCCGAAACTGAGTGCTAAGAAAGAATAACTTTAATCCATAATCACATTTTATTTCAAGAAGGAATGCCATTAATGGCGATCAATAACAAATTAGACTGGACACTAGTTCACACTTACATCCTGTTGATCAGTCAGGATACAGTGCAGATCTATACCTACCCGTATAGATCCAGTCGGGTCCCCAGGCACTACGGCCCATCTCAAGGCACCGATTATGTTTCGGTCCTTAGGATTAAGTAAAACTTAATCCCCAAAGTATCACTATCCAGCCCGTAGAGTTTTTTGATGTCAAACCATTTTGAAGTCAAAACTTCCAAATTCAGGGTTCGCAAATAACCCGAAAGAATGGGTATTTGCTCAAGAGAGCAATCGAGTTATAGGAATAATAATGAAAAGAACTGGCATCATAAGAGTAATTACAGCGAAATATAAAACAGTTAACTATTTTAAACTTAGAATAGGAGGGAATAA
The DNA here is from genome assembly GCF_009905375.1 of Apium graveolens. Classification (NCBI taxonomy): domain Eukaryota; kingdom Viridiplantae; phylum Streptophyta; class Magnoliopsida; order Apiales; family Apiaceae; genus Apium; species Apium graveolens. The sequence goes on from NC_133652.1 coordinate 93,334,388, forward strand.
ATATTTACAGTATTTAAGGAGAAAGGTTAGGAATACTTGCCTCACTTGATAATCATCTGATCTTTAACTAGCTGTCATACCACTTAGTCCTGTTGCATTTGTATTTCCCTTGAAAGGCTTCTTGACCTTTCTTATCATCTACCTTCTTAGATTTATCTTTACTCTGAATCCACTCGTTTCATTACTACACGCAATCAGGCTTTACTTCTACAATTTCTATCTGGCTTTGAGCGTCTCGCACTATGTGCATCTATCATAAATAATGCTATTCAATGAACTGACAATATATAATTGTCTAGTCTATACACTTATCCCTACCGTCTACCCGCCCGATAATAATATACAAGAATCACCTCTCATTCAGATAACGTTTACAAGACATGTTGGCTCATTATTCACATAATACGTACACATAGGGCAGGTAATCATTGTTGGATTTTTAAACGCAGCGGGGTCATGGTAAAACACTTTTACACATACAAAATCCAAATAAAAGCATATAAATCGTGAATAAAAATTCGAGGGATCGAATCTAACCTTTTAAAATAATTCGGAGACAACGATCAGAGATCCTTAGCAGTTGCTCCTCAAGTGTGAAGCACTCCACCGGTATCCACCAAGAAAACGATGTTAAGGAGGAGGAAGGAGGTGGAGAGAATTGGGTTTTCCAAACTTTTTGGGTTTTCGGGTTCTTTGTGGGTTAGAATAAAATAGGGTCTATAATAGTGTATTTATAGGTAAAAATTTTAGCTGAAATTTTCCCATAAATATTATTATTATTATCCCATTTATTATTCTCATTAATAATTAAAACACCTTTTAATCATTAATCCTTTTTCTAAACACTTTAGAAATAATTCTCTCTCTTGATTTAATTTCCAAAAATTAAATCCTTTAATTAATAATATTTAATAACTTTTCTTAATTAATTTATAATCAATTAAATCTCATTTAATCAATTATTAAATTTGCCAATTAATTATTTATTTCATAAATAAATAATTATTAGCCATTATTAATTAATTCATCCACCATTAAATCATTCTCTTTTTATGGTGTGACCCTGTAGGTTCAATATTAAGCCGGTAGTAGAAATAAATAATAATAAAACTATTTTATCATTATTTATATAAATTCTCTAATTTATTAAATATGATTAATTAATTAATCACATTTATTCTACATCGTGAGTGATGCTTCTCAACATATCGCGACTATCCGGATAATATGAATTCACTGCTTAGAATATCAAGAACCTGTCAGTGAATAGTTACCGTATAATAAACTCCTTCTACCCTACAATGTCCCGATTAAATACAAGGCATGGATCTTGTGTCAAGCCTATCTAATTCAATCACTTGCTTACCATTTACTATGCGTAGTTCAATGCAAATTAGAAACTCCTTTCTAATTTCATTCACTCTGGCCAGAGAGTCCTGAACTAGCATAAGTGGATCAGCCTTGAACATTCGCTTCCTTCACTGGAAGGGGTAGATCCTTTATTGATCATACACTATCTTCGTGTACAAATTCCTATACCCAGAAGAGCCCTAATAATTGTCCCTGGAGACTAAGAACTAAACCAAAGCATAGTTCAGTGTACACAAGATGACTATGATGACCTCAAGTCTAAGGATACTTGTACAACTATCACTATGTGAACAACTGCTGACACGTGAGTGAACTCCATCAGTTGTTCAGCTGTGCGAGTCATGTTCAGTGAACTTATTCTATAATAAGCACCTACATACTAGCTATAGTGTCACCACACAAATGTCTATGAGAACAGACATCCTTCATAATGAAGCAAGCATAGTATATACCGATCTTTGCGGATTATTAATTACCAGTTAGTAATCCTATGACCAGGAACTATTTAAGTTTAGAGTTATCATCTTTTTAGGTCTCACTATTATGATCTCATCATAATCCATAAAAAGCTTTACTCTAAACTATGGTATATCTTATTTAAACACTTAAATAGATAAAGCCCGTAATAAAAACAAAACAAGTCTTTTATTAATATCAATGAAATCAAAACAGATTACATAAAAGTTATTCCTAAATCCTAATATATGATTGGACTTAGGACATATTCCTTTCAATCATATTATCCACAAAACACATAATCACATAATTCATGTAGCACATAAGTTGAATTGACAAAAGATAGGTCTTAATATGTTTAGAATTGAAATCAGGTCAAAAAGAATATTTTATCGATCAATAACTGACTCAGAATGATTCCTAAAATAAACGCCCTTTTGATACAAAAGAATTTAAGTCTCAAAAATATTTTTAATAGAAGCATAATATTTTTCTGAGTCTAGAGGCGTTCATTTCGTATTAAACGGACGAACGGTTGATTTATTATGAATTTTTGAATATTTTTCGGAATTAAAACGGCCTCCGAATCATTTAATAATTAAATAATAGGGGTCGAATACCTAAATATGACTTTAAAATAATTTTATAATATTTATCGAGCCTTGGAAATAATTTAAAATAATATTTTCAAGCTCGAAACTATTTTTCGAAATTTCTAAATCAATTTTAAATAATTAAATCTAATCATTAAATAAATTAAAATTAATTAATAATTAATTAATTAATTAATCAATTAATTTTAAATTAATCGATTAATTAGAATAATTAAAAATTAATTAAAATTAATTAATAAAATAATTTCAATTTATTTTGAATAATTAAAATAATTTTTTCGAATTTAAAATAATTAAATAAATAATTTTTCTGATTTTTAAAATAATAGAAATATCACTTTTAGAATAAACTAAACAGCAATATGGTGTTTGCAAGTATTCAAACTAAAATACGAAATATGTGAATTATGCAAAAGTTGGGGGACCAAACGACATTTTGGTCGTCTTCCCCGACGATACCGGCGGCGACGGCGGCGGTGACACCGCCGGCCGGTTCGTTTTGCCCAGAACGTCACCAAATTCAGCAGAGCTGTAGTACTAATTGCCAGGGGCTCCCCTATGGCCTTCAATCCGGAGAACAGTCCGCCAAACAGCCGTAAAATCGGCTGGAAACTTATCATTTCCGGCGGGTTTCTCTTTTCCGGCGACACCGATTTAACAGCCCAACATCAAAACCAATTACATGAATCAATTTGTCTTGTGACGATCTACATATTGGTATCTTCACTTTCAACCCAGAATTAAACAAATTAAAAACCCCAAATTTTAATTAAAATTCTTCAAGAACTTCAAGAACCCTAGTTCATATAATCTCGAAAATTAAATCAACGTTTAGGCATGATGCAGAGCTCCAAAATCAACATATGGTATACCAAACTGACTGGAAAGAGATGCTCTACAACATGGAATCATCAAATCATACCAACAACATCAAGAACAAAAATTCATATTTTAATTATCAAATAATTCGAATATAATTTAATAAATAAGAAAATTACCATGATTTCTGGGCAAAAACTGATGATTGATTCAGAAAGAAGATTTCGAGAGCTTCGTTTTGATAAGCTGCACGCCCGAATCGGAGTTCGATAACGCCTTCGTTCGTGTGTTTGATTCTCGGAAATGTATCGGTATTCTAGGGTTTTCTCTGTATTTACGGTATTTTTACGGGTTGCAAATGAATAAACGAATAAAATAAAATAAGAAATAAGCTATTTATATTTACGGAATATTGGTTCGTTCTGGATCATTTTGGATCGTTAAATTAGTTGTTTAGCCGCTAAGTAACTGCAATAACGATCCGATTTGATATCAGTTTTGGATAATTATCCCAACCGGGCTTTTTATAAAATACTTTATACGAATATAACGTAATAATATCCCGTCTTTTGAAAATACGGGTTTCGTTGATTTACCGAAATGATTGTCGTATCGAAAATTTTGCGTCGGGCCGCGCACGGGTCAAACCGTAATCCGGATCGAAAAAGTCAAAACACGGAAAATGTCCGGAATTACCAGATTAGGTTAGGAAGGAGTTTTCGGAAGAGTTTCGGGTTGTAAAAACATAAAAACGGTTGAAGTCGGATGATTCCCGGCTTTATAAAATAATTTTGTAATTATTCAGAAAATAATTAATAATTTCATAAATCGTTATAAAATCATATAACACTCTATAAATTACCAGAAAAATATATTAATTATCTATATTTTATTCTGAACATATTAAAATTAACATACTCACATTTTATTACATACAAACATCCAAATATTATTATCAATCATCAGATAATTCACCAAAAAATTCATATAAAATTCACATAATTATCATATATTGATACAAATAATTACACGATATTTCCCGGTTGTTACATCCTTCCCCCCTTAAAAGGATTCTGTCCTCAGAATTACGCTAAGGAATAATACTAATACTTTTCAAGTATATAACATTCACCTTCTCAGGTTAATCTCTCAGTCTCATAATTTTTCATAACTTTAACGTATAATATCAATCTTTCCTTGATAGTCTCTTACTAACATCATATTCTGTTTGGTACTTTCATAACTCAACTCAACTCTCCATCTCTTATATATAATGGAGGTAACTTACTTCCTCTGGATATATACATATAAACGCCCTATGGATTCGCTATACGGGTAGCGGTGAAGCCAACTCTCTTCTATTTACCCTGTCTATTTTTCTATGTTGGAGGGATCAACATACACATCTTAACTCTCTTTTTCTTTCTAATTCTAGTAACTCGTGCTTATGTGCGTTTCCAATTGTTACTCAGTGTTGGATCTCATCCTTATATGTTTCTTCGTTCAAATAATCTAATTTGTAATCACTTCCCATCGCATTGGAGGCTTTTTAACCGTTCCTATAATCTTCTTCTTCATTTATAAATTATGCACTGAAACCGAGGCGTATTTACTTTCTGTCGTTCTCGTAACTCGAATCAACCTTCATTTTATACGTAGGGAGCTAAATTACCTTTCTTAGCCATATACATTTAAACATCTAATGAATTCGTTATGCCTATAACTACAGGTCAACTCATTCGTAACCGTTCTATCTATCTCATTCTCTTGATGGACTAACTTGATTTATACCAACCTGATTTTCTTTCTAATTTTAATAATTTGTGATTATGCACCTTCCATTTTCCTGACTGTTCTACTTTACTTCTCGCGTCTCCTTCTGTTAGGTTAGTCTGGCCGATAATCGTTTTTAATCGTATTCGAGAACCTTTAGCTGATCTCTTGAATTTCTCATCTGTGTGCGCCCGATATACTGAGCTCATGGCGTCTGATACTTCGAAATGTTCTAAATCTATTCAAAACTAAAAAAAATTAAAGGAAGATCTTGACAATTGTATTTAACTCACCATTTTGTAGTAGTTTTCAATTTCTTTTCAATCACTAACACGTATATTCATCGAGCGAACTCTTTTTCTATCTGAAAGGAAATATTAATTTGGAATAGAATGAACCACAACTTTATTCAAAACCGAACTCTTGGTACTAATACTAATTTTGTTGTCATATCAAATTAGATATCAATATGAACTTTGATGCTAACAACATTCCATATTTCTGAAGCTTTCCTTCACTCAATATCTCATTCCCACTGGGTTGTACGATACGGGACTTTTGACACCAGCTCGACTCATACAGTAACCGACGAAAATTATTACCTCATTTCATGAGGTAACCTTGGTAAATCATTCATTAGAATCTTCAGGGCTTCACTATAATTATGGAGAACTCCGATATGAGGTTCATTATATCGTTTTTCTCTAATAGTTTGCCACGAATACTGTTGTTTAATTTTCCCTGCTTACGTGCATTCTTTGAATGAAATTCTTATCTTCAACTTCCGGTGTTTTACTTCATTCCCCTATTAGTTCTGGCATATCTGATGTTCACAACATATATCCTGGACTATTTTATAACATTTCTTTATCATCCTTTTGATTCCCCTTCTTTTCTCATTTAGTTCTTGAAAATTTTCCTCTTACTAGCATGTACCAATTACTTGTTGTTCCTCTTGTTTATTAAAAGAGCATATTCATTTAGATAAAGTCTCACACATGTCTATGGTAACATCACGCTAATTCTACTAAACTTTTGATTCCCGCTAATACCATCACTTCCTTCAACTTGCTAACCGCTTTGATTTGGATCTGAAAATCATGTTAGAGCTTGACATAATCTAATTGGAATCGATCTCCATTTAGCTAACCATTAGTTGGTAAAGTTGATCAATTAACTCCTTTAACCGATCACTTAAACCAAGTGAAGACTAGCTAACTAGAATCAAAGACCAATTACATAAAGTTAGTTCGATCATAACATTCTTTCTCAAGAACCAAAATCATAACCATTTGGAGTACAACTGGGAGCGAGAATACACTTTTTTATCCTTACATGTAGGGTAATTTCTGAAAATTTGGGCAGCACCTCCACTATACCATCAACTACCAGTCGGACTCAAGCCGACACCATCAATCTACCAAATCATCCACAATCACATCCATCCATTTCCATCAACCAAATTCATCCATCCTCCATAATTCAAACTTTATCATTCAGACCAACATTTGAAAGATTAACTGGCATAACATATATCTTTTTAAAATGAGACTAAGGTCTTAAACCAACAATGATTAATATAACCACACTTTTCTCAATTCTTTCAGAATATTACAAAATTTTATTAATAAGCTTTAAAATTTATCTTGTGTCTCAAAATTTTATTACGCGAGTATTTTGACTTATTTATTGCAGTTACTAATTGTGTATAGTTACTCTTAAAAAGTATACCTCATCCTTCTATTGGTCACACCATTTATTTATTGTTGACGATACGCACTTAATTTTTATTAACTATTCCGTTTATCTTTCAATATCCACACACGGTTTTCATTACTATCGTCGCAATCTGGTAGAACCTTAATCGTTATATCGTTATTTCTTAATAGGTTTCACCGTTGAATCACAATTGCTTCATCTCTACTTATGGTTCCGCATCAAACTTTCATCACTGACCCGAGTATGAGCATTGAATTTACCATCACTTATTTACGCAAGTTAGAGAATTTCACAATTTCTTGAAGAGCACGTTCGCAGTTCGATTACATTTAAGATTTCTTCCATCATGAATCTTCACGACAAATATCTTCCCGCGACGAAGGGTTGTTTCACGTAGTAATTGCATGTCTGAATCATTGTTCAGAATTTCCTTGATCTTTGGTCATCGTCCCGATACTCATTTGCTCCGTCTGACGCACACAACTTACTTCCTTATTTTATAATTGATCAAATTATTACGGTTCACTAACGATTCATTCCTCATCAAAATCTTCCAATTCGAAGTGCATCGTGTTAACGTAATCTACCATACTGATGAGATCCCTGTAGCAAGAACAACTGTCTGACTTGATATCTTCGTCATGTCCACATTTGTCGGTGCATCTATTTTCCTTGCTCGCAGATGTCCACCATTTATCGATTTGCAGTCGTATCTATGTTCGTTGTATAATTCCACGTATCACACTATTTCATTTCTTTTGAAATTGTCAGAGAACAGACTCTACGCAAGAGGAGAGTGTGTGAATAGGATTTTGAATGAAAAGAAGGATAAGGAATAACAATTACAACAAACAGTTGGAAGAATCTGTAAGTCATTTGAAGGAAGAAGAATGACTGAAGATTTAGATGTGAATGAGACAACCATATTCATACTCAAGATGGCTAGTCTTTCATACTATGTGGCATACAGCACATGATTAGGTGGCGTCCCACCCGACTCTTCATCATTTCGACAAAGCGTCATACCACAACACTGTTTGTCTCAATCAAAAATCAGTGATTTGAGGAGAGAAATAATTCAAAAGGAATACAACAATTTTCTTTCGTCTTCACCACATATGATTTATCCACAGAAGAAACTTATACGAATTCAAGAATCAGGAAGAACATATGATATCGTGTTACGAAGAGGAATTTCGATGTTGATCACCTTCCATGCTTCACCCAATTATGCCTTCAGAAACCAGTCGAATGAGAGATTCATAATTCAGATCATGTTATATCTTTTGAAATGTCGTCTGGAAAAGCCTCCACATTAAATGCTTCAATGATTTGATCATAATTACGTCCTTGTGAATTTTACAACTACCGCTTCGGATTTCCATTTATGCCGCATAAAATAACCATTGATCACGTATTGCCTCAACTCCGACGATTAGGATTATTATTTTTCACCAATCTTCTGGAAGAGCCTTCCATTTCCTTCAATCATCCTCCGTCCATTTGAATCACGAATCTCGTTAAATTTTAATAATTTCATGAATTGAGGTAAATAATATTTTAATACGTTGATTCAATTATTGATTTTATTAAACAACGTTTACTTTCATTTTCCACAGCCAACCTTAAACCTTCTTCCTGCTGATGGGTCTACTTGGCCCTTTGAATAACAACACTGAGTCTAATTCCATTCTTCTTTTTAGATCATTTTCTGTTTATAATAACAAGAACATAAGTAGTAATTTGACAACCAATTTGTAAAACTCATTTCATGCAAAATCTTTTGAAAGTTGATTAAGGAATTCTTTTCCAAAATCTCATTTTTAAAGTTTTAAAAATCAAATCTTTGGTCGTCATTACTATATAAGTTACTTGCTATTTTCATGATTTACCAATGAAATATCTAATTAAAAGAATGCCCATATAAGGGTCTTTCTATTTCGGTACGCCTTCTATTCTTTTCCTTGGACTCTGTTCGCATTTCTTAGTCGATGAAACTTCATTTACCGTCGTAAAACATCTTATTCTCAATTCTATCGCAACGCTAACATTTAGTACTGTCTTTAACATTCTTGTCGTCGTCCTTGCCGTTATTCTCACACCCCCAAATCCGGTGTCAAGATTTGGTGTCACTAAACAATCTTTACATAAAATAAAGAAATAAATAAGTAACCCCTTGAATCCGAATCGTTTACAGGTTATGGTATGAAATAAGAATCTAACCTGCTACAACTTACAATAACTAAAATACAAATGAGAATACCTTTGAACTAATGCTTTTGTCATAATCTTCTAACACCTTCAATCTCTCGCAGCGGAAATTTTTCTAACTCCTGCTGTCTATCGAAGCTATTCATTTTTATCCTTATCTGTTTCTGGAAGAAATAAGAATTTACAAAGAAAGAGTGAGCCAAAAATGCCCAGCAAGTATATATTTTGAGTTTCAAACATTAATATCAAAGAAAACTTCCGGACAAAATCTCTGAAATATTTTTGGAAGAGCGAGACACGAAATCATTTAAAGGATATACTTTATCAACTTAAAATCAATTTGATTTGCATTGCTATAAATCACATAGGGAATAACGACATTTTTGTAAGAGCTTCCGAGATCGCGTGTTTTCAAAATAGTTTCTGGTAACACTTCATACTTGAGCAACGAATGCAATAACTATTCATAAAATGACGTTCAAGAAATCCTTAACTATTCAGTATCCATCATTATCGACTAAGTTTCCATAGACTTAGCCTGCTAAACCAGCCTGATAAAGACGGGTTGAATAATTAAGAAGATCTCAATTCATTCAAGATTCTAACTATTACTGAGCAACTAATGCTGCAGCAACAATCTGAACTTCGAATTTATTTAGAAACATTGTAATTTCCCAAAACTGAGTGCTAAGAAAGAATAACTTTAATCCATAGTCACATTTTATTTCAAGAAGGAATGCCATTAATGGCGATTAACAACAAATTAGACTGGACACTAGTTCACACTTATATCCTGCTGATCAGTCAGGATATAGTGCAGATCTATACCTACCCGTATAGATCCAGTCGGGTCCCCAGGCACTACGGCCCATCTCAAGGCACCGATTATGTTTCGGTCCTTAGGATTAAGTAAAACTTAATCCCCAAAGTATCACTATTCAGCCCGTAGAGTTTTTTAATGTCAACCCATTTTGAAGTCAAAACTTCCCAATTCAGGGTTCGCAAATAACCCGAAAGAATGGGTATTTGCTTAAGAGAGCAATCGAGTTATAGGAACAATAATGAAAAGAACTGGCATCATAAGAGTAATTGCAGCAAAATATAAAACAGTTAACTATTCTGAACTTAGAATAGGAGCGAATAAATATTTACAGTATTTAAGGAGAAAGGTTAGGAATACTTGTCTCACTTGATAATCATCTGATCTTTAACTAGCTATCGTACCACTTAGTCCTGTTGCATTTGTATTTCCCTTGACAGGCTTCTTGACCTTTCTTATCATCTACCTTCTTAGGTTTATCTTTACTCTGAATCCACTCGTTTCATTACTACACGCAATCAGGCTTTACTTCTACAATTTCTATCTGGCTTTGAGCGTCTCGCACTATGTGCATCTATCATAAATAATGATATTCAATGAACTGACAATATATAATTGTCTAGTCTATACACTTATCCCTACCGTCTACCCGCCCGATAATAATATACAAGAATCACCTTTCATTCAGATAACGTTTACAAGACATGCTGGCTCAATATTCACATAATACGTACACATAGGGCAGGTAATCATATTATCCACAAAACACATAATCACGTAATTCATGTAGCACATAAGTTGAATTGACAAAAGATAGGTCTTAATATGTTTAGAATTGAAATCGGGTCAAAAAGAATATTTTATCGATCAATAACTGACTCAGAATGATTCCTAAAACAAACGTCCTTTTGATACAAAAGAATTTAAGTCTCAAAAATATTTTTAATAGAAGCAGAATATTTTTCTGAGTCTAGAGGCGTTCGTTTCGTATTAAACGGACGAACAATTGATTTATTATGAATTTTTGAACATTTTTCGGAATTAAAACGGCCTCCGAATCATTTAATAATTAAATAATAGGGGTTGAATACCTAAATATGACTTTAAAATAATTTTATAATATTTATCGAGCCTTGAAAATAATTTAAAATAATATTTTAAAGCGTGAAACTATTTTTCGGAATTTCTAAATCAATTTTAAATAATTAAATCTAATCATTAAATCAATTAAAATTAATTAATAATTCATTTAATTAATTAATCAATTAATTTTAAATTAATAGATTAATTAGAATAATTAAAAATTAATTAAAATTAATTAATAAAATAATTTCAATTTATTTTGAATAATTAAAATAACTTTTCCGAATTTAAAATAATTAAATAAATAATTTTTCTGATTTTTAAAATAAAAGAAATATCATTTTTAGAATAAACTAAACAGCAATCTGGTGTTTGCAAGTATTCAAACTAAAATACGAAATATGTGAATTATGCAAAAGTAGGGGGACCAAAGGACATTTTGGTCGTCTTCCCCGAAGATAACGGCGGCGACGGCGGCGGTGACACCGTCGGCCGGTTCGTTTTGCCCAGAACGTCACCAAATTCAGCAGAGCTGTAGTACTAATTGCCAGGGACTCCCCTATGGCCTTCAATCCGGAGAACAGTACGCCAAACAGCCGGAAAATCGACTGGAAACTTATCGTTTCCGGCGGGTTTCTCTTTTCCGGCGACACCGATTTAGCAGCCCAACATCAAAACCAATTACATGAATCAATTTGTCTTGTGACGATCTACATATTGGTATCTTCACTTTCAACCCAGAATTAACCAAATTAAAAACCCCAAATTTTAATTAAAATTCTTCAAGAACTTCAAGAACCCTAGTTCATATAATCTCGAAAATTAAATCAACGTTTAGGCATGATGCAGAGCTCCAAAATCAACATATGATATACCAAACTGACTGGAAAGAGATGTTCTACAACATGGAATCATCAAATCATACCAACAACATCAAGAACAAAAATTTATATTTTAATTATCAAATAATTCGAATATAATTAAATAAATAAGAAAATTACCATGATTTCTGGGCAGAAACTGATGATTGATTCAGAAAGAAGATTTCGAGAGCTTCGTTTTGATATGCTGCACGCCCGAATCGGAGTTCGATAACGCCTTCGTTCGTGTGTTTGATTCTCGGAAACGTATCGGTTTTCTAGGGTTTTCTCTGTATTTACGGTGTTTTTACGGGTTGCAAATGAATAAACGAATAAAATAAAATAAGAAATAAGCTATTTATATTTACGGAATATTGGTTCATTCTGGATCGTTTTGGATCGTTAAATTAGTTGCTTAGCCGCTAAGTAACTGCAATAACGATCCGATTTGATATCAGTTTTGGATAATTATCCCAACCGGGCTTTTTATAAAATACTTTATACGAATATAATGTAATAATATCCCGTCTTTTGAAAATACGGGTTTCGTTGATTTACCGAAATGATTGTCGTATCGAAAATTTTGCGTCGGGCCGCGCACGGGTCAAACCGTAATCCGGATCGAAAAAGTCAAAACACAGAAAATGTCCGGAATTACCAGATTAGGTTAGGAAGGAGTTTTCGGAAGAGTTTCGGGTTGTAAAAACGTAAAAACGCTTGAAGTCGGATGATTCCCGGCTTTATAAAATAATTTTGTAATTATTCAGAAAATAATTAATAATTTCATAAATCGTTATAAAATCATATAACAGTCTATAAATTACCAGAAAAATACATTAATTATCTATATTTTATTCTGAACATATTAAAATTAACATACTCACATTTTATTACATACAAACATCCAAATATTATTATCAATCATCAGATAATTCACCAAAAAATTCATATAATATTCACATTATTATCATATATTGATACAAATAATTACACGATATTTCCCGGATGTTACATTTGTTGTATCAGCTTGATCAATGTCAGTGGCTGATCTTTTCTTCCTTGGTATAATCAACTCTTCTGGCTTCTGAACTTCTTCATTTTCTTCATGACCTTCATGTCCTTGTACAGGAACATACCCTTCTCTGGATAGAAAATTCAGAAAAGTAGAGTTGAATGCAGTCACTTGACTTGATTTAGAATATCTTCCTCCTCTTCCTCTTCCTCTTGCTCTTGCAGATCTACCACCTTTTATCCTCTTCCCTTAGAAGTGTTAGCTTCAGCTTTAATTTGAGCCAAAAGCTCCTTTTGTTGCATAACTGCTTCTTCAGGTGTTAGATCAGGAAATTCTTCAGTTATATACCCAAGAGCACTCCTAGCATTCTTTTGCTCAAACTTCTTGTCTTTGTAATACAATACAATCTCTTCACTTGTTTCCTTATGCCTATAAGGAAAGAACAACCCTTTAGCATCTTCTAAATTAGAGATTATAATGTCATAATTCTCAGGAGCACCAGTAGTAGTCTTGTGCTTGGCTTTATAAGCACCAATAGACTTCCTTTGTCCTGAAGAATCATTCTTCTTGGAATATTGAGTTTGTTGAGCAGTAGAAGCAATTTGAACATCTGTAACTGGATTATTCTTATCACCATCATCATCAATATCTTTATCTTTAGAATCTGGTGTACATTTTTTAGCAACTATCTTCTCCCCCTTTTTGGCATCAGTATTTGAAAGAAGAGAAAACAGAGCATCCAGTTTGTCACCGATAGAAGAAACCTTATTTTCTAAGGAGGAAAGTCTAGAGGCCATGCTGTCTTGAGATTTAAGAACTTCTATGATGGTATTTTTCACACTTTTCATTTCAGCTGAGTTAGGTGTGTGAAGCAAAAATCCATCAATTGTTTCCTTGACAAAAGCATGAGATTTCTTCATTTCATCAAGATCAGAGTGAATTCCTTTAACAGAAATAGTGGAGGCCTTAAGATGCAACTTCAGATCGGGAGTTTGAATTTCATCATAGGCATGATGAATATGTTGCAGGCCAACAGCAGACGAGATAGAAGTATTTGCAAGTCTCCATTTATAATCCCATTTTGTCTGTCTAAAGTGCTCAATATCAGGATTGTAATAAGAAAGATTTTCATTGAAGTGCGAAGAAGAACCAAAATTGGACTTCTTAGATGCATCAATCACAGTCTTAAGCTGAACTGTGTCAAAATCATCTGCATCACTATCATTATCAGAATCAGACAATACATCAGAAGAATTTACAGAGTCAGGCAAAATTGCCTTGCCTCTGTCCAAATTCTTTGCAAGAGATGCCTGTGGCTGATGTGATCCTGAAACAGAAACATGGTAACACCTAAATCTCTCTGTTCTTTTCAAGTGATCCCATCACTTCTCACACAATGTATTACTTTTAAGAGTAATATTATTCTCACAGAAGAACCTTTATAAGTAGAGAAAACTTATAAGATTCTTGTCTCAAATCTACCTCTCATTTTGCCAGTACAGGAGATTACCACTCATATTTTTAATCCGATATTTTCACACAGTCTCAAGAAAGGCTCAATCACACATTTAGCAAAGAAATAAGAGATGGCTAAGAAGAGTTGTATGCTTGTCACATAAATAGAGGTAACCTCAAAGAAGAGACTATTTATAATCATACAAACATGAGAATATATGAGAAGTTAGCAATACATGAAGGTGAGTCTTCAAGTGGAAGTGATGAAAGTGGAGGAACAAACAGCACATCAGGATGCTTTTTAAAACTAGCAACCAGTAATGGATCATCAATTATAGCTAGTGTAGTTGAAGGATGATTCTCAGTAGGAGTTGTTGCAATATCAGGATTTGATCTGTCAGGAGAAGGTGAAAGACCATCATCAGTACTTTGAACTGATGATTCTTGTGGAGTCTGAGGCATGTGAGCTGCTTCAGCAATGCTAGGTGAAGGTTCTTGTGTGCTCTTCTCAAAAATAGGATCATCAATGATTGCATCCACCTATGACAGTATCTCCTGATGAGTTTGCTTTTCCTGGAGTAGTTGAACAGAGTCAGCAAGAAGATCACTCTGAGCAATATTAACAATGATTTGTGCAGCCTCAGTGTCTACATATTCCCTTTGAGAAGATGGTTCTTGTGTGACTGGATGTGTTGCAGTTGCTAAATCCCTTTGAGACCTAGGGTTCTTGTGTACTAACATCCTTGTCAAGAGGCTGAGTCTTCTTCTTCTTTCTGATATATCCAACTACTTCTTCACTTCTTCTTTTCAACTGGCTCTTTGCAATTTTCTTGTGTTCAGCAGTTGCTTCAAGTACTGGAAGCTGCCCAGGCAGAGCACTAGCATCAGTAATTGGCTCCTTAGTTCCAGTAGTGTCAATCAAGTCACTAGGATATTGATCAATGGACTTCTTAATTGTTGATAAGGATCCTATTGGCATCTGATCATCTGAGTCAGAATTATTTTGTATGATCAGTCTTCTTTTCCTGATTGGAAAGCAGTCTTCTTTCTTCTCACTCTCACTCAGTGAGGCTTGTTTAGCTTTCTGTCCAGATGTGACAGATTTCTTAAACAGCCTTTTCTTTGTTACAACTGATGTCTTTTGAGAGACAACTGAGGAGGCTAATTTATGAGCTTGATGTGTTTGCTATTTGGAAGAAGAAATGCTTGGGTTAGAAACAAGATGGGTGGTTTCTTGATTCTCAGCATCAGGAACTGTGACAGAGGTGCAAGCATCAGGATTTGCAGGCACTTGTGTAGGAGTACGTCTATTTCTTAACAGAAATTGTCTGACATCTCTAGGAAGAAAGGGTGGTCCTTCTAGAGCTAGATGCTCCCCCTGAATTGTATGCCTCTTCAAATGCATTTGAGGCTCCCCCTGAATCTGTTGTGTTATCTCCTGATGAGATATTGGGACTTGACTCATGCGCATTTGATATTGAATCAGCATTGGATTCTGAGAGATTAGATTGAGAAGAATCTTGAGATGATTCTTCAGTGTTAGTACCATCAGCTGACCCTTGTTGTTGCTCCCCCTCAACATGTGCAGGTTCATTAGTATGGTGATTATCTTCAGAATCTGAAGGAGTGTCAGGATTTGGATCATCAGGATTTGACAGTTCATTAGAATTTGATCCAGATTCCAACAATGCATTTTCATTTGCAAAGATTAAGCTTTTATGAGTGTCTTCTTCAAAACCAGGAATCTTCTTATCATTAAAAGATACATTTATGGAGACTACTACAGTGTATGTTCTCAGATTGAACACTCTGTATGCTTTTGATGGTGAGTATCCAATAAAGATTCCTTCATCGGCCTTTGATTCAAACTTTCCAAGATGATCAGTATGAGTTCTCAAAACAAAGCGCTTACATCCAAATACATGAAGATGTTTGAGACTGGGCTTCTTTTCTTTTAGCATTTGATAAGGAGTAACACCATGTCTGTTTATCAGAGTGATATTCTGAGTATAACATGTTGTGTTTACTGCTTCAGCCCAAAAGTAAGTGGGTAGTTTTTCTTCTTCTAGCAGAGTTCTGCCAGCTTCAATCAAGGTTCTGTTCTTCCTCTCAACACACCATTTTGCTGAGGTGTACCAGGAGCTGAGAATTGTTGTTCTATGCCTTTGTACTTGCAGAATTCCTCCATTTTTGAGTTCTTGAATTCAGTGCCATTATCACTTCTCAGAATGTTCACTTTATGAGTGGATCCATTTTCAATTTGCCTTATGTGGTCCAGAAGAATTTCTGGAGTTTCATCATTCATGTGTAGAAAATAAACCCATGTATATCTAGTGAAATCATCAACAATTACAAGTGTGTACCTTTTCTTGTTGATGGACATTATGTTCACTGGTCCAAAGAGGTCCAGATGTAGCATGTGATATGGCTCAGAAATGGAGAATTCAGTTTTGCTTTTGAAAGATACTCTTCTTTGTTTGGACTTTTAGCAAGCATCACAAAGACCATCAGATGAGTATAACATGTTTGGCAATCCCCTTACAAGCTCCTTATTGGCAAGTTCATTGATTGAATTGAAGTTGAGATGTGAGAGCTTCTTATGCCAGTTCCAGCTCTCATCTACTGATGCCTTAGAGATAAGGCAAGTAGCTTCCTTTTCAAGAATTTCATGTAGCCTTGCTTCATAAATGTTACCATGTATGTATCCTATCAAGACAATTTTCTTTGACTTGTTATGAACAACTTCACAGTGTAAGTCATAGAATATAACATGATAACCCCTGTCAGTGATTTGACTGATGCTCCAAAGATTATGTTTCAGTCCATTCACCAAAGCTACATTCTCTATTTCTACCTTTCCAATTATCAAGTTGCTATATCCCAGAGTGTGTCCTACATTTACATCTCCATAAGATACATCTGGGACAGCCTTCTTCTCAAATTCTGATAACAGGGATTTATTTCCAGTCATGTGTCCTGAACATCCACTATCCAAGATAAGTGTATTTTTCTTGTTACCCTGCAATCAGAAGAATAATTAATTAGAAGGATTTTTAAGGACCCACACTTGTTAGGCCCTCTTTTTGGACAACTTAAGCCTTTGTGTGTCAGGAGTACTTTTGACAGTTTTTCCTTTGTCAGGATTTGTCTTATCAGAAGCAGATTTAGTAAAATCAACAGAATTAAGCACACAAGCAACTTTATTAAACTTAGGCAAAGGTTCATAGTAATTGTGATACAACTTGTGATAAGAACTACAAGTATAAATTGAATGCAAGCTACTACCACAATGAAAACAAGGATTTTATGGTTTATAATATACTGATCTACCCCTAACATCAGACTCAGGAATAACAGTTTTCACTTTCTTATTCCTCCTGCAATCAATAGCAAGATGATTAGTATTTCCACAGTTACAACAAGTTTTTCTAGAAGCATTGGGAACAACCTTGTAATTTGAATCCTTAGAAATACCTTGCTTACCATTCCTGTTACTTTTAGGACTTTTTACTTGAGGTTTGTCAGTAACCTCGGATATTTTCTTTTTCAATTGTCTTGCTGACAAAAGTCCTATATTCTTTTCTTTCTTAACAGACTTAATGGTTTCCTTGCTTTTCTTTCTTTGAGTTTTATCACTTACCAGTTTTTCTTGTGATACTGATGTTGAACCCTTTTTAAAAGTGGATTTGGGTTCATCAGCTTCTGAAGAGATAAACTTAACAGGAGTTTTAAGAGTAATTTTATTTTCAGTGTCAACATCCTTAACTCCATCTTTATAGCCTAAGCATTCTTTCCAGTTTTTCTTTGAGATTATATCATGAACCTTTTTGCCTAAAATAGTCCAGGCTTTAAGGGTTTTTCTCTCATTTTCTAGATCCTTTTCTAACATACTGTATCTAGCCTCAAGGATCTTAACTGAATGTTTAGCTCTCTCACATTCTTTCTTCAAATCTATCTGATTTATTAAGTCAGACTCTAAATGTTCATTCCAAGATTTCAAGATCTCAATTTCAGTTATAAGTCTATCATTTTCTAGAATCTTATTCTTAAAACTACCATGCAAAGATTTAAGAATAGATTTCAATTCAGATATATTTTCAGTATCAAAAGAGAAGAAAGGAGTTTGTACCTTAGGCTTAGAAGCAGCAGGATCATCAAGACTGGCCATCAGTGCATAGCATGTGTTTTCATCTTCAGATGCAGAGGAGTCCATCCAATTCTTGATTGAAATGATCAGGGTTTTGTTCTTCCCTTTATCATGCTTTGTTTTCTTGCACTCTGAGGCAAAGTGACCAGGTTCATCACAGTTGTAGCACTTGATCTTTGTCATGTCTACATTCCCATCTTTAGAGTCATTTCCATCTTTTCTCCCAGTTGACTTCCTTTTACCTCCAGTGAACTTCTTCCTGAAACTTATGTTGCTCTTAGACTTCCTGAATTGCATTCTCCTGAAGCCCTTAACCAGCAATGCGGCCATTTGCATGACATCAGAATCTATCATGTTCTCATCAGTTTCAGGATCAGTATCATCATCAGGATTTGATGATAAATCTCAGTATCTGATTCTGGAAAATTGCTCTTCTTTCGTACAGCTCCAACAGACTTTTCTTTTGAAGTTTTATCATTTACTTTCAAAGCAACAGATTTCCCTTTGTTGCTTTTCCTCTCTCTCATTTGCTGAACTTCCAAATCATGGATTCTCAGCATACCATAGACTTCATCCAGAGAATTACTTCCAGATCATACTGATGTCGTATGATTGAAGTCTGAGTCTCCCATTCTTCACTCAAAGCTCTCAAAAACTTGGTGTTTGAATCCTCTCGATCATACACCTTTCCCACCAAAGACAGATTATTGAGCAGGGTCAGAAATCTGCCATAGATGTCAGTGAGACTTTCATCAGGCTTGGCCTCAAATTTTTTATATTCTTGAATCAGAATAGCCCTTATGTTCTTCTTGATGGCCATGGTTCCTTGACATTGAGTTTCAAGAGCATCCTAGATCTTTTTGGAAGTCTTGTAGGCTATAACCATGTTTGACATCACAGAATCAAGACTGTTATGCAAAATGTTTCTTACCTTTGCATCTTTCAGCACAGCTACTTTCTCTTCTGGTGTCCACTCAGTCTTCTCCTTCAGCTGATAATGTTCAGCAACAGTGGGAGTTGCAGGCACCAGTTTTGTTGGCATGAAGGGTCCATCATTGATTACATCAAGATAATCTGGATCTGTAGCTTCCAGGTGCATGAGCATCTTCACCTTCCATATTGGATATTCAGCCTTTTTCAAAATGGGAATTTTAATGCTTTCATACTTGTTCAGAGACATGTTTAGATCGTTTCTGATTATAAATTTATCAGTGAGATCCGATACCAATTGTTGCCCAGTGAAGATACAATTATTTAAAGGGGATTGGATAAAATTGTATAAATGTTTCGAACAAGTAATAAAATATAACAGCCTTTTATATTTCTGATAAAAAACTGTTACAAAATCCTCTCAAGAAATACTGATGTTCTTGAGAGCTGCTAGGTCGATTGATAATCGAGATCGATACACTAAGTGATGACCTAAACTGTGTTTATATATTACACAGCTACAACAAATCAATCTATGATATGCATTATCAAAAGCTAACTGAAACTGATACATATCTTAAACTGAATTGAAAAGGTCCTATAACTCAGACGTAAAGGATATTTGCTCCACATTATAAGGAACAGAACATATCCTCTAATGCTGACTGTCTTCAAATACTGATGACATCCAAATGTTGATGACATGCCAAATCTTGACGATACATCAGATCCTGATGACACCCGAACAGCCAGATCCTGAGCTTCTTCTGATCATTGAGAATTTAATGTGTAACATATTCTAAGTCAAGATCTCTACAAGTCACAGATTAAGTGTTATAGAGAAGTCATTTGAGAACTCCGGAATGACTTATCGAGAAGTCAGGAAAAGCTACTAGAGAACTCAGAGATATCAACAAGCCAATTTGAAGACATGAAGAATGGAGATATCGACAAGTCATTTCTTCACTAGAGAACTCAGAGTTATCGATAAGCCAATTTGTCACTAGAGAACTCAGAGTTATCGATAAGACAAGTTGTCACTAGAGAACTCTGAGTTATCAATAAGCAAAAGTGGAGACATGAAGATGAGAGATCTCGACAAGCCAAATTTTCTAATAGAGAACTCAGAGACTTCGATAAGTCAAAACAACTATAGAGTGATTAGAGATCTCGATAAGCCAATATACTTATCGAGATGTCAAGTTCTCTATATACCAAACTGGAGATCTTAAGGTAACACTCAAAGTACAAAGTGCAGATCAGTTCAATATCCAAGATTATCAATCAACAAACAATCTAATCAGTTGGATTGCCAAGTCTACAAAAGCAGTTTGAAGAGTACCAGATCAAAGGCCAAGATTAACTAGCAAAGTAAAGTCATAGGCGTGCAAGATTAGCAAAGATACACTAAGCTACAAATAGAAAGATTCGATTATCTAAAAATAGGGTTTAGTACATGCCTTTGCATGTTGTGTAAAAAATAGTGTTCACTGTTCTGTAAAGTAAACACTGGATGCTTTGTTAGAAGTAGAAAATTTAGATCAGAAAAATCTTGTATTCTCTCAAGGAAGAAGCTAAGCTCTTTATCAACAAAGAGCCTAGAAATTTTGTAGCAAAATATTCTTAATTTTAATATAAAATTAAGTGAGTTTTGAAAGATTCATGTTCACTATTTTATCTGTCTAAACTCAGCACTAACACATTTAACTACAAGATTTTAATTTACTTTGTACATTACCATAAACACTTCAAGAAAAGCAGAAAAACACAAAAACACATTCACCCCCCCCCCCCGGTCGGTGTGTGATTCATTATCTAACATCTTTAACATCACCCACGAAGATATCGGCTTCTGTTTTTCATAGACATCATCGATTTTTAACTGATGTCTATTGACGTTTTTCTTGTAATGTTTTGCCCCTACTTATTCAAATTGACTCGTTCTTAACCCAAGATGATCCAATACCAAATTTTGACTATAACAACTAATCCCAAATTTCGTATGACGTTGTAAACAAAATTTGAAATTCCAATATCAAAATCCAAGCAAATGAGGGCACGTTCTCAACCATGGTTGCGTCTTCAAAATCTTATCCTCCGTTTTGACCATGAATGCGCACTTTATCAATAAATACCCATTCTCTTCTTGACAACTTTAACCTTGATATTTTCAAGAGAGACTTACCACTTATGCACCACATCTCTAAGTTTAAGTGAGTTAACTCGGCGTAGAAACAAAAGTTATTATACAAAAGTGTGCACCTCCTGCAAGGCATTTCGTACTTCAAAGTGTAATCTAACAACAATATTATGGGGATTATCCTCAATTATTTCATCCCATAATAGCCTTTTTTTGCACACACCCAAAATCTTTGATGCTTCCTCAATCAAAAATTCCATTAATGAACTAAGCACAATAATAAGCATATTAAGAAAGCTGCACTTTGAGGGGAAGGAGCGATAAGAACATAATTCTAGCTCTTCGATCTTCAAATAATAAATAATTTTCAAAAGAGTTTCAACAAGTAAACCACTTGAACTTTTTAAGGTTTAAAGAGTTGAATCTAAACCAGAATAGAGCTTTTAAAGTTAAGAACATGGATAACCCATAAAAACACAAGTGTGGAGGTTGAGAAAACCTCTAATGTGGGGAGGACACATCTGGTCGGTGAGGGTGATCTTCTACCAATGACACAAATATAATTTTTTCAACTAACGCTATATAGTTAACCTCCTACGTCTTTCCAAATAAAAATCCAAACTGATGATCTCGTCTTTTCCACAAATAATGTGATTCATGAATGATAGATCAACTTAAACTATAAGAACAGTTCTTAACATATAGTTTAAGTTGACCTATAAGAAATAAGAAATTAGGATGCTTGTCGGTCGACTTTTCTTTGTTGGTCTTATAAAATCATCTCACCTTCGAAGGGCTCTCTCTCTTTCGGAGCGTCATCTTCTTCTACAAAAGTAGCATCCTTGGAGGGCGCATCCTCTGTAGAAAGAACCTCTTCCTTGACAAGACTTCCATCCTTCAAAGGTGTTGTAACATCCCGTCTTTTCAGACTGATAATTCTAAATCAAAAGTAAAATAAAACTTAATTTATTGATCACTAATCTTATTACAAAGGTGACTATTACAAAAGCGCGGCTATCGAAAGTCCAAAGGTCAATATACACTAATTCTAAATCCTCAAACTCCAATGCTATCCAACTCGAATCTTAAAATGAAACCTAAAATTGTAAGTAATGAGTTATACAGCCCAACAAGAAATCAATCGATCCAACTAGTAGGCCAAGTAACATATACACATAAAACAAAATACGATAATCTATACAATACGATATACGAACCAAACACTTTTCATACACTCCAATATTTTTATTCTTATTCGATACACATAATACACATAATCACATAACAAAAATAATTCAAAACCCATAATCCATATCACGACCACTACAAACCGGTGATAACGATCCTAAATTTTCTGAAAACTGACACTACAAAGTGACTACGGTCCTAAGTTCTTATTCAATATTTTCACAAATCCTGGCATAAATCAGAGATCTCAAATTTTCGTCTAGGCATCAAATATATACATTGATACATCTTTTATATCATATAATATTATCAATATATGATCACTTAACCCAAGTTTTGATGATTAAATATACACGCATAATATACAATTTTAAAAAAAATTCTAGCAAGATCAATCGAAAATTTACCTCAAAATCAGACCAGATCTGAATTTGATCTTTTTAACCCACTAAACGATGTTTTCTTGGAAAAACACGAAACACGGAAGTTTTAGAGAACGAAAAGACCTTTCTGAAAAGTCTAAGATCAACGAAATCTGATTTACCATGAATTTTCTATGAACTTTATAAGACTGCTGATTTTTGTGCGAAAAGACCATACAAATTTTGATATAAAAGATGAGGATAATGAATAAGATTTTTTATAGCGATACAAAACCATATATCTTAATCTACAAGTTACCATATTAGAATCTGCTCCAAATTTAGGCTCATTAGTCTAATTCAATTTTAAATCCTAGTCATTATATAATTTTAATCATTTTTCTATTATTTCATTATTAATATTACCCTAAAAATTACGGGATATTACTTACTACCCTACTTAAAAAGAATTTGGTCCCCAAATTCACAACAGTTCTATACGTTTACGCCTTCTAATTTCTTATAGGTCAACTTAAACTATGGTCCATAAGAACGCATCCTAAGGAATGTGCCAGTCTCATACCTAATACATTATGAAAGATAACCCGTTCTTAATACCAACTGTAATTGTAATACCCTACAAACCGGGGTATAGATTTGGGGCATTACTAATATTAACTACTCACTAATCTTGCACAAGCGGAACATAAATAAGATAATCACCCCGAACTACAACTACTCAGGATCTTTTAAGGTTAAGATTTGAAAATAAGAAAGACACACTAACTTTATTACAAACCAGTTTAAGAATAATCTGTCTCAAGAACTCTCTTTGTTACAAAACTTTATTCTAATTACATCTCATACTAAATATCTTTTATTCAACTCATCACTATTACTTATCCTGTTACACCTGATCTGGTAGCTCAAAACTCTCTTCTGGGATAGGGATGAACACTCTTGGTATAAGAGGGTCCCGCTGCTTGACTCGCTTCTTGACTATGCGAGTTCTGATGGGTTTCATTCTCTACCTTAACTGTAAAAAAATAGGAATAACAATAAAGGGGATGAGCCAAAATTGCTCAACAAGCCTGCAACAATATATATATATATAGTGTAAAGGAGAAGAATAAATGAATCGGTAAGCTACTGGTTTGTACAACCATCTGTTTTTGTAAAGAATAATAATTTGCCAATATTGGCGAGTGCCAAATGAACAAGACTGGAAATAAGAACCAACATATGCACTATAACCCGCTGATCAGTCCGGATATAATGCGGATCTATACCCAACTGCATAGACCCTACCAACATAAGGAGTACTCAGACAACTATGGCCTATTAATTAAAGGTCTGGGTAAAACCCAGCCCGTATCGTAACCATCCAGTCCAAAGCTTAGCATCCAGAACAATCGGAATGTTTTTGATGTATCCCAATATCAGGATATATTAGAGTATATATAACAAGGATAAAATTATTGGAATATGAATAGAGGATTCAATAAATTAGGAGAAATCAAGAATCGAAATGAAATATAAACAAGAATCAATAATTGCGTAACAGTGTATATGAACAAGAATTATCAAAGTGTAACTAACATGGAAAATGGGGTATAATTCACTATTCTGGACTTAAAATAGGGGAAAAACTTGCCTTGCGCTGGTTCAACTCACCACCTTCTGTCTCCTGCTTGATATGCCTTGTTGATACTGGATCAATCATAGAAAGATAGTCGTTTAGATAACTTACTTCATACGCGTATCTCGAATTGATACCACGTAACCTTAATTATCTACCCATACGTTTCTATCTGACTCGCATATCTAAACATATAATTACAGAGCACATAAGTTTCATATAATCATGTAAAGCACATAGCACATAAAGCATATAATGGATTTTTGAACTTATAAATATTTTTAGAATTGATACCAGACTCATACCTGTATTAACTAACCCTATTTGATTTTATTAATAATTTTTCAGGATTTATTTAAATCGATTATACCTATATTAGGGCTTATAAACAATTAACTATCATAAGACGACTCTTTTTCGGAATAAATTATGACTTACAATTATTTTTATTGAATTCGTTTCATTTTTCTGAGTTTAAGGGTCTCCGTTTCAATTAAATCGGACTAACGGTTTAATTACTACGAATTAAACAAGATTTAATTAATTAATAATCAATTATAAATAATTAATTATAATTAAATAATCCTTAATTATATTTTTAAATAATCATTTAATAATTATTTTATCTTAAAATAATTAATTCTTAATTATTAGAATTAATTACAATTATTCACAAATTATTATCACTTACTCGATTAGATCGATTACTTACAAATAAATAATCGATACAACTAACTGTTACGCTATTTATCGAATAAATAATTATTATTTGAATCATAATCTAACTCAACGATTAATTACTCGTATAAATATGAGCTACTCGCATTACTCGTATTATTATCGAATTATTATTGTTATTATTACAACTTATATGATTAATCGATCATCTGTATTTAACTATTCGATACGAATAATTATTACTATATTCTTCGAATAACTATCGCTCAAATAAGAATAAAGATAATAATCCGACGTATCATTCACTTATTCGTATTATTTAACTAATAATCGAAACCTTAATCATATTATTCAATTATTTTTAATTCTTATTTATTAATTAATTACCTAATTATTAATTAATAAATAACGAAATAATAATTAGATAAATAATTAAATACTTAATTAAATAACTAATTTCGAATTTCTAAATTAATAAAATAATTTAGAAATTATTATTAATAATTTTCAGAATTTAAATCTAATTTTTATTAGATTTTTAGAATTAATTAAAACTGATTTTGATTTTATAAAATATAATTAAATACAAAATTAATCAGAAACAGGAAATAGGGATTGAATTCAGGTTTTCCAGGATCAAACCCGGATCAAAACCGGGTCGAAAACCGGGTCGACCACGGGTCGTGAAGAACACGGCTGCCCGGCCAAAACTCCGACGTCGGCGGTCTTTTTTCCGGCGAAGAAAACGGCACCGATACGGGATATCCTAGCTTTCTTGTCCGTGATTTCTCCTCGCCAAAGTCCTGCAACCCAGCTCCTGCACATCTCCTTCTTCATCCCTCGTTCCCGGCCGTTCCCGATTCAAGACAACGGCGACGCCGCTTTCCGGCCAACCCGGAAATCGTAACGAAACTTAGCATAATTATATGGAAAATAAAGCCCTCGACACCTAGAATCTAACTGTGCTATCAAATTCAACCAACATCAAACGTATAAGCCTCAATCAATCAAAACCCGATTCGAAAACGGGTTGAAAACTCAACAACACAAATCACAATTCCGGGAATTGAAAAATTAATTAAAAATACGCCTAATCATCTACAGAACCTGGGCAATCTATTCATATAACTCTCATCAATCAAAACACAACGATTTGCAAATACCCAAATTAGTTCAAGAACCCTAAAAATCGAATTGAAATTCGAAGCTATAAAACATGAAATTGGTTACACGAATAGAAAGTAGAGATCAAAAGGATCGTTTTGGTTATTCACATGATAGATTTGGATAACAGAATCACCTTCAAATCAAGGATTTAATTCTGTAGTTGTTCTTCACCAACAAACCCTAATTCTTGATTTTCTGAATTTTTAATAATAATTAACTAATTAATTAATAATAAAACAGCTATTTATAGTACTGAAAAATATACCCCTAAATAAGATTAAGGGGCTAATTATACATTTAATAAAAATATTTGGCCCCAATTTTTATAATTTTTGGGTATTAATAATGAATTTTTAAATATCCGATAAATACAAAATAAATACTAAAAATTCCCAAAAATTATGACTATTACAAAAATGCAAAGAAAAATGATGTATGATAATTTCATGATCATATAAAAATAAAAATGTGATTTTTATGGGGCTTTTGGCACCCGAAGGGGTCCGGAAAAGTCATTTTTCGCGAAAAAGGTAAATTTGTAAAACATCTAGGGGTTCAAAATAGCGATATGGTATAGGTCGTTTTTGGCAAAACAGGGCCAATGATTTTGTTTGAAATACGGGCTTTTAAAACACTGTTTGAGCTGTACGGGGTTTAATATAAAACATATAACTTACGATAAAACACTCAATAAATATCCAAATCACATTCAGATCAAAACAGACAACACGTAGCACATAGCAATTAGGGTTTAATGACTCAACACATTTAATCACATAATAATACACATAATTTATCTTTATTATAATATAATACAAGCGTAATTTTCTCGGTCGTTATATTCTCCCCCCTTAACAGGATTCTATCCTCAGAATCACGCTATGTAAATAACTGAGGATACTTTTCTAACATATCACTCTCGAGTTTCCAGATTGATTCTTCAACCACTGGGTTCCTCCATAAAACTTTTACTAACGGTACAGACTTATTCCTTAATACCCTCTCTTGCCAATCTAGAATTCTTATCGGCTGCTCTACATATGACAAATCTGCCTGAAGTTCTATTGGCTCATATTCTATTACATGCCTTGTATCAGGGTTATACTTCTTGAGCATGGACACATGAAATAAATTATGAATATGCTGCATATGGGGTTGTAAAGCTAATTTGTACGCAACCTTTCCGACTTTCTTCAAAATTTCAAATGGTCCGACGTAGCGAGGTTTTAATTTTCCTTTGTTGCCAAACCTAGTTAGTCCCTTCCATGGCGATACCTTTAGTAGTACATGTTCTCCCTCTCGATAGTCCACATCTTTTCTGGATAGATCTGCATATTTACGCTGTCGATTCTGCGCTACCTCGAGTC
This sequence comes from Apium graveolens, assembly GCF_009905375.1. Lineage (NCBI taxonomy): Eukaryota > Viridiplantae > Streptophyta > Magnoliopsida > Apiales > Apiaceae > Apium > Apium graveolens. The sequence continues at coordinate 93,362,199 of NC_133652.1, forward strand.
GCTTTCGGATGAGTTCTACTTTTCCCTGGTCTGCTGAATCAGTTCTGGACCTAGAATCTTGCGCTCTCCAACTTCATCCCAACAGGTAGGTGATCTGCATTTTCTTCCATTTAAAGCTTCATAAGGTGGCATCTCGATACTTGCTTGATAGCTGTTATTGTAAGAAAATTCCATTCGCGGTAAGTGATCGTCCCAATTACCTTCAAAGTCTATTGCGCACACACGTAGCATATCTTCAATTATCTGAATAGTCCTTTCACTTTGCCCATCCATTTGTGGATGATAAGCGGTGCTCATGTTCAACTTGGTTCCTAGACATTCTTAAAATTGTCTCCAAAATCTTGAATTGAAACGGGGATCTCGATCCGATACTATAGATACGGGTACTCCATGACGCATCATGATTTCCTTGAGATATAAGTGTACTAACTTGTCCAGTGAAAACCTTTCGTTGATCGGAAGGAAATATGCTGACTTCATTAATCTGTCAATAATAACCCAAATTACATCGTGATTTGCTTTAGTCCTTGGAAGTCCCACTATGAAATCCATAGCTAAGTGTTCCCATTTCCATTATGGAATATCTAGGGGTTGTAGTAATCCGCTCGGGCGTTGATGTTCAGCTTTAACCCTTTGGCATATATAACACTTACTAACCCAATCCGCTATTTCTTTCTTCATGTCTGGCCACCAAAAGTTTTTCTTCAAGTCTCTGTACATCTTGGTGCTTCCGGGATGAATTGAATATCTTGAGCTATGAGCGTCTTGTAAAATTTCCGCTTTCAATTCCGGTACATTAGGTATCCAGATTCTCGAAGCAACTCGAAGTATTCCTTTGGTATCCTTCTGACTGGTAATCTCTTCTCCTGTCAAATTGTCAATTTTCTGATCCATTACTTCTTCTTGACACCTTCTTATCTTTTCCAATAATTCTGTCTGAAAAGTCATGGCATAAATCGTTTCAGTAGAGCTTTCTGGAACACGAACTTCAATCTCCAATTTATCGAGTTCCTTGATCAAGTCTTCTGAAGAGGTTAACAGGTTCAATCGTTCCTTTTGACTCAGCGTATCTGCTACTACGTTAGCTTTTCCTGGATGATAATTGATTGAAACATCGTAATCCTTGATTAACTTTAGCCAGCGTCGCTGTCACATGTTGAGTTCCTTCTGTGTGAAAATATACTTCAAGCTTTTATGGTCCGTGTAAATCTCACATCTTTCGCCGTATAGATATTGTCTCTAGAGTTTCAGTGAGAATACAATTGCTGCTAGTTCGAGATCGTGCGTCCGATATTTCTGTTCATGCGGCTTTAGTTGTCTAGAAGCATATGCGATCATGTTGCCATGTTGTATCAGAACACATCCAAGTCCTCGATACGAAGCGTCGCTATATATGACAAAGTCTCCTTGATCATCAGGTAAAACAAGCACAGGTGCAGTTACCAATCGATTCTTTAATTCTTGAAAACTTGCTTCACATTTCTCGTTCCATTCGAACTTTTCATTCTTTCGAGTCAACTTCGTCAATGGTGTGGCTATATTTTCAAAATCTTTAACGAATCTTCTGTAATACCCTGTTAATCCCAAGAAACTTCTGACTTCCGTTGGAGTCTTCGGTCTTTCTCAATTTAAAATAGCTTCAATCTTCACTGGATCCACTTGAATTCCTTCAATACTAATGATGTGTCCTAAAAATTGCACTTCCTTCAACCAAAATTCACATTTTGAAAATTTCGAATAGAGCTATTCCTTTTGTAATGTCTCCAATTTCATTTTTAAGTGCGCTGCATGTTCTTCTTCCGTCTTTAAATAGATTAGAATGTCATCAATAAATACAATGATAAACTTATCCAGATACTTCTTCAATACTCGGTTCATCAAATCCATAAATGCTGCAGGTGCATTAGTTAATCCAAAAGCCATCACGAGAAATTCATAGTGTCCATACCTCGTTCTGAACGCAGTCTTTGGAATATCTTCTACCTTGATCTTTAGCTGATGATAACCTGATCGTAAGTCGATTTTTGAAAACCATGTTGCTCCTTTCAGTTGATCAAATAAGTCGTCGATGCGAGGTAAAGGATATTTATGCTTGATAGTTAACTTGTTCAGCTCACGATAATCAATACATAGTTGCATGCTACCGTCCTTATTTTTCACGAACAATACTAGTGCGCCCCATTGGGACACACTTGGCCTTATAATTCCTTTGTCGAGAAGATCCTGTAATTGCTTTGCTAATTCCTTCATTTCAACAGATGCCATTCGATATGGAGCTTTCGAAATTGGTCCAGTCCCTGGTGCCAAATCAATAGTGAACTCGATTTCTTGATCCGGAGGTAGTCCTGGAAGTTCATCTAGAAAGACGTCGGGAAACTCACAAACTACACGAATATCTTCAATCTTCGGGGTTTCTTTTTCGGTGTCCAACACGTAGGCTAAATAGGCTTGACATCCTTGATGTAGCAATTATTTCGTCTGTATTATTGTTAAGAATCTCTGCTTTTGCTTTTCACATTTAAATGTTACCGTTGTATTTTCTTCGGTTTGCAATTCCACTTTCTTATTTGCGCAATCAATCTGAACATTATTACTAGCTAGCCAATCCATTCCTAAAATAACATCAAATTCTCCTAACCTGAAAGGTATCAAGTCAACTGAGAAATGACATCTCCCTACTTTAATATCACAACCTGGGCATACTCGATCTACCGTAACCTAATCATCATTTGCTAACTTTATCACTAGTACTTCATCTAACCATTGAACCTTACAGTCTATCTTAGAAATAAAGTTCTTATAAATAAAAGATCTCGTAGCTCCTGAATCAATCAATACTTGAGCATTTACGGAATTCACAGGGAGCGTACTTGCAACCATATTTGGACTCTGCACAGCTTCCTTCATTGAAATGTTGAAAGTCCTTGCCCTGGGGTGATTTTGTGGTGGTAGTGGAGGTGGAGGTAATGCTAAAACCCTTGGAATGCTAGCGGCCATTGTAACTCCTCTGTAGTCCTTGGCAATATGTCATTTTCTTCCGCACTGGAAACAAGTGACTTCTGCCTTTCCCATTGGACATTCTCCAGAGTAGTGTCCCCTCTGCTTGCACTTGAAACACGTGACATTTGGCTTGTTGCAAATCCCAGTATGCTTTTTACCACATATTCTACAATCAGGTATAGGCGGTCGGATAAGTCTTTGCTGATTCGGGGCTGGGATTCGATTACCCATCCTCTGGTTGCCCTGTTCTGGTCTCCTGAAGTTTACCTTTCCCCGGGCTTGAAATCTCGGCCTTCTGTTGAAACGGTTCTGGGAATTTCTTGGTCCCTTCTCTTTCTGAGCTGTTTCACTCTCACCTTCAATGATCATGGCTTTCTGAACAATAGCCGTATAAGTTTCCAGCTCAAATACAGCTACTCTTCTACGAATCCATGGCTTCAATCCCTGTTGGAATCTCTTGGCCCGCTTTTCATCCGTATCCACTTGCTCAGGAAGAAACCTTGCCAATTCAGTGAACTTGGTTTCATAATCCGCGACCGATAAGTTGTCTTGCTTCAGTTCCAGGAACTTGATCTCTGTCTGATTCTTCATGTAGCGAGGAAAATATTTCTCCAAGAAAAGATCAGTGAATCTATCCCAGGTCACCACACCTTCTCCTTCCAAAGCTTTATTGGATTCCCACCAGTAATTAGCTTCACCCTTCAGAAAGTAGCTAGCAAAATCCGTCTTCTGTTCTTCCTCAACCTTAACCAACGCAAAAGCTTTTTCTATCTCCTTCAACCAAGCTCTCGCCTTTGTAGGATCTGCGGAACCGGCAAATTCCGGAGGCTTTACCGACTGGAATTGCTTGAAAGTAACTACAGGTGCTGCTGGTGGTACTTGATGTTCTGGATGAGCGGCTTGCTGTAGCATTTGTTATTGAAATTGTTGTTGTTGCTACTGCATCTGTTGCTGCATCATCAGTATCTGCTGTTGCATCATCAGCATCTGTTGTTGCATAAGATGAAACATCTGATCCATATGATTGTTATCGTTCTGACCCTCGTTATTTCCTTTAGATGAGTCGGGTCTCGTTTTTCTTTTAGGTATCATATTTCTGATAATAAAACAATGGGTTCTTTTAATAACAATTTACTAAACAGGTGTTATGGAATAGAAACAGTCTTTATAATATTAAAACAGCATTAAAACAGTTGATATGGGGAAGAAAACAATCTATTAAATATCTAAAATAAGTGAGTAAAAACAGTGCGATGTTTAAATAAATCATTTTAAAATAATTTAATTTTTTTTGTAAACATAAAAGGTACAACATGATTGTAAATAAAAATAACATTTTAAAATATGCAACAGTAAAACAGTAAAATAAATGTAAATGCTTAAATGACTGGAAAAATAAAATAAAGAAAACGTGAAAAAGGTTCATCTTATATATATAGGTAGGACACCAGCTGCATGTGTCAATGCTTGATACAAAAATCTATAATATGTCAGTCGTAATGCTACTGCTATCAGTCAAAACTAGTAGCTACACTCATACAAACTAGTCATACAATACTACGCTGCATCTATCTACAGATAATATACAAGATACAATACTCCACTGTCTGCTGAGATCAGAATCCAGGTGGCACACGGCTCAGCTCCTCCTGCAAAGCCTCTAACACTGCCTCTGGAAGTCTCATCGCTCTGCGATACGCTGCCTTTGTACGTATGTCCTGCTGCCTCAAGTCAGTAAGCTCCTGAGAACCAGCCTTATGGATCTGGCATAATCTCTCTCTCAAGATGTAGTCTGGTCAGAGTGCTCGAACTAGACCGTCCTACTGTGTCTCAAACAACCCAAGGATCTCCCTACACTAATTTTGCCATCTAACCCTCTCCTCTCTCTCTGACTGGTACCGCTGATATGGAACCATGCGAGGCTCACGAAGATCTGTACGGGAACCTCGAGAAGGCAATGGTAATGTCTAATCCACCACTACCTCATCCATAAACTCTGGCTACAGGAACTGGTATACTCCGGGCACAGGGGTATAAATAGCTAGCGGTGCAGGAAATAAAACAGGCTGCTCCTGGGGTGCATATACAGGTGGCTCTAACTCTGGCTCCATCTGAGGCATCTCTGGAATCTCAAACTGTGGCACAGGAACCTGTGGCTCTAAGTCCTCCCACTGTGGAATGCCAATCATATCAGGAACATCAAACATCGGAAACTCCAATGGTGGAAAATCAGGTATATCCGGCTCAAAATAAGGGAAATAATCAACAAAGTCTGGTACTTCTGGTGCAGGGGGTACCGGCAACTGCTCTGGTGCTGGACCCTGTGATAGGGGTGGAGGTGGTGGTAATGGAGGGAAAACCTGCAGTGATGTTGGGGCTAGTACTGGTGCTGCTACTGAGTCTGACTCAGTCCGCTTCGCAGATGATGCTGAAGAAGCCATCTAATATACACAACAATAATAACGCAAGAACAATCAAATCACAATCCTAGATCTCATAACTTCTAATCACATAAACAAACAACCCTAACATTCTTACTTCTATCTTATATGATCTTCCTATCTTATCTTAACTCTAACGTTCTTGTTTTCAAGGGTCAAAACCTAAGCTCTGATGCCAACTATAACACCCTCTAAACCCGGGGTATAGATTTGGGGCATTACTAATATTAACTACTCACTAATCTTGCACAAGCGGAACATAAATAAGATAATTACCCCGAACTACTACTACTCAGGATCTTTTAAGGTTAAGATTTGAAAACAAGAATGACACACTAACTTTATTACAAACCAGTTTAAGAACAATCTGTCTCAAGAACTCTCTTTGTTACAAAACTTTATTCTAATTACATCTCATACTAAACATCTTTTATTCAACTCATCACTATTACTTATCCTATTACACCTGATCCGGTAGCTCAAAACTTTCTTCTGGGATAGGGATGAACACTCTTGGTAGAAGAGGGTCCCGCTGCTTGACTCGCTTCTTGACTATGCGAGTTCTGATGGGTTTCATTCTCTACCTTAGCTGTAAAATAATAGGAATAACAATAAAAGGGGATGAGCCAAAATTGCTCAACAAGCCTGCGACAATATATATATATATATAGTGTAAAGGAGAAGACTAAATGAATCGGTAAGCTGCTGGTTTGTACAACCATCTGTTTCTGTAAAGAATAACAATTTGCCAATACTGGTGAGTGCCCAATGAAAAAGACTGGAAACAAGAACCAACATATGCACTATAACCCGCTGATCAGTCAGGATATAGTGCGGATTTATACCCAACTGCATAGACCCTACCAACATAAGGAGTACTCAGGCAACTATGGCCTATTAATTAAAGGTCTGGGTAAAACCCAGCCCGTATCGTAACCATCCAGTCCAAAGCTTAGCATCCGGAACAATCGGAATACTTTTGATGTATCCCACAATCAGGATATATCAGAGTATATATAACAAGGATAAAATTATTGGAATATGAATAGAGGATTCAATAAATTGGGAGAAATCAAGAATCGAAATGAAATAGAAACAAGAATCAATAATTGCGTAACAGTGTATATGAACAAGAATTATCAAAGTGTAACTGATATGGAGAATGGGGTATAACTCACTATTCTGGACTTAAAATAGGGGAAAAACTTGCCTTGCGCGTACTTAACCTGGTTCAATTCACCACCTTCTGTCTCCTGCTTGATCTGCCTTGTTGATACTGGATCAATCATAGAAAGATAGTCGTTTAGATAACTTACTTCATACGCGTATCTCGAATTGATACCATGTAACCTTAATTATCTACCCATACGTTTCTATCTGACTCGCATATCTAAACATATAATTACATAGCACATAAGTTTCATATAATCATGTAAAGCACATAAAACATAAAGCACATAATGGATTTTTGAACTTATAAATATTTTTATAATCGATACTAGACTCATACATGTATTAACTAACCATATTTGATTTTATTAATAATTTTTCGGGATTTATTTGACTCGATTCTACCTATATTAGGGCCTATAAACAATTAACTATCATAAGACGACTCTCTTTCGGAATAAATTATGACTTACAATTATTTTTATTGAATTCGTTTCATTTTCTGAGTCTAAGGGTCTTCGTTTCACTTAAATCGGACTAACGGTTTAATTACTACGAATTAAACAAGATTTAATTAATTAATAATCAATTATAAATAATTAATTATAATTAAATAATCCTTAATTATATTTTTAAATAATTATTTAATAATTATTATATTTTAAAATAATTAATCCTTAATTATTAGAATTAATTACAATTTATTACAATTATTCACAAATTATTATCACTTACTCGATTAGATCGATTATTTACAAATAAATAATCGATACAACTAACTGTTACGCTATTTATCGAATAAATAATTATTATTTTAATCATAATCTAACTCAACGATTAACTACTCGTATAAATACGAGCTACTCGCATTCCTCGTATAATTAACGAATTATTACTGTTATTATTACAACTTAAATGATTAATCGATCATCTGTATTTAATTATTCGATACAAATAATTATTACGATATTCTTCGAATAACTATCACTCGAATAAGAATAAAGATAATAATCCGACGTATCATTCACTTATTCGTATTATTTAACTAATAATCGAAACCTTAATCATATTATTCAATTATTTTTAATTCTTATTTATTAATTAATTACGTAATTATTAATTAATAAATAACTAAATAATAATTAGATAAATAATTAAATACTTAATTAAATAACTAATTTCGAATTTCTAAATTAATAAAATAATTTAGAAATTATTATTAATAATTTTCAGAATTTAAATCTAATTTTTATTAGATTTTTAGAATTTATTAATACTGATTTTGATTTTGTAAAATATAATTAAATACTAAATTAATCAGAAACAGGAAATAGGGATTGAATTCAGGGTTTCCAGGATCAAACCCGGGTCGAAAACCGGGTCGACCACAGGTCGTGAAGAACACGGCTGCCCGGCCAAAACTCCGACACCGCCGGTCTTTTTTCCGGCGAAGAAAACGGCACCGATACGGGATATCCTAGCTTGCTTGTCCGTGAATTCTCCTTGCCAAAGTCCTGGAACCCAGCTCCTGCATATCTCCTTCTTCATCCCTCGTTCCCGGACGTTCCCGATTCAAGACAGCGGCGGCGACGCCGCTTTCCGGCCAACCCGGAAATCGTAACGAAACTTAGCATAATTATATGGAAAATAAAGCCCTCGACACCTAGAATCTAACTGTGCTATCAAATTGAACCAACATCAAACGTATAAGCCTCAATCAATCAAAACCCGATTCGAAAACGGGTTGAAAACTCAACAACACAAATCACAATTCCGGGAATAGAAAAATTAATTAAAATACGCATAATCATCTACACAACCTGGGCAATCTATTCATATAACTCTCATCAATCAAAACACAACGATTTGCGAATATCCAAATTAGTTCAAGAACCCTAAAAATCGAATTGAAATTCGAAGTTATAAAACATGAAATTGGTTACACGAATAGAAAGTAGAGATCAAAAGGATCGTTTTGGTTACTCACATGATAGATTTGGATAACATAATCACCTTCAAATCAAGGATTTAATTTTGCAGTTGTTTTTCACCAACAAACCCTAATTCTTGATTTTCTGAATTTTTAATAATAATTATCTAATTAATTAATAATAAAACGGCTATTTATAGTACTGAAAATAATACCCCTAAATAAAATTAAGGGGCTAATTATACATCTAATAAAAATATTTGGCCCCAATTTTTATAATTTTTGGGTATTAATAATGAATTTTTAAATATCCAATAAATATAAAATAAATACTAAAAATTCCCAAAAATTATGAATATTACAAAAATGCAAAGAAGAATGATGTATGATAATTTCATGATCATATAAAATAAAAATGTGATTTTTGTGGGGCTTTTGGCAACCGAAGGGGTCCGGAAAAGTCGTTTTTCGCGAAAAAGGTAAATTTGTAAAACGTCTAGGGGTTCAGAATAGCAATATGGTATAGGTCGTTTTTGGCAAAATAGGCCCAATGATTTTGTTTGAAATACGGGTTTTTAAAACACTGTTTGAGCTGTACGGGATTTAATATAAAACATATAACTTACGATAAAACACTCAATAAATATCCAAATCACATTCGGATCAAAACAGACAACACGTAGCACATAACAATTAGGGTTTAATGACTCAACACATTTAATCACATAATAATACACATAATTTATCTTTATTATAATATAATACAAGCGTAATTTTCTCGGTCGTTACAGTAATAGCCCACCATTTCTGACTAATAACTCTAAATCAAAACTAAAATAAAACTCAATTTATTGATCAATAATCTAATTACAAAGATGACTATTACAAAAACGCAGTTATAGAAGTCCAAAAGTCAATATACTCTCCTCGAACTCCAATGCTATCCAACTCGAATTTTAAACGAAGTCTGAAATTGTAAGTAATGAGTTATACATCTCAACAAGAAATCAATCGATCCAAGTAATAGATCAAGTAACACATACACATAAAACAAAATATGATAATCTGTAAGATAAACAAATACTTTCCAAACACTTCAATATTCTTATTTGATAGATACAATACACATATCACATAACAACAATAATCCAAAACCCATAAAACAAAATATGATAATCTGTAAGATAAACAAATACTTTCCAAACACTTTAATATTCTTATTTGATAGATACAATACACATATCACATAACAATAATAATCCAAAACCCATAATCATACTTATAATACGCTTTCAATTATATCATTTAAAGTTTGAAATTTCAGGATCACACTTGCCTATCTTATATTGCTTTATTAAAAGTAGTATATTGAGATTTTGATATTTATCTTCATTGCTCATTTCATGCTCATATTATGAGCCACGTGTTGAAATGAAATCAAATAACAACTCCAAATAGTTAAATTGTTAAAATCTTTCCGTGAAAGACAGTAGCAAGGCTTTTTAAAGTATACTTTAAAAAATAAAATAAAAACTAAATATATCACTATTTCATGATTGTGATATCTTATTTACAATACTAATTGTAATATAAATCCTATGTTATAATATACTAAAAGAATTCATCGAATTAACCTACATATAATATTCAAAACACAATTCTCAATTGAGTAACATGAATGATACAATAATAAATTGATGAAACTTTTAAGAAAAGATATATTAATGATCACATCTTAAGTACAGTTTGTAAACTAATACAACAAAAATGACGCTTGAATTTTCAAGTGATGTATATTAATAAATATGTAAATTTTCATTTTGAGTTGTGATATATGATGTTTTTTCGGTTTTTCAAAATATATCTCATATAATATATATTTTAAAATAAATAATCATCATATAATATAAATTAAAAATATTAATATTAGTAGATTATATTTGACTCGGATCCTTATAAACTATCCGATTAAAAAAAGAAAAATATGATATTGACTCATATTTGGTGCGGACTTTTAAAATCGGAAATCGGTTTACAAAATTTACAGTTGTTATAGCACCTCTTGCAAAATAAATAAAATATTTATTTAGTGATAAAATTTTCTTCACATTATTCCTTTTTCGCAATGATTTATAGGCTATAAAATTGAATCTTCCAATCTTTTATAGCTTAATTGTATATTAAGGTTGAAAATATTATAAATCAACAATATTGATTCAACTCCTGCAATACTCATGGGTCATAATTTTAATACATACTTGAATTTATATAATATATTAGAAATATAAATATTATTCATATTTAATAGATACGAGCTTGTATTACATAATGTAAGTCAAATATATTTATCGTATTACCACCTAGTTGAATATCAAGATTTAAGTTTATTAATTAATATTTTTGATCTATATTTTTGTATTAATTAGTAAAAAAATATCCAATGTCTTATTTATAAATTAATAAGTACATGTTTTAATAAAAGGAATTTAAAATGTAGAAGAAAAACCTGAAAAGATTAATCAACACTAGAGTTGGTGTGGTTTGTTATTTACGCGATCAGCATTTTCAATATTTCAATATCAAAAAGTAAAAAATATTATGTCGTCCCAGATTCTGGGTTCGATCCTGACTCACCCCGAGAATTGTTGTGAACAGATACTCATTTTTAAGGCTATAAGCCAAAATTAGTCAAAAAAAATAAAAAAATTTACCAAAAATATTATTTTTAATAAAAATATTTATAAAAATACAGATACGGGTTATATATGTCGTTGATATTTATGAAAAAATACCTTAGAAATAAAGTAAAAGAAATTACAAGTACTCCGGACGTGGAGACCTGAGGCTATATTGCAGCCGTCAAGTAAGGTGAAGTACAGAGAGAGAGAGAGGAGACAGAATAGGATGGACGGGCAAAGAAGAGGCGGAGGAAGACCTTATAATTCGGGTTCGGTTCGGGTACCACCCGGAGCTCCACACCATGCTCCACCTCCCCCTCCTCCTAAATCACTCAATCAAGAACCCATCGATCGCGAAAAGGTTCGCTCCTCGCCCCACTCTCCTTTTGTGTGTGTGTGTGTGTGTTTTAATCTTTATGCTTTTCTTATAATTATTACAGAAATTTATTCAATCTGATTATTGTTGTATATATGTATTAAAGATATCATCTTTTGGGGTTTATATCTGCTGTCCATTGTTTATTATTCTGTTTTCAAGGCTATGTTTCTTTTTAATTTTTCATTCATTGCTGGCTTCTGAATTTAGGTATTTTATTAAAATTGGTGATTTTACCGTCTTTTTTAAGTTAGCTAAATACACAGATTATTTGGAAACACTCTCGATGTTATGTTCTTTTAAGTGCTTAAGTTGTGTACTTATTAGTAGAACAAGTGAACTGAAATTAGCTAATGGCAGTGTTGTTATGTACTTTTCATGTACACTTTTCTCTTATATTTTCTATGCAATGACTTCCAAATCAAGTGAAATGTCCTATTTGTGAACCAAAGTGAAGTCGTAACTAGTAGAACATATGGGAAATTAGTGGCTACTTTGGTATTGTAAAATTGGAGATAGTCATCCAAGACATACAAAAAATAGGATAAAAAATGTGGCAATGCTTGACCCCATGTTCTTTTAGGTTCTACATTTGAGCATTCTGAGTCATGCTGACTAGGGAAGATGTGGCATACTTCTGTCATTAGATATCACAACATGCATGAAAGATATGAAGAAGGGTAAAGAGCTTTACAAAAGAATTGAGATATGCGATTTAGAACATAGCTATTTATTTTTAACATTGCAAGATAATTTTATATTTTCAGGAGGATAAGAACTCAACTTGTAAAAGCCTAAAAAGGAAGACTACCCTAGTAATGCAAGCTTCGTTTTATCCCACTTAAGAAGCTCGCTAAAAAACCTTGTCATTGAATTAAGCATATAATATTCACACCTGTAAAATAAGAAGAGAGGATTTAATATAAAGCATCCATCAAGAAATGTTATAAACCAGCTAGAGCATTGCTAGGAGATTATTTGTTATGTGCTTCTCCTTAGTCCTTAGGATATGTGCTTCATCTGATTATAACAAAGAAGTTTTAGTACTTTGCTCATGCAAATTAAAGAAGATGATTCTCCTCCTTTGCTTAATACATTCATGTGAGGACTACACTTGTTTTAAGATGGATATTCTTATTTCTTCTAAAACTAATGGACATCATCCTATTTTGCTTCTTATTTTGAATCTTTCTTTTTCCGGGCTGAGTTCATTTTTTGGTTATAATGCTATCAGCTCCACACTTCTCTTTTTTTTATATATTTTCTGGAAACAGTATTTGATAAAAAAATAACTTCCAACCTGTTGTCTTTAATAATACTGATTATTTCATGGTGATTTGCAGACATGTCCGCTCTTGCTTCGTGTTTTCACCAAGGTAAGTGAAATCCTTAAAAAGTAGCATAATGTGCCATTGACACAATTTACTTTACTTTTGTTTGTAAGTATTGTTAATGTAACCACTGATTATCTCTTGTTAGCGCATTGTCTTCCTCAAAGGCTGCATTTCCTAAAATCAGAATAAATTCATCGTTCGTGCATCTATGTTTCTGACTGTCTGTTTGCCTGTCCACCTATGTGTCTGTTTCTTAAGCTTTAAAGTAATTAAATTTACCTTCAATTAAAAAATGATTAGTTTGTCTAAAAAGTGGCTAGTCTGTCTACCAATGTATCTGTTTCTTAAGCTTTCTGTTCGGGCCGGGGATCTCAAATCTCATACCCGCCCCCATAGGAAATATTTGGCCCATCCCTGCCATGTTCCCGCGGGGATTTATTTTCAATCCTCATCCCCGCCCCACGGGCAATGTGTAGTCCCTGCCCCGCCCCTTTTAGTAATTTTTTTTCAAATTAATTATTTTTAATGATTTTTATTTGAAATATTATTTGTTTAGTGTATATAATTTTGTTGGAAATTCGCACTACATAAGTAGTTACTAAAATGTGATATTAGTTTAGAAGATTTAGAATATTCTCTAAAACATTTAAAAAATAATTAGAAAATTATAAATATAGAATCATATAATATGAATATTGTATAATATTATCAACAAAATTATCAATATTATATTGTAAGTTATAAACACACACATAGCGGGGCGGGACGGGGCGGGTTCACCCGCGGGTATCACATACATACCATACCCGCCCCATATATATGCGGGGAAAATACTTGGTCTCCACTCACTGCCCCATTCCCCATTTTATCGGGGCGGGTTCGGGGAGGAGGGGGGGTCCCCATATTCCCCACCCCATTTAGAGACAGGTTTTCACGTGGTTTATGGTTTCCTAGAATTTAGACTAAGTTGCCGTGAAATAAATTAGTTACAAAATCGTATGTTAAATGAATATGTCTTTCAGTAGACAGTAACTAAAAGATTCATCCCAAATTTTAATGTAACTTTTGCAGGTTGGTGCTCATCATTCTAATGAAGATTTTTCAGTGAGAGGGAAGGAGCCTAAAGATGAGGTCCAAATTTATACATGGAAGGATGCCACGCTCCGCGAGCTAACTGATTTGGTACATATTTCCTTCTCTACTTGTATATGCAGATTTAATGATTTTGTTCCTGAAATTGTAGTATTCAATGTATTATTAATACATCTCACTTAATTGAAGTTGAAGTTAGCACTTATTAGCGTGGGTGCTGTAATAGTACCTGCTAGTAGCTTGTAGATGTAGTTAATTAAATACCGTGAAGCCTGAACCCTTACTTGGTGCTGCTTATCTATTTATGTGAGCCTTATCAGAACTTTATTATTAGGCTTCCTCGATACTTCTGATGGGGTTCTTATGGTTAGCAAGCCGGATGGGCTAAACTGGGGTAGTTCACCTTATCTGCTCCCCCTATAAAGTAATAATTCAAATGATGAACAAAACCATATTTTATGACATATGATCACCAATATTTAAAACCTCACATGAGTCTGCTTGCATGCTACTTTTATTTCCTGAGAAACTCTAATTTGGTGATTATGCCTTATGGTATTGGTTGTGGCTCATTTCAGGTCAAAGAGGTTGCTCCAGAGGCCAGAAGAAGAGATGCAACATTGTCCTTTGCTTTTGTATATCCTAGTAAAACTGGGCGGCTTGTAGTTAGAGAGGTAAGTTTCACATTTTATTGGATAATAGTTGTTTTTTTTCATGTGCGATGTATACTCAGGCACTCGACATTAGCTTGTGCATTGTGTTTTTATTAAAAGAAAAAATTGTCAGATATTGTACTCTAGTCATTATTGACACCTGGTTTAGTGGTTTCACATCGCTCCTTATTTTTTATGTAAATCCTTTTCAGTTTTCAAGTTCTTGAAATTGTAGATTCCAGAACATAACATTTTCCTTCCATATATACCCTAAATACCGGAAAGAGTCAAGAATGTGATGCAGGATAAGAATTTAAATACAAAACATTATGGAATAAAACAGGAACTGATGAACTTAGGTGGATTAACCATATAAAATCCACCGTCTTAAGAGTTTCTCTGCTTCATCAGAGGTTGTAATTTTTGTGAATTGCAGCTTATAACTATAGGGAAATTTCTAAATAAATGATTCAGTAAATTCTATAAGCTAAAGAAATATGCCAGGATTGCTTGCAAATTGCAATATTATATAGGACTCAGACTTCCAGTTAAAATTATACACAAGAATATAGAAGTAAGACCCTTAAACATTTAAATACTTTGTCCAAGGGGTTGGCTAAAAGTTTCCTGCGAGTCTGGATAGCTAGCAATGTATAATACTTGTATGGCTCATTATTCTTTAATTTTGATTCTATTTAAAGGTCGGAAGAACGTCATCTGTTCCAAATCCAAGAAGACCGGACGATAGTAAATTGGCATTGAGAGACGTTGACTTCGAAGTGAGTTAGTGTCTCTTTGTGTTAACATATAATTTGCAAACCATGAATTTGTTTCCATTGAGCATTGTTAATTACAGATTGGAGATTACCTGGATGTGGCGATTCTGTAAAGTGGATCTTCTTGTGCTCAATCATCCGGCCCCTTTTCTGATCCTTGAATGTTTTGCAGAACAATACTCTTAATTTTCCTGTTGATACAATGGCTCTCTTGTGTTGATCATATTATCTTGATTCTTGATGGAATCTTGAGAATGACAATGTCGGATTCAGAATACACTTCTAGATTGTGTATCCGGTGCTTGATTTTCTTATATATTAATTGTCTTATTTATTTGCATTTAGACTTTGATTTCCTTTACTTCGAAGTGATGTAATGTGTATTAGAAGTCTACCGGCATCTAATGTTGACGTTATATGACAATAGAAGCAGTAAAGGCGTAATGCATATTAAAGCGATTGTGCAATTTAAGAAACATCTTCTGAATATGTTATCTCAAATAAAAAGCAAGAAAAGCTTAATATCAGCTCATGTGATTACGTACGAGATTGGTTTTACGCTTCCTACATTATTTGTCCTGTTAACCACTGTTATTTAACATGTGAATTATGACAATGTAGTGTTATCATAGTTTTGAGTGTAGTGTAAGTGTTAAAGTGTGGCTAGCTTCAAGTAGAAATGCATGTACATCATTACCTCTCTGGAAATCTCTAACAAATAAACTGTTGTAGAAGTCTAATATTATTTGTAAAACTTCATGGCCTCATTCTATACACTGGTAACTCAAATCCCAGACCCATGTTCTAGGGACATGAGGCAAACCTAAATCTATCATCTTCATCATAAAATCTCATGGGGGTAAAATCCACCAAGTGTTTGGCGGAAATTGGCACCAATTTCTCAACATTTTCATCAAATACTTGCTCACTTTCTTAAAGCTTCTGGTGACCTCCTTTCCTTGCAAGTGAATGTTGATGTAAATTCCACATGATTCCTCCACTCTTGCCCATAGAATTTTTATCTTTCTTTCTTGTTTTTTTCCCTTACGTAACAATCAGAACTATTTTTTATTTTTTATACACCAAAAGCCTGGAGCAGAGGAATGATGTTTATGAATTATGATTATGATTGCATATTTATTATTGCTACTTATAATGCATTTATTATATGCCGGATCTCAAATATGATCCGAGCCTAATACTCCATTTCCTTGGTAATATTTTATGTTGCTGATTTTTTTAAAGATATGTCAGTGTGTCTTGGCCAAGAAAATTGTGAATCAGGGACCTTTAGTTGTTTGGGGGCCTGAGGCAAGGTAATGACCTCATCTGCATCAAAGCAAAATTGGTCCCTGGGCATGATGTACTGCGAATCTGATTCGATAACTTATGCCCAAACAAATATATGTCCTAAAACTTCTTATCTATCTTCAGACAAGATAATCCTTGATAACCTTTGCAAGTCAATCAGCAATCATATTAACTTGTGTTTTTCCCACCTAGTTTCAAAGTTCTTGTCTTTCTAATATTTCAAGGACTTGAGTGTAGCTCACAGCTGCCCTGTTAGATCTCCTCGACTCACAGCTGCCCTGTTAGCTTCACCAAGGATTAATCGTGCCAGGGCTATCATCTTGTTGGCCATTCTGGCTAATCATCAGTACGACATAAATTTCATGAAAATTTACCAAGATTTGTGATTACAATTTTTGCATTATCTGTTAAGTTTGATTCTATTAATCTCAAGTATATAGAAAAGAAAAGCTATCGAAATTATGAATCACTAAAGCCGGATACAGTAGATATTTATGTCACTCCTTTTCTTACACGAGCAGCAGTATTTAACTATGTTGTTTGGAAAGGCAGAAGTCTGGGCAAGTGCGCGCACATATGCATATCTTGAATCTTTATTTCTGTAACCTAAATACAAATTGGTTTTGCAAACTCAATATCAAGTTTGGAAGTCACTGTGCCATGCTCTATTGTACTAGCCAAGAATGTTACTATCGTAACAAAGATATATAACTAATATCACTGCTGTCTTGTCTTATAATGTAACATCTAATTCAAGTAATTTTAAGCAACAGTCCAGTGTAAGCCATCACAACACACACACACACACGGTTATATACTTATATTTCACGTTTTGCATGTACAAATAATCCAATATCACTCTTGCCTGGATTAATTGGACTTCTATCTCTACCTGTTCTTATCCAGAAATGCATGCATGTTAATTGTTATATAAAGGTAAGTTGGTCACTAGTTGATGATAATCACTTAATTGTCCTACTGAAACTAGTAATAAGCATGCGAGTTGTGACATTTCCTAATTTCCTCATATTCTTTAATTCTTTTCTAAAATGAACATTGAACAACTTGTTTTTCTTTATTTTGCAGGGTAACTGCAGGCTTTATCTGGCTTTTAAGATTGTATATCAAATCTTAAGGATCTAATTTACATAAAACTAAACCTGGCCAGTAAACTAACCACACAATCAAACAAATTCGGATATGATTCGATCATGTAGCCCTTTGCTCAAATTTAGTATTCTTTTTTCACCAGATTTAGTTCATATCAATTTTGAATATGATCCATGTATCAAATTGTTTTGGTGGATCCAAATCAGACTTTGGACAATATTGTTTGTTGTATACCCCTGTTAATGACTAATGAAAAGACTATTGACAACTGCTGTACTCTAAATTATAAAAAAATATATATAAAACAAGTGGTATTTTTTTGTTACTCTTCAAACAAAGAATAAGTTACTCAGATCACTATCAATCTCTTTTGAAGGAGAAACTACATTTAGAGATAAATGTTAAAAGGGCACAAAATTGTTAACATATCCTTAAAAAGAACATGGTCCACTAAAAACACAAAACAATATAAAACTTACTTTGTTATCTGACTGTGATTTGAGATGTGCAGCAATTTATTACCATGAAATAAGCTTCTGTTCCCTAAAAATTAGATGGAGATCAGTGACACGGGTTGAATCATCATCTTCATTAAAATAGAACTTCTTTCCTTTTAAAATCTACCATTGTCAAAAGTTATTCTCCAAGTAGCTCAACTTTAGATATGTGTTCTATATATCAACTTTAGATATGTGTTCTACAAATCAACTTTAATCTCTTGTATCTTAGATTTTTAACAAGTCACAGTCAGTGTTTACTGTTTGAATTTTTGGCTTCACAAGAGCTAGCTTATGCTGCTAGAGAAAGGTATTCATTATGATTGTCAATAAAATATATTCTTCACGGAAGTTCTAGTGATTAGAGTTGATATATTAACTATTACTGGCCCAAGACAAAAACATGCCTGGACAATACATAATCCTGCTAAAGGTATCCCATGAAAGAGAACTCTCTCTCTCTCTCTCTCTCAAATTGTATGCTGTTAAATTATACAATCTCTGTATTACCCTCTATATAGAAAAACAAAACACGCACAGAGGACGTAGTGTCATGCACACTAAATATATGAAAGGGATAGAGAAGAAAGACATAATAGTGAATTCTATATAAGATTCCAGCTTTTGTTCATCGAGTTCCACAAGAAACGGCTTTGGCTTTTCTCATTATTAATCTAATTCTCTATTCTCTCATTCCCACCAACCACCCATCTATTTTGAGCTATAGCATACATGCATCTATATAAATAAGACTCCTGAAACTGTTTTAAGTATCTATTTAAACATGCCAATGCTATCTCCTATTTCACTTAAATCTTGGTCTTCACCGACTAAAGATTTAAAAAAGGAACAAAAAGAGTTTGTATTTGATGCATTGCTTCTTCAAAATGAATTAAACATACCTGCACAGTTCATATGGCCTGACCATGAAAAGCCTTCTGCTGATCAGCCACAGACACCTCCACTAGTTGTGCCTCCCATTGACTTAAAAGGCTTCCTCACTGGTGATCCTGCTGCCATCTCAAATGCCATAATGCTCATAGACGAGGCCTGTCAAAAGCATGGTTTTTTCCAAATTGTGAATCATGGAATTGATTCGAAACTTATAAATGAAGCTCACAAGAATATTAGCAGTTTCTTTGGATTGCCACTCTTGGAAAAGCGAAGAGCAGAGAAAAAGGCCGGTGATGTTTCTGGATATGCTAGCAGCTTTACCAACAGATTTTCCTCAAAGCTTCCATGGAAAGAAACACTTTCATTTCAATATTCTGCTGATCAACAATCTGCCTACAAAGTTAAAGATTATTTCTCAAGTGTAATGGGAGATGAATTTAGACAATTTGGGTAGGAAATTTACTGACAATAAACATGTTAACTTTGCTCCTGATTCTTGAGCTCTAATTACTCAACATATGACACACAAGAGTACTCTATTTTTTATATTAATTTATCTTTCTTTTTTTAGGAGGATTTGCCAGGAATATTGTGAAGCTATGAGCAATCTCTCTCTTGTTATCATGGAGCTTCTTGGAATGAGCCTTGGTATTGGTCCATCGTATCTTAGGCAATTTTTTGAAGGAAACGACTCAATTATGCGGTTAAATTTCTATCCTCCTTGCCAGAAACCGGATCAAACTTTAGGAACTGGACCTCACTGTGATCCTACATCCCTAACAATTCTTCATCAAGATGATGTTGGAGGTCTTGAGGTGTATGTTGACAATCAATGGCGGTCCATCCTTCCCAACAAGGAAGCTTTTGTCGTAAATATTGGTGACACATTCATGGTAAGTTCAATATCCGTATTCTACTCTTATATCACACAACAGAAATATAAAATATGTCAAGTGAATTAACTTTGAACTAGCTGCAAATATTTAACACTGAACAGCATGGACATTTATTAAGGTACTTCTGTAAATCTGTATCAGGCTCTATCTAATGGAATTTACAAGAGTTGCTTGCACAGAGCTGTTGTAAACAATTGTACACCAAGGAAATCTCTTGCTTTTTTTCTTTCCCCAAAGATGGATAAGGTGGTAAGGGCGCCAGAGGCATTAATTAAGAAAGACGGTGCAAGAAATTTCCCAGATTTCACATGGTCGACTTTTCTTGAGTTTACGCAGAAGCATTATAGATCAGATATGAACACTCTTGAGTCCTTTGCACACTGGCTTCAAGTTCGAAATAAATAAGAGGAGCATAAGAAAGTAATATGTAAGATGCGCCCGCTCTGCTGCACTTTATGATTTGGCCAGGCTGAGATTGTAAGAATTAAAGTTGGTGAACTGGAAAGAGACAGGGCAGAAGAGACCACAAACAGGGGATAAGTTAAGGCCTTGGGTACGCTGTTACATTCTTGGACTACTAATTTAGGAGCGTAAAATAATATAAACATGTAAGAGGCAAATTAATGAATAAAGAGAATTATCAGTTATGTATCGGGTCTTCATTTAATCTGTTGTTTGAATAGAAGAATTCAGCTTCAGTTTAATTTTTCTTTGTAGGTTCTTCCAAGTTCTGGTTGTAATTTGACAGTTCTGTAAATTCCTTATCTAATGCCTTGCTGGATAAATAATATACTAGTTTTACCAATGACTAGCCAATGCGTTTAGAAAACCTCAAGGTAATTGATAAATTTTGATGTATATTTGTACTTTCATTAAAGTTCGGATACGTGTATTAATCGGATTCACAAGTGCACCTTATCACATTCATGTCCCATTAGAGTTTATTATTGTTGTTGATTAGCTTTTGAAAAGAACCCAACAAAAACAAGCTTTCTTATCTCTTACACACAGAATACACAATACAGATACCCACCACCGTCTTTAAAGAGCACCGATTAGCATCTAGACAACTGCAGCATCCCCAGGGCAATCAGTGTTAGTATAATAATAGACTGCAAAAGCTTCATATGCTTAATATATAGTGGCATGATGCATTATTACATTACTTGACCAAATTTATCATGTAGTGCTGAAAAGTTGTGAAATATAATTTACATGGTCATGTTTCATTACCTACTAGCTCGTCAATTATATAGTCTTTTAATTTTTAAAGATATCACCGTTTATCTTCAGGCCATGGTAATGCATACTGGATGGAAAGAAGCTCAGTCAGGTGATTTTTCATCTAGAGCCAGTCAAGTTGCAAGTTTTTGAAAGTTGAACTGGGAAAAATACTGTACGATACAAAAGTAAATATTTTGCATTTACTGAACAAGACAGCATAACTGCACGGTGTGTTAATGGATCTAAAAGATTATCTTTAAAATGATTTTCAAAGTTTTAAGATTCAGGGAAAGCTTAAGTCTTTTGTCTTCCATTATTTTCCAGTACCCATGAGAAGACCTAATTTCGATGATTTAGAAAGGTAAAATACAAATTTTGATAACAGGCTTGCAAATTTACATTGTCAACCAGTACAAACACTAAGACACTAGTGGAGATAAATTGTTACGGTACAGATTTAATAGTTAGAAGAAGCCATTTTGGTACAGAACAACTGCCTATTGGAGTATCTTAACTAGTTTATAAAAAATCGTTTTATTAATACTCAGCCTGAATGTTCTTGTCTTTTCTTTAGAGGTAAAACTCATCATGTCTTTTATATGTAAAATTCGGGTTAATTTATACTGATACATATCATTTTCAAATAACTGAACGATCCTCTGTTCAGAAATTAGTATGTTTGTTTCACAATTGTAATTCTGAGATCGTATTTAAAGTGTAAGAACTAAATTTCTAATATGAAGTTAACTATACTTGGTTGTTGGCCCCTCAGTATTTCCCAATAGTTTCCAGAGCTGCATTTCCATTATTTACACCATGTTCCGAGTTGAAGACATTTAAGCATATATACATCTGTAACCCTCTCTAATTTGACGAGTTTCCTCGCGAGAATCAGGCTGTAAACTGTTAACGACTTCTATTCTACAAACCATACGACAATCAAATATTTAGTTACTTGTTTCTACAAGAAAAATTATTGGTAATTAGAACTTTAGATGACTATGAACCAGTGTCTTAGATATTTATGTAATTATTAAACCAACACTAGAGAGAAACATTCAAAATATTCTAGCTGCAAGAGTTCAAGCAGACTCAAACATACCAGTGGTAGCAAGACATTGACATGGGAAAGGAAGATGTTATGAGAATATATATTAAGAACAGTGACACCAAGACAAGTTATAAAACAAAAGATCAGACAATCTTCTTTTATCTGAATATAGTTTTAAAATCAAACAAGTTCATTAAACAAAATTAAATGGACATGGGACGGGGCATGTATCAGTAACAAATAGTATGTTAGCATTAGATATTCCAGAAAATGCCATAAAAGTATTAAATAAAATAAAATAGAGACTGTACCCGTTACTCGTAAATTGATATATGAAGTAAAATTCTGTTTATCAGAAACTAAGTGCACCTGTCCCCTTTCTCTTGCCCTCATTCCATAGTTCCGCCGGGTCTTGATAAGTAATAGCATCTAGTTAATCTGTTGGATGCAGCTGAACAAAATAAATTGCTGCCAAGGTAAAACAATTCGGTAATCTGATTTAGGTTGTCAGTTTTGTTGGCAATAGCTAATGGCATTGTAATAATTTATTTATTTAAAGAATATGAATTCTTACACAGGTTGTCCAAGAGGTAAAGATGTGCTTATGCATATAAATGTCAGCACAGAAAAATTTAAAATCTTTATTGTTTCCTAGATCATATGTAACAGTATGTATAATTACAGATTACTTTTTAAATATAATATGTTTAAGGACAAATTGACATTAGTAAAATTCGGACCAAATCAACTCAGCTACTCAGCTTAATGTTAATAGTAGACAGATTTCATACTGTGCCCCCTGATCACAATGTGGCTCAGTCACTGCATATCTGAACAATTCCGATATGGCGACCAATAATATGTGATGATAACATTTTAACATCATGGTATAACACAATCAGAATTATCATGAAACACTAAGAAGGTATCAAAGAGAATCAACAACTGCAACATAAAGTATGTATTCAAAGCTGCTGGTAGTAGCTATTCCAAGAAATATCACTGATTACCCTTTACTAAAACATTGGTCAGGAGAGTTGCTTAACTATTATGCTGTTGATAACAAGTTTGAGAAAGTTAAAATTTTTAAGTCAGCACTTTGACATATATACTCAAACCACATCATATGAATTAATCAGCAAAGAGATAAGATTCAGCATTATAATTGATAACCAAACTTTACTAAATGGAGTATAATGTAAGCAGCATTATATAAGTATTGCAACCTTTTGACCAGATTGAGGACACGCTTTATACTCATGAATCTATGCTTAAATAGCAATATCTACTCCTGGTCCCTATCGGTTGTGGAACGCTCTGCTTAATACGTGTTTAAATCATACAAGCTATCTTTTTATTCATATACGTCCACTAACACTAAAGGTTAGAGCAGAGATCAGGAAATTTTTTGTTTATGATAGTGGTGAAAAATTAAAAGGAGACATCAGACACGTATATTCAGTTAAAAGGAATATCAGTCCAGCTCAACGTTGGTGCAAGTTCAACACAAGCCTAGGCAGGCTGAGGGATGAGGATCAGCACACAGTCACACACACATGCACGCATAATTTGTTTTGAATTATGAACTCAGACAAAGCCTGTCCCTTCTTCAACCAGTTTTCTTCTTACTCTTCTAAAATGAAGGTAAACAAAAATTGATAAAGGGAAACAAAAATTGATAACCTACAAAAATATCCCTTACACGGGAGTTGCCCGTTAATATTACCCCGTTAATAATCTAAATCATCCAATCATTCACCAACCAAGATTCACCAAAGACTAGAATAAATAGGTACAAACCCCTAAAATCCTAAAATTGGGAGCCTATACAAGTCCCTAAAAAGGGGGTTTTGGGGTTAACAATTTATTACTTGCTCTCTACACATATACACACACACCACTGCATTATATATTTGAATAGCTATTTTCTTCTTCTTCTTCTTTTTCTTGATCTTCAAGAAACCTCATTGTTATTCTTACACCGGAGTTGCCGCGGGGATACCGCCCCCCTCTGGTTCTGTTTTGCAGAAACCCCACCTTGCAGCTTAACCACTTAGCCCACGCCACGTGTACGAAACTCCAGTTTGTGTAAGGAAGGGAGAAGTCCCGAAGAAGAAAGAGGGTTATCAATGGCGCTAGAAGGAGGGGACGAACCTCCTATTCAGTGGTATTGCTTTCAGCCGTCATTCTTTACACCCCCAGTAAGGTTAACATCCATACTTTCTCTTAGATTTATTTTTCGTACCGTTTATACCTTAAAACCATATATATCGTTGTATTTGTGGTATTTTGCATGTTTTACCCTCAAAAAATGACCATGAAAAAAAGTAATACAATTGTTTCCGGTTCGGTTCATCTTACTGCCATCCCGCCCAGGGATGGCGAAATGGAGTAGATGAAAGAGGAGCCCCTCATAACTCGTGTTTTATCCCAACAACTTCAACCAGGAGACCAGAGGATTACTATTCAGAAAGCGGCCCACAAGTATACTATTGTCTCGTGTAGGAAAAATTGTCATTGTAAGAAAGGTTATAGATTATAACTCATGAATTCAACGTGTGAAGGTAAAACGAGATTGATTCAGGCTGGGATCTAAAAGGTAAAATAAGTTTTGAAAAAGATTTTTGTTGATATCTTGGAGATGGTCAAGATAGAGAAGCACTAAAAAATAAATAACTGTAACATAATCTGATCATGCAACAATGTAAGGTAGGTCATCAACGACTTAACGCAAATTTTGCGCGAATTTTTGGAGGAAGCTCTTAAGAATAATTTTGTAATATTCCATTTTGTGGAAATTTATCGGAGATAAGCAAATTTTCTTTTTAAATTTCATCCTATTGAGTACCTGCAATTTTTCCCCTATCCTCCATTACGTAGTCGCCTTAATATTTTCTGAGGGGTTTTTATCGATCATCTCCGGTAAAAAGCCACAATCATTTTTTTTGTCCGTTTGTTATAAGTTTCTTCAATATTCTTTCAATTTATTAAAAAAAAATTAATCTCTCATTGTGAAAATTTAATTTAATTTTGTTATGTTTTAGTGTTCTTCGTGTTTGTGATTATAGATTAATAGGACTTCCATGGTCATAATTCGGTGATAAAGTATTTCATGGGATCGTATTAATGATTGATTGCTTAAAACAATTCGGCGAATGCTAATACATATATTCAAATTAAATAAAAATATTATTGTTGAATTCTTATTTGTTAGATAAACAACTAAACGACTTCTGCTTCTGCCTTCAGTTAAGGATAATGACACACACCAGGGAGGTTGGTAAGAATTGAGGGACAATGCCCCCCTAACCTAAGTGTCACTCGGCCGTCTTGCCTCCATTTCCACTTTTCGTAAGCGAGTCCGGGCCTTTTCCAGCTGTTCAACAAAACTGCTTGTTACAAATAACATCTTGTTGTTGCATCGAAACATATATTCAAAATATCGTTTAGTTGTTTATCTAACAAATAAGAATTCAACAATAATATTTTTATTTAATTTCGATTATATTTATATATGTAGCGTATGCCTTTTCATTGTTGAGTTAATTCCCTTAATTTAACCGAAATAGGGTATAATTTGGTTCAACGGTTATCCCCTAATTTGGTTATTAAAATAATAAATAAATAATGTTATATTTCCGTTAAACTACTAAATTGTTAAATTACTAGACAGAGTCTACTTATTCTACTAAACTACGATCACAATTTATCCTATTATTAAAAATAGATAAATAGTATTATATATCCGCTAAATTACTTGTTGGGACAAAGGCCCACAAGGAGGCACAGGCCCAATAAGAGGAATTAGGCCCATCAGGGACTCTATAAATAGAAGGAGAATAGTACCAAAGAGGGGGTTGGCTAATTAGGATTTAGACTAGGGACTAGATATAGGAGCAACAGTGGCGCTAGAAGGAGGGCTCGAATCTCAAAACAACAAAATGAAACAAGCAGCCCTCACGATGATTCTGAGAAAGAAGAAACAACCACGGTGATCGAAGGCACAACTCTGACCACCAAGGACGTTAAAAGTGTGCTAAAGAAACCAGATCTGAAGCAAAAAATGGTCATTTAAACTCAAACCTTATTGTTTGATCAACCAGACACCATCCCGGCTGAAAGACCGACCCAATCAGATCCGGTAAGTCAGAAAAAACAACCTAAAGGCCGTGAGAGGGTTGTTAGATATATTTGTGATATCATGTTGTTAGGAATATATGTATTAATTTGATGATAAGTTAAACAAAACACTTAAGTAGAAATCTAGTGTTTGTAGCCTCAACGGATAAGACCACTTTGGCTATCCGTTGATGGAGTAGCTTTACTTAGAAATAAGTTTAGTATTGTAGCACATTTCAGTCTCTGTATTTAAGTTATAATTCTTAGAAGTTGTGGGAAATTATAAGTCATGTTGACTACTAGTGGATATGCAAATAGGAGGGCTAATTGTAAATATTACATGCCTTGTAATTTTGTATAAATGAAGTAGTATCAACTGATAGATTAAAGGCCTTCAACGGATGAGAAACAAAGCTTCAACGGATGTCTCTAAAGCATCAACGGATAACATCCATCAACGGATGAGTGCATCAACGGATAAAGCTTCAACTGTTAAAGCATCAACGGATGTCACTAAAGCATCAACGGATAAAGCCATCAACGGATGAAAGTTTCAACAGATGCTCAGTTCCATAGCAGTTGGTAGTGACAATTCATAAGCTGACAGAGGCACATGGGTTGACAGAGACAATTGGAATGTGGTAGCCTCTTGGAGGAATCAAGAAAAAGCAGTATTTCCATTCTGGTGCAAACAAGGAAGTATTCAAAGATTCACAGATTATCTTAGATTGCATTGGATAGAAAAATGAAGAAGAAACATGTGAAGAACTATTTTATGATTGTATTTTATCTTTGTCTTTACTTGTAAACTTGGTGATATATAAACCAAGTGCAGCTAGTAATTAGAAGTAAATTTTCCAGAGCTGTTTAGAAAAACATAGAGAGAAAATCATCTAGTTTGTACCAGGAAGTAGCTGTGAACAATTCTTTGTATCACAGATATTCTGAAATACACATCTCTGGTGGAACAACAAATCCACCAGAAAAGTTTTTAAAGCCTTTGTGTTCTTTACATTTGTGTCTTGAATATACCTCTGTATGCACCTGCTCAAAGCAATTCACACACATCTGTTCATCATACACTTAGCTTTTGAAATTGCTCAAAACTTGAAAAAGTTTTGAGATTTACATTCAACCCCCCTTCTGTAAATCTCATTGTTAGTTCCTTGGGAATAACAATTGGTATCAGAGCAAGCTTTTGACATACAAAGAGTCTAAAGATCTATTCTACTAACATCATGAGTAAGAAGGATATTGGAGTGAAGATTCCAATCCTGGAAAGAGATAATTATCATCACTGGAAAGTGAAGATGCATCTACATCTCCTCTCTCAAGATGAAAGCTACATAAACTGCATTGAGAATGGTCCTCACATCCCTCACAAAGTGGCCACAGCCGCCGTTGCCACATTTGCTGTTGGACAGTCTATTCCCAAGCCAAAAGCAGAATGGACTGATGAAGATATTGAAGAGGTTCACAAGGATAAAAAGGCCATGAACATTCTGTTTAATGGCCTAGACAAAGATATGTTTGATAATGTCATTAACAGCCAAACTGCTAAGGAAATTTGGGATACTGTACAACTTATCTGTGAAGGTACTGAACAAGTTAGAGAAAATAAAATGCAGTTTCTCATTCAACAATATGAATATTTTCATTCTGAAGAAGGAGAATCATTGAATGATACCTTCAATAGATTTCAGAAACTATTGAATGGATTGAAGCTGTATGGCAGAGTGTACCAAGTCAAGGATTCCAACTTAAAATTTCTGAGGTCTCTACCAAAGGAATGGAAGCCTATGACTGTTTCACTAAGGAATTCTCAAGATTATAAGGACTTCATACTTGAAATATTATATGGAATTCTGAAGACCTATGAACTTGAGATGGAGCAAGATGAGCTGTTGGAGAAGGGAAAGAGAAAAGGTGGATTAGTTGCACTTGTAGCTGAAAATGAGAGAACTGAAGCCAGGAATGAAGAAAAGACAATGCCAAGTCTCAAAATTGGCACAAGCAAATCAGAATCAAGCAAGGGAAAGGAGCAAGCAACTGAGGTTAAAGACAATTTCAGTCAAGATGACTCTGATGATGTTGATGAACATCTGGCTTTTCTGTCCCAAAGGTTTGCAAAGATGAAATTCAAGAAAAACACTAGAGCCACTAAGCCAAACAAGAACATGGTGGACAAGTCTAAGTTCAAGTGTTATAACTGTGGCACAAGTGGACATTTTGCAAGTGAGTGAAGAAAGCTAACTTCTGAAAAGAAGAAATTTGAGCAAGTGGATTACAAAAAGAAATATTTCGAATTGCTCAAACAAAAGAAAAGGGCTTTTCTGACTCAGGAAAATGACTGGGTAGCTGATGAAGCCAATGAAGATGATGATATGGAATATGTCAACTTAGCCCTAATGGCTAATTCTAATGAAAATGAAACTAGTTCATCAAGCAACCAGGTAATCACTACTGACCTCTCTCAGTTTTCTAAAAATGAATGCAATGAAGCTATAAATGATATGTCCAATGAATTATATCATTTATGTGTTTCCCTTAAATCACTGGCTAAAGAGAACATGAGAATTAAAGAGAATAATTTGTTTTTAAGTGATATGAATGATGTGTTAGAGGGTAAGGTAATTGAGCTTGAAAAGATTAAAATCAAATGCTTATCTGTTGAGAGTGAACTAGAAGAGTTTGTTAAGAAAGTAGAAATTCTTTCTAAACAACTAGAACGTGAGCAAGAGGTAATCAAGGCCTGAAGAACATCTAGGGATGTTGGTGCTCAAATTGTCAAGGTTCAAGGAATTGAATCACTCTGTGAGAATGCCTGGAAGAAAAACAAAAAGGAAATGGAATTAATTGATGGACTGTCAACGGATGTGGAATTAACGGATGATGAGAGTCATCCGTTGAAGGAAGAAAAGGAGCATCTGTTGAAGGCTGATCAGTTTAAAAAGGCAAATGACTCTAAAAAGGGTAATTTGAAAAATCTCAGTAAGAAGTTTGGTTCAACTTCCAAGAACTTTGTCAAAGAAGAAGCTAGCACATCCAAAGATGCCAGTAAGGTGAATATAGGACACATGACTTTAGATCAGTTGAAAAATAGGCTTAAGTTGGTTGAGGATAAAAAGGAAACTAAAAGAAAATCTAATAGAAATGGGAAGGTAGGGATTAACAAACACAACAACTACACACCTGATAAGTATCCTCCTAGAAAAAGTTATGTGCATTGTAGTAGTGTTAATCATCTATCTGCTAACTGCAAATCTGTTAAGAATGCTCCCATGCCTTTAACTCCTTCCATGCCTAACATGTCTATGTCACCACTGCATGCTATGCATGTTATGTCTCAACAGAATCCACATGCACATTTTGCAAACATGCCATATGTTAATAATCCTTATTTTGCTGCATTTAATATGCCTCAAATGCCATACAACA
Source organism: Apium graveolens (assembly GCF_009905375.1). Taxonomy (NCBI): domain Eukaryota; kingdom Viridiplantae; phylum Streptophyta; class Magnoliopsida; order Apiales; family Apiaceae; genus Apium; species Apium graveolens. The sequence continues at coordinate 93,392,189 of NC_133652.1, forward strand.
TGCCTATGTGGAATAATATGTTTGCACAATCTATGCCTTATCAAATTCAACCAAATGTGCTAAATGATTCTGTGACTAACCCTACACTTCAACCAACTACATCTGAGACCAAGGTTGACTCAAAGTTACCTAAGTCAAAGGTGCAGGAAGTGTGAAGTCTAGGAAAAAGACTAACAAGGCTGGACCCAAGGAAACTTTGGTACCAAAATTAACTTGATTTGATTTTGTTGTGTGCAGGGAAAAAGAAGAAATCTATGGTACTTGGACAGTGGTTGTTCAAGGCACATGACAGGAGATTTCACCCTGCTCACAGAGTTCAAGGAGAGAGCTGACCCTAACATAACCTTTGGAGATGACAGCAAAGGGTTCACTATGGGATATAGCTTGATTTCAAAGGAAAATGTCATCATTGATGAAGTTGCATTAGTTGATGGTCTCAAACACAATCTATTGAGCATCAGTCAACTATGTGACAGAGGGAATACTGTTTCCTTCAATTCTGAAGCCTTTGTTTTTACCAGTAAGAAGGACAACAAAGTGGTTCTAACTGGAGTTAGAAAAAGGAATGTGTACTTGGCTGACTTCAACTCTACAGATGCAAAATCAATTACTTGTCTTTTCAGCAAAGCAAGTCAAGATGAAAGTTGGCTTTGACACAAGAAGCTGTCCCATTTGAATTTCAAGACAATGAATGATCTAGTCAAAAAGGAGTTAGTTAGAGGAATGTCTCTAGTGGAAGTCTCAAGGGATGGACTGTGTGATGCTTTTCAGAAAGGAAAGCAAAAGAAAGCATCATTCAGTAAGAAGCTTGAATCAGCAATTGATGAACCATTACAACTGCTACACATGGATCTTTTTGGACCAGTCAATGTATTGTCAATTTCAAGGAAAAGATATTGCATAGTGATTGTAGATGATTTCTCAAAGTTTTCATGGACCTATTTTCCTGGATCAAAGGATGAAGCTAGTGAAATCATTATCAATCATATCAAGCAAGTCAACAACCATCCAGATTTCAAAGTAAGGAATATCAGGAGTGACAATGGAACTGAGTTCAGGAGTTCTACCATGAGGTTGTTCTATGAAGAAAATGGGATTATGCATGAGTTCTCAGCTCCAAGGACTCCACAACAAAATGGTGTGGTGGAAAGGAAGAATAGATCACTAATTGAAGCTGCAAGAACAATGCTTGAAGAGTCAAAACTCCCAACATATTTTTGGGCTGAGGCTGTTAACTGTGCATGTTACACTCAGAATATTTCTCTAATCAATCAGGCAAAAGGCATGACTCCCTATCAATTGTTCAAGAGAAGAAAACCAACCTTAAACTTCCTTTATGTCTTTGGTTGCAAATGCTACATTCTAAGGAACCAACCTGATCACAAAGGCAAGTTTGATGCAAAGGCTGATGAAGGGATATTTGTTGGTTATTCTGCTGGAAAATCATATAGGGTCTACAATCTAAGAACCAACATTGTTCTGGAATCTGTGCATGTTGTGTTTGATGATAAAAAGATTGATGGACTAACAGATGAGGGACATCATGAAGGACTCAAATTTGACAACATTGAGATATATTATGATGATAATGAAGATGAGAATGATGGAGAAGACACTTCAAAAAGGATTCAAAATTTGCCTTTGGATAATGCACAAAATGCTGTATCAGTTGAAAATCATAACTCAGCATTCGTTGAAAGACAAAGTGCATCATCCGTTGAAGTGCATAATGGAGCATCCGTTGATCATAGTTCATCAACGGATAATCAATTTACATCATCAGTGGATAGAACTCCCAGTTCCTTGCAAAGGACCAATAACTCAGGGGGAGTTTCAACCAATCAACACTCTATCTCACATCATGAAAACACTAAGGCCACCTCATCTAGAGCTAATCTACCACCTTAAAGAAAATGGACCAATAATCATCCCTTTGAACTAATCATTGGTGATGCAACATCTAAGGTGCGAACTAGAAAAGCTACGCAAGATGAATGTCTATACAGTAGTTTTCTATCACAGGAGGAACCTAAGAGAGTGGAAGAAGCTCTATTGGATCCAGATTGGATTTTAGCAATGCAAGAGGAGCTAAATCAATTTGAGAGGAACAAAGTATGGAAGCCGGTACCCAAGCCAAAGAACAAGAGTTCTATTGACACAAAATGGGTATTCAGAAACAAGATGGATGAAAATGGCATTGATGAGACATTTTCTCCTGTTGCAAGACTTGAAGCCATCAGAATTTTTCTAGCCTATGCAGCCCATGCCAATTTCAAAGTCTATCAAATGGATGTCAAGAGTGCATTTTTGAATGGAGAATTGGAGGAAGAAGTCTATGTGAGCCAACCTCCAGGGTTTGAAGATCCAAATTTTCCAGACCATGTGTATTATCTATTGAAAGCACTCTATGGACTAAAGCAAGCACCTAGAGCTTGGTATGAGACTTTGTCAAAATTTCTCCTAGATAATTACTTCACAAGAGGTACTGTTGACAAAACTCTTTTCTTTAGAAATGTTAATGGCTTTACAATACTTATTCAAATTTATGTAGATGATATTATATTTGGTTCTACAGGTGATAAACTTTGTAAAAAGTTTGCTAAGTTAATGCAAAGTAAATATAAAATGAGCATGATGGGAGAGCTAACTTATTTTCTTGGTTTACAAGTTAAACAAGTTAGTGGTGGAATTTTCATTAGTCAAACTAAATATATTTATGATCTTTTAAAGAAGTTTGACTTAATGAAATGTTTCTCTGCAAAAACTCCCATGGCCACTGCCACTAAGCTTGAATTAAACAAGGCTGAAAAGTCTGTGGACATTACAAGCTATAGAGGCATGGTTGGTTCACTTCTATATTTAACTGCCAGTAGACCTGATATAATTTTTTCTACATGTCTTTGTGCTAGATTTCATCCTGATCCTAGAGAATCTCACTTAGTTGCTATTAAAAGAATTTTCAGATATCTCAAAGGGACTCCAAATCTAGGAATTTGGTACCCCAGAGAGTTTGGTTTTGATCTAATTGGCTACTCAGATGCAGATTATGCAGGTTGCAAAATAGACAGGAAAAGTACAACTGGCACCTGTCAATTTCTAGGGAATAAGCTTGTTTCATGGTTCAGCAAGAAGCAAAATTATGTTTCTACTTCAACAGCTGAGGCTGAGTACATTGCTGTTGGTAGTTGTTGTGCACATATATTATGGATGAGAAATCAACTATTTGACTATGGGCTGAATGTTGACAAAATTCCAATATTCTGTGACAACACAAGTGTCATTGCCATTACTGAAAATCCAGTGCATTATTCAAGAACCAAGCACATTGACATCAAGTACCACTTCATAAGGGAACATGTGATGAATGGTACAGTGGAACTTCATTTTGTTCCAAGTGAAAAACAAATTGCAGATATATTTACCAAGCCACTTGATGAATCAACATTCACAAGATTGGTAAGTGAGCTAGGTATGCTTAATTATTCCTAAATTCATGTCCTTATTGTAATTTGTTTTGTAACCTGAAATGAATTTGTTGCAAGAACAAAGTTGGCTTTAAGTAAAGCTCATTCTATCAATGGATATTCCCTATCCGTTGAAATTCAAAGTTGTTCTATCAACGTATGTCCATTATCCTTTGAAAGACAAATACATTTTTGGTAATTTTATCCTTCAACGGATAAAACTGTGTTAGTCTTCAACGGATGACCGTTTACCTCATCCGTTGAACTGTCACATCAGTCGTTTTGAGTTAGTCACGGCCGTTGATTCTATTTTCTAAACCGTTGATACACACACACATATATATATATACAGTTGTATGTATTTGTATTAAAGGCAGTTTTTAGAATACATACAGTTTTTTTTATTCTCAAACGGCTGTAATTCATTTAAAAATATTGTTTAATCATTCTTTTTATGTTTTAATTTGAGAAAGTATAAAAGCCCCTTTGAATTCTTATTTTCACTTTACGCTTTCTTGCAATTTTCAAAAGCTTTTACTTTCTTTCTCTCCCAAAACTCTCAACTTTTCTCTGCAACTTCTACCCACAACAATGGCACCAGTAGTAAAGATAATGTCCCAATCTGGATTTGTCTATGAGGAAAACAATTTCGTAGCTTTGGTGGAAAAGAATGAAGCCCACTCAGATTATCACAAGATGATGGACTTCATCAAAAACTGCAAACTGAGCTATGTAATGCTGGAAGCCCCAATGATTTACTGTGAGGTAGTTGAGGAGATTTGGACAACTGCTGAGTTCAACCCTACCGATATGACCATCTCCTTCTCTCTCAAAGGTAAGGATTACTGTATTAACTGTGATGATATGCAGTCCTGTTTTAAATTACCTGAAAATAATGCCATGATACCACACACTGATAATGATGTATCTAGCATTTTAGATTCCATAGGCTATTCCCTTGATTCTACTAGTTTAGGCAGTATTAAGAGAAAAGGCATTAAGAAAGAATGGAGTTTTCTCAGTGATGACTTTATCAAGGTTTTCTCTGGGAAAATTAGTAATTTTGATGCAATAACTTCAGCTCTTGTTAATATGCTCTATATGTTGGTTTCTGACAGGTACTATAATTTTAGCAACTATGTTATGCTAGAATTGGGTACTAGGTTAGGTAACAAGGCTAATAGACCTCATAACATCTACTATGCTAGATTCTTTATGTTATTGGCTAACCATGTTGCTGAAGGTTTGGTCATAAATAATGAGAGTAATAAACTCAAACGCTGGGCACAAGAGAAGAGGATCCTTGTAGACCTTTTAAGAATTAACCTCAACAGTCATGTGCTATTGGTATACTTACCAATCATGGATGCACCTCAGGTAAGTGAGGTAAATACTTCTTCAACTCCTACTACTTCCAACCCCGTCATTTCTTTGCCTTCAAGTGTGGCCATGGAATCTGTGTTAATGCCCCAACAGATTCCTACCAAGGCCACCAAACCTAAAGTTTCAAAATCCAAGTCAAAGAAAGCCACCTCTGTTGTCTCTCAAAAGACAAAAGTTGTAACAACTATCATAAACCCTGAGGGGAGTGAACAGGGTGTTAGTGGTGAGGGGAGGGGTGAACATCAAGAAAACCCCCAGAATAAGGTAGGAGAGGTGAGTGGTACCCAAGCTAGCCAAGCCACAGTTTCTCAAAAGACTGTGGTGGTTGAAAAGGATTTAAACTCATCCCTAGTTGTATCCTCCCAAAAGGGTGCAGCTATTGAAAATAGTCCCCAACCAGGGACACAGAACAAAAGAGGGAGGGACACTGAAGCCACACACTCACCTGTAAAAGCCTTCACAAGAAGAAAGAAGGTCAAAACCCTAGTTTCAATACAGGGTGCACACACTGCACATATACAACCACATGTATCTATGCCTTCTCAAATTCAGCTTGATGTGTCTCCAACAAATGTGGAGTCACAGCCCCATTCTCTCAAAATTGACACACACCAACCACCAAATTCTTCATCACCATCTCTGGATATGGACATGATATTCACATCAATTCTTGATTCTTCCTCTTTACAACTCAGGGAGGAGCCCCACTCAAATACTGGTGATCATCATCTTTTAAATGATTTGTTGGATCATCAGCCAGTTCTTTCAGACTTAGTTAAGAATCTGTGTCACCTAAATTAAAATCAATCCACACAGATTCAACAATTATGTCACTTTCAATTTATACTTCCTTTCCTTCTTCAACGGATATCCCTCATCCGTTGACAAGTGGTTGTTCTTCAACGGAGAAGCTTAACAGCAGTTATCCGTTGATACCATCAGTTTCAACCTCAATAGATATTCCTTATCCATTGATAGTCTCTACACAAACAACTGAATTAACTCCGAGTGTAGAAAACATGATTACTGTACAATCACTTCTAGGGTTGAGGGAAGGGAGTGAAAACTTGAGTGAGAGGCTGGGTTGCTCCCAGGAAAAAGGAGAGCTTGAGAGTCTAAATATGCATGCTATTTCTTCCAACATGGCAAAAAAAAGTGAGAGGAGTACCACCTTAGTAGGTGAAGGTGAGGGTGTGAGGAGTGTGAGCCAGGGGGAGCCCCTGATGCAAGAAAAGAGAGAAATTGAGAGAAAGGCAGGTACAGGAGGTATAAGGGTGGATCCAACCATTGCTAGAGAGTCAATGATTGTGGATGATGCTGACAAGGAAAGACAATTTCAGCAACATTACAGAGCTGAAATTGATAACATTTCCTTGGATGCTGACACTTTACTCATCCTGTGTCAGCCTATCAACTGTTGGCTACTCAGGGCAACGAGGAGGCAGAAAAGACTTTAAACCTAGTACATACTTCAGAATCTCTACAAAGGGATAAAGCTGCTGTCAATATGATGCCTTCTACAGCTGGTGAGCCATCTGAAGAATTTGGAGTAAATTCTAATGATGATGACTCTGATTCTTTTGATGGAAGTATGAACTTAGGGGGAGATGAAGGCCCAAGTTCTATTCCAGAGTTACCTGAATGGGCATTGACAAAGGAGTCTACACCAGGGCATTTCAATGTATCCTTAGTCAAACAATTTATGGCTATCCAAAAGGCAATTCAGGAAACTTCCAATGCTGGTACCAAGGCCATTCTCCAAGCCCACTTAGATTCCCTACATCTCATGAAGCTACAACAATTAAGACATAATCTAAGTGTGGATGAACTTAAGAAGGATATAGCTGACTTGAAGTCCTATAATACTGAGAAGCTGGATTCAATCATGCCCTTTGGTACCATGCAGGAACTATTACCGAGACTGAGAAGAGAATCAGATGCTGAAAAGAAGATGGCCAAATTGGAGGAAAGAGTTCAAGTTATTGAAAACTCTATGGTCACCATTCTTCATAATCAATAGTCTCAGACTAGTCTTCTAGTGCAACTGGCTAAAGCACAGGGCTTGACCCTTCTCCTTGATGATAACAAAAAGGGGGAGAATAAAGGGGAAAGGGAAGGGGAGCCATCTACACACATTCAAATATCCAAAGTGCTAGTTCCTGCCATCACTACTTCTCCAACACTTCAAATCAAAGGAAAGCTTGATGGAATTGATCTAATCCAGCTAGCAGCAGCTGAGATGAAGGTGAAAGAGCAAAGGAGAAGAATTGATGAAAGGATGCAACAAGTGTTTGGCTCTACAACTACAAAATCCTTATATGTGAAACATAGCACAAAAGTTGAGTCAAACATTATGGAGCACAAGCCGGTAAGGAGGAATAAGGTTGGAGAAACTTCTTTAAGGAACCTGAAGCCCATGGTACTCAAGCCAACCACTAGATTCAACAAAGACTCTACAAAGAACCCTATAAGCTTTGCTCAACTAAAAGAAGTGGATTTTCCTCTTCCAAAGCCTGATGAAGACAAAGTTTTGGGTGGTAACATCATAAAGCACAAAGAGACCAAGGATGTAGTGGAAAGAATGGATATGGCTATCATCTATAGAGAGGGAAAGAGTATCTGTGTGATGCAAGGACATCCCAAATTCTCAATAGCCAAGAGGGAAGAGACCACGAGGCTAAAGGAAGAAGCTAAAAAGCTGAAGGTTGACAAAAGAGCACAGGCAAAGCTTGAAAAACAGCTAAAGTCAAGTCAAATTAAAGAAAAGAAGAAGATTGAAGACAAGAGTGAAGAAGACAAGACTGAAAGCATAAATATGGATATGAGGAATATGGTTGGTGAGAGTGTGGAGGAAAAAGTGAGGAAAGAAAGGAATGACCGAAAGGGAACAGAAAGAAGGCGAAGGCAAAAAGGAAAAGTGAAGATAATACTGAGGAAACCCAATCAAAATCTAAATCACTACCTTCCACTCCTGAACCTTTTGTTGCTGATCCCAGTATAAATATCCATGGTGAACAAATCATCCCTAAAGAGGAACCTATTGATTAGGACACCATAAAATTGCCTACCTTCTTAACTACTTCTCCACCACCAAAGAAACTGAAAAGAAAATCCAAATCAACACATCATCTAACCTCAAGTAAATTTACTCAGAAACATAAACCTAAGCCTAAGCCACAAGCCTCAAAGGATGATTATGTTCACATTTGTGACATAAAAGAATATACAGATATTGAACTCTTCCTGGATGAGCTGGAGGAAGTAAGGGGAATAAACGCCTATGGACAGCTACCAGAAAGGCTAGTGTTCAAGTATAAAGGAAGTGTGGAAAGGACTTGGCCTCTTCAAAGAATTCTAAGTGAGGGATATTCTACCTTGATTAGAGTCTACTCAGCTATCAAAAGGGATACTGGCTTTACCAGGACTGCCAAAACTAAGATTCTCAACAAGATTGCTAGCATAAGGAAGAATTGGTGGGAGTCAAATTCCTTGCCTAGAATATTACTCATCCCTGAGCATGAAATTACAATTCATAAATCACCTCATTGGTTGATGGAGTTCAGAGACAATAAAGGAGTCAAAAGATATTTCAGACTTGAAGACCAGCTTAAAATAAAATTTCCAGTAATGAAACTCTCAAGGACATGCAATCTAAGTTGGATATCAGTGAAGAAGATGAAGCTGAATTCTACGGACAACTCCAACTTCAAGTAGAGGAAAATGACATGAGGCTAGGGAAGAAAACAAGGGAACAAAGGAAAAGAAAATGATTTGCTCAGACTAAAGGAGCACCCTTGGAAACACTGTAAATCTTCAATTCTATCTCAGTACATACACTTTTGCAGCACTTTTGAATTTCTACTTGGTTTCAACTTATATATTTGTTAAGTATTTTGTTATCATCAAGTTAACCCTGAATTTATGCCTACAATTCTAGTAGACATAAATAGGGGGAGATTGTTAGGAATATATGTATTAGTTTGATGATAAGTTAAATAAAACACTTAAGTAGAAATCTAGTGTTTGTAGCCTCAATGGATAAGACCATTTTGGTTATCCGTTGATGGAGTAGTTTTACTTAGAAATAAGTTTAGTATTATAGCACATTTCAGTCTCTGTATTTAAGTTATAATTCTTAGAAGTTATGGGAAATTATAAGTCATGTTGACTACTAGTAGATATGCAAATAGGAGGGCTAATTGTAAATATTTCATGCCTTATAATTTTGTATAAATGAAGTAGTATCAACTGATAGATTAAAGGCCTTCAACGGATGAGAAACAAAGCTTCAATGGATGTCTCTAAAGCATCAATGGATAACATCCATCAACGGATGAGTGCATCAACGGATAAAGCTTCAATTGTTAAAGCATCAACGGATGTCACTAAAGCATCAACGGATAAAGCCATCAACGGATGAAAGCTTCAACGGATGCTCAGTTCCATAGCAGTTGATAGTGACAATTCATAAGCTGACAGAGGCACATGGGTTGACAGAGACAATTGGAATATGGTAGCCTCTTGGAGGAATCAAGAAAAAGCAACATTTCCATTGTGGTGCAAAGAAGGAAGTATTCAAAGATTCACAGATTATCTTAGATTGCATTGGATAGAGAAATAAAGAAGAAACATGTGAAAAACTATTTTATGATTGTATTTTATCTTTGTCTTCACTTGTAAACTTGGTGATATATAAACCAAGTTGCAACTAGTAATTAGAAGTGAATTTTCCAGAGCTGTTTAGAAAAACATAGAGAGAAAATCATCTAGTTTTTACTAGGAAGCAGCTGTGAACAATTCTTTGTATCACAGATTTTCTGAAATACAAATCTCTAGTAGAACAACAAATCTACCAGAAAAGTTTTTAAACCCTTTGTGTTCTTTACATTTGTGTCTTGAATATACATCTGTCTGCACCTGCTCAAAGCAATTCACACACATCTGTTCATCATACACTTAGCTTTTGAAACTGCTCAAAACTTGAAAAAGTTTTGAGATTTACATTCAACTCTGTAAATCTCATTGTTAGTTCCTTGGGAATAACACATGTCTAATCTGATTTATTTAGTTTCAGAACTTATTATCAGAATATCAGAACTTAACTGGAAATCAGAACTTACTGAAGACAGGAAGTTATCAGAACTTAAGGCGTTAGAACTTATATCAGAACTTAAGTGCGGATACACTTCAGGGATGAAAAGCGGCTGATTTACAGGAGAGGATCTGGATTAAACAAATAAAGATATGTATGGAGATTTGGACAGCTAAAGGACTACAGAAGATAATATCTGATTGATATATTTTAGGAAGAGATATATTTCATATCAATTAGAAGATATCTTGGAACTGTGTACTATGTAAACACAACTTAGGGTTTACACTATAAGTGTTATCATTCATGAGAAAGATTATTCTTTGTAACCCTAGCACCTCTTAGTGATATCATACATCACTGAGAGAGTAGATTAACCTACTATAATAGAGTTTGATATATTGAATAAACTTGTTTCCTGTTACATACTTGTGTTCATAATCGAATTGATTATAGATACTATATTCAACCCCCTTCTATAGTATCATTGAGGCCTAACAAGTGGTATCAGAGCCAATCTTTTAAGATTACAAACAGTTAAGATCCAAACAAACAATCAATCATGTCTGATCAAGCAAAAATACCAGACCCTCAAGAACTTGCAAAGGTTTAACCCATGAATAACACCAGTAGTATGAAATCATCAGGGTTCCTATGCTCAGAGTGATGAGTACCCTGTATGGAGTGTGAAGATGGCCATGTTTCTGGAAGCTATAGATCCAGAATATTTAGACATAATTTATGATGGTCCACACAAGCCCACAAAGCTTTATGTTGCAGTTGGGAATGAGCCACATAGGATGATTCCCAAAGAAAAGAGAGAATACACCACTAAGACATCTATTCACTAGGCAAGGATGCAAAAGTAAGACACTTGCTTCATAGTGCACTTGACAATGTCATGTCAAACAGGGTGATTGCATGCAAGACTGCAAAAGAAATCTGGGATGCATTGGAAGGAAGATGTCAAGGAACCAATACCATCAAAAAGAATAGGAAGACAATACTCACACATGAGATGAGCACTTTGACTCAAAATATGATGAGTCACTAACTGAGACATATGATAGATTCAAAAAGTTGTTGAATGATCTGTCACTAGTGGATAAGGAATATGATACAGAAGATTCAAATATGAAATTACTACTAGCTCTTCCTGAAAAGTGGGATTTGAAAGCTACTACAATAAGAGACAACTATGAACTTGCTGATATGTCTCTTGATGAAATCTATGGGATGCTCAAGACTCATGAACTTGAGATGGAGCAAAGAAAGAAGAGGAATGGAGGGAAGTCTAAGACAGTTGCTTTAAAGGCGGAAGAAAATCCAATTGTCTCTAGGAAGGCAAAATGAAGGGCTCTCATCATACAGTCTGATTCAAAGTCATCAAATTCTGATGATGATGATTCAGAACCTGAAAATTTATCTGAAGTGGATGTTAATGCAGAGATGATGTAACTGTGTGCTCTTATGGTGAAGGGTATCACAAAGATAGCCTACAAGAAATTCAGAAAGGGTAAGAAGTTTTTCAGGAAAGGTGGAGGTTCTGACAAGAAACGGTTCAGAAAGTCTGAAGGCAAAGGAGGAAAGTCTGACAGGGGAGACAACTCAAATGTCAAATGCTATAATTGTGGTGAAAGAGGACACATCTCTCCTGATTGCAAGAAAGAAAAAGGTGATAAAGGCCATGCACTTGTCATAAAGAAGAAAAACTGGGCAGACACTTCAGAATCTGAAGAAGAGGTGAACTATGTCATAATGGCAAATGCTGATAGCAGTTCTGATGCTGTTAAACTAGAGGTACCTCTATCAACCCTTGCTTTTGATACAGATGATATTACCGAGTTGAGATTATTTCTGAAAAACATTTATATTAGCTATAGAGATCAGACTTTAGAGAATGAAAGATTAAAATCTGAAAATCTAAAGTACAAAAACAGAAATAGCTATCTTGAAGAAGAGTTAGTCCACCAGAACACTATTCAGACAGAGAGAGATAATGTTGTATATGTTAAGAATGAATTGCTTAAACAGAATAATTATCTAAAATCTGAATTAGAAAAAGAAAGAGAAATCATTAGGATTTGGACTAACTCGGGAAAAACAACTCAGAATATTCTAAATAGTGGAAACTGGAAAGAGGGGCTAGGTTATAAAGATGGTAAAAGTGAGAAAAGGACTTTGCCAATTAAGCGAAAGATAAATCTTGTTAAATTTGTTGCAAAAACTGTTGTGTCTGATTCTGAAGAGATGAAAGACTCTAAAATAGAAGTCAAAGAAAAGTCAACTTCTGACAAATCAAAACAGGATAAACCAGCTATGGTAAACATTGGCTTAATGACAAAGAAGCAGCTTAAGTATAAGCTGAAAGAGATTAAAAATGTGAATAAGGTAAAGAAAGCTAGGAAAAATAGGAATGGAAAGGAAGGTGTGAATAAAAGTAATAATTATATGCATGTTCCTAATGCTCCTACGAAGAAATGTTATAATTGTGGAAACTCTAACCATCTTGCTTCTTTTTGCAGGAAAAATAAAGATATAAACTCTTTACCTCCTAAATCAGGAATTAAGAGTCAGTCTGTTAGGTTTAAACCACAAAATCCTTGTTTTCATTGTGGTAGTTTATGACATTCTATTTATACTTGTAAGGAATATCATAGTTTGTACTATGATTATTATGAAATAAAACATTCTTTAAAGAAAGTTAGTGTAATTCCTTCTAGTGTAAATTCTGATACAAAGTCTGATATAAAGTATGATAAAAAGCATGTTAGCATAAACTCTGAAACTAAATCCGCTGCAAATGCTAACAAACTTAATAAGGCCAAAGGATCCAAGCAAGTCTGGGTCCTTAAAACTAATCAATAGTGGTCTTTGTGATTGTAGGACAACGGGAAAAATATCCTGGTTCTGGACAATGGATGTTCAGGATATATGACTGGAAATAAAGCCCTGCTATCAGACTTTGTGGAGAATGCTGACCCAAGAGTTTCTTATGGAGATGTTAACATGGGAAAGACTCTGGGATATGGCAATATCAATCTTGGGAATGTCATAATTGAATCAGTAGCTCTTGTCTCAAGACTTAAACATAATCTGCTAAGTGTGAGCCAAATCTGTGACAGAGGTTATCATGTGGATTTATTTGAAGAACACTGTGAAGTTGTAAGTAATTCTACAGGCAAAGTGGATCTGAAAGGTTACAGACATGGTAACATTTATGAAGTTAGTCTTTCAACAAATTCTGATGGTTCTGCAATATGTCTGTTAAGCAGAGCATCAATTGAAGAAAGCTGGAATTGGCACAAGAGACTCTCATTTAAATTTCAACAACATAAATAAGCTAGTAAAGAAAGATCTTGTGAGAGAACTGCCAAAATCAATATTTGCTCCTGATGGTCTTTGTGACTCATGTCAAAAGGCTAAATAAAGAAAATTTTTATTCAAGAGTAAAACTGAATCCTCAATTCTTGAGCCTTATCACTTACTGCATGTTGATCTATTTGGTCCAGTCAATGTCATGTCTATTGCAAAGAAGAAATATGCTATGGTTATAATGGATGAGTTCACAAGATACACTTGGGTGTATTTCTTGCACAAGAAGAATGAAACTGCATCTACTCTAACTGATCATGTCAGACAGCTGGACAAGTTAGTCAAAGATTCTGTTAAAACAATAAGAAGTGATAATGGCACTGAGTTCAAGAATTCAATCATGGAAGAGTTCTGCAAAGAGCATGGAATTAAGCAGGAATATTTTGTACCTGGAACTCCACAGTAGAATAGAGTTGTAGAAAGAAAGAACACGACTCTTATTAAAGTTGCATGAACTATGCTTGATGAAGCAAAGCTACCAACCTATTTTTGGGCTGAAGCTATGCAGACTGCTTGTTTTACACAGAATGCTACACTCATAAACAAGCATGGAAAAACACCATATGAGTTGGTGAAGAAAAAGAAGTCAAATCTCAAATACTTTCATGTATTTGGATGCAAGTGTTTTGTTCTTAAGACTCATCCTGAACAGCTGTCAAAATTTGATCTAAAAGCTAATGAAGAAATTTTTGTTGGATATCCACTTTTCACAAAAGCCTTCAGAGTCTACAATTTAAGAACAAGGGTTGTCATGGAATCTATCAATGTATCTTTTGATGATTAAAAGATTATTGGACTTGAAGATTTCAATGATCATGATCAGCTGAGATTTGAAAATGAAGATGTAAATTTTGATTATATAAATTCTGATGACCTAAATCCTGATCTTATAAGTTCTGACGGGTTAAATTCTGATGTCATTGAAACTGTGGTAATTGCTCCAAAGGAAAATGCACTTGTTCAAGGGGAGCAAGTTGATGATCATACCACACCTCAAGACTCTGAAGAAGCATCAAAACCAGTCACTAGCTCTTCAAGTTCTGATTCATCAAGTTCTGATGAGCCAAATTCTGACAATTCTGGAAACTCTAATTCTTCAATTCTTGAAGGATCCAACTCAAATTCTGGAATCTCAGAGAGCATAACTTTAGGGGGAGCATCAAAAAATGCTGATGGAGACAACATGGATCATGGGGGAGGATCCAGTTCTAGAGATCAACTTCCATCTGCTAGGAAGTGGACTAAATCACACACACATGACTTAATAATTGGAGATCCTGAAGCAGGTGTCAGAACTAGAATAACAACAACAAATGAATGTCTCTATCATTCCTTTCTATCTCAGACTGAACCAAAGAAAGTGGAAGAAGCTCTTCAAGATGCTGATTGGGTGCAAGCAATGTAGGAAGAGTTAAATGAAGTTGAAAGAAATAAAGTCTGGACCCTAGTGCCAAGACCAAAGAACAGATCCATTGTTGGCACAAAATGGGTGTTCAGAAACAAAACTGACAGTGATGGCACAATTACAAGATACAAAGCAAGGTTGGTTGCTAAAGGTTACTCTCAACAGGAGGATATTGACTATGATGAAATATTTGCTCCAGTTGCTAGATTGGAAGCCATAAGAATCTTTTTGGCTTATGCTGCTCACAAGAAGTTTAAAGTCTTTCAAATGGATGTGAAAAGTGCTTTTCTCAATGGAGAATTGGAAGTAGAGGTATATGTTGAACAACCTCCAGGCTTTGTAGATTCAAAATTTCCAAATCATGTCTACAGGCTTGACAAAGCACTTTATGGCCTTAAGCAAGCTCCTAGAGCATGGTATGAGACTCAGGCTCAATTCCTTGTGGAAAGTGGATTTCACAGAGGCACAATTGACAAAACTTTATTCTATCTCAACCATGGAAAAGACTTACTTTTGGTACAGATATATGTTGATGATATCATCTTTGGCTCTACAAATACAAAACTTTGTGAAAGATTTTCCAAGTTAGTGCAGTCAAGATATCAAATGAGTATTGTTAAGAGAGGAAAATGGTACAACACTTTTTGGAGGAAATCGCTGAAATAACGGGAAGCACGCCTGGATTTAGGCCTAATCGACGGCCTATTCATGACAGCTATATACACCCGACTCGCCGGAATCCGGTGGCGAGCAAGGCTGTGTTTGGACTGAATTTGCAAGGTTCCCGAGATGTGGTGACTGAATAATTCCTATTCAGTCATAGACGTACTCGAGAGATCTCATGGAATGCTTCTACTCAATTATTAGTAGTGAAACGCGTATGTGTGTAACCCCGCAAATGGCCTACATATCCTATATTTATAGGAATCAATTCCGCATATAGTTCTAATTGCTGTAGGACTCCTTATTAGATCTGCCAACCACGTTTTTACCCAAGCCTAGGGCTGTTCTTGATCTTTATCGGGGGAGGTTTAGGCTAAGATAAGAGAGTCCTACTTCTAATATACCACTAACCTTTGCTTATCCATGTATTTATTGTATTTATCAACCATATACATGTATATTCCATGCATGCATTAAGTTAATCCGTTTATGGGTAGTTGTAAGTTGCTAGGAGTCGTTTCCTTCTTGCTATCCCATTATAGAGTTCATCTTCGACTAGGACACTACTTCTGCAGGCCTCTTGCTACTGTTAGAATAGCCCCAGCTAAGCAGCTTGCCCTGAAGACCCCGGTGTCTTGGCACACCTCAGAAACCCTAGGGTATTTTGCATCCTCAAAGTGTGTGTCTAGCCTTCCCTCGCTAACACCCCTTCATATAGACAATCACCATATTGCATATACCCCCACAACAGTAACACACTCGAGTCCAATACCCCCATACTTTGCCATCCACAAAGCCCATTTCCCTTTATGGGCCATTAATCCGGCCCACGGCTGATTTTAGGCACAACAACTACCCCCCGGTTCCCCATAGTCATTATATACTTGGGGAACCAAAACACTTCTCATTACCTAGGTTTTTTTTCAGTTAGACCCCTTTGGGATTCACTATATCCAGCCTTACGGGTTCATGGCAATATCTCTGGTAGAAAACATAAATCATTGTTACTTGACGTTTTTCCGATTCACTATCATGTTGTAGGCTTTAGGGTCCCCCGCGTATCATTACATACACCTTGGGGGTAGGAGACCTTGGGGTAATTCCCCTTTATCCTCTATGCCCTAAACCTTCTGTTGGTCATACCGCCTAGAGCCGATAACCCTATGTTATCCCTTTTATCCTCAATATAGGATTTGAATTTAAGTCCATGTTGATCCATAATCATTTTTAATGCTGAGTCCTTGCAGTGTTCAAATCCTTGATTTTAAAATTCAAAAAACACTTTAAACCACTCCTAATCCCACTCTTTTTCCTAGAAAATAGCCATATTGAGATTTTAAATCTATCTAGGATTACGTAATCAATTAATCAATTTATTTAAGTGGCTATTTCCCCCAATCTTGCTGACCTCTCCACCTTCTCATATATATATAACCCATTAGTCCCCCTCCCCCTTTTTCTTTTACAAACACAAAAACGACGCAAGAGAGAGAGAGAGTGCAGAGACAAGAAGTTTTCCTTTAAACACATCCGATCTCCATTCCGCAACAAGAAGGCCGGTCTCCATTCGAAGCTTCAATACCGTAATCGAGCTCTCCTTCCTCTCTGTTTGAAAGGTATCAACCCTTCATATCCCTTTCTTCGATTCTCATATGCACTCCTGCATCTATATACGCACGTTTGTATATATCCATGTGTTTTCCTAGCTTGATTGAAATCCCAACTTTTAACATGCTTAATATCGATTTTGTTGCCCGACGTGATATGCATGCTTGAATATGTAAGGTCATTACCGGCTTCGCCATTCGTTTTGATGTAGTGAATATTGGCTGGAATCGGCCCCATTTTCCGGTGACTCTTCACCTTCCTCCACCTCCATCTCTTAGTATACATATGTATGTCTCCCTTTTCTTTTCTTTTTTTAAAACATGCATGAGTAAATCGACCGTTGATTGTGTTTGTGGTCTCGTAATCATCTATTTTGTGTCTCGTAGACCCGAAAGTGTAAACAACTTCGACCGATCCCTGTATCTTATGTTGATGTTTGGCCAATAGATCTCTAGGTCCCTTGTCCATGGTGTAATCAGGGGTATACCCCTCCTAGGGTTAGATCTGTTTCCTTAATACCCCTTAATTCGGGTGTATACTAATATCTTTTAGACCCCTAGGACCCTGCAGTCTATACCCATTATGCATGCCTTCCCTCTTGGATCCTTACCAATTGTGATACCCCTATATCCTTCCCTCATTAGTCACACGGAAGCCCCTTCTTCACGTTGTGTAAGAAATCTTAGAGTGGATAACTTACTCTATTTTTTCTTTCGCAGATGTCTACATCTAGGGCTTCCAGTAACTCTAAGGGTTCAGCCATGGGCGGTGTATTCTCCTCTTCTGAAAACACAGCCAGTGATGCCCTTGTTCCTGTCAACTTATCCCAAGCCTTTCTATCTTTATCCTCTACCGTAGGTGGCCTAACTCGCTCTAAAGTGAAGGTACTTGACCCCCTAAAGGCCCAGATATCCCTAAGGACAGCCTCTTCTTCCAAAGGTAATAGCCCTGTTGACCTGGCTTCCTCTGACGAGGAGGTATATTCTCATAACCAGAATACCCCTGTAGTTAGGACAAAACTCTTTACTGAGGAGACTGAGTCCTTGATTCCTGAAGAACCCTCTGATAATGAGATTGCTTTAGCTGCTGGCCATTCCCACGGGGATGATGCCAATTCCCATATAGACCCAAAACCATACGATTGCCTGAAACCCTCCATGACTTTGGTGACCCTTGATAGCCTGTCAGACAAGATAGTCCCTGGGTGCACTCTGGTGGTACCTCAACGCCACGAAAGGTGCCAGAATTTTGCCAACCTTCAATCATATCAGTCTACGCCAAAAGCAGTGATATCGGCCCAGTTCTTCAAGCAGGGCTTCTCTCTCCCCTTACATCCATTTTTTGTTGAGATCCTCAACTTTTACGGACTAGCCCCTCATCAGCTAACACCCAACTCATACCGCACAGCTGCGAGTATGTACATTCTTTATCACCAAGAGTATTCTGAGGCCTTGACAGCATATGAATTTGGCTACTTCTACCAGTTAAAGCCATCGGGTAGGTCTAGTGGATTTTTCTACCTTACCTTGTGGAATGTTCATCATGGCAAGTGCATGACAGGTTGTAAACAAACGATGGCAGGTTGGGCTAATCAGTTTTTGTATTGTTATGATTGCCCCTCGTATCGTACGACCTTTAACGACTCCCCATATATGCCTGTTCAATCTCTCTTGGAAGGAGAGGAATTAGCTAGAGCCCGGGGTATTTTGGAGAAGTATAAGGGCCTGAAGGATGATTCTGGTCTTTTTACCCCATAAAATTTATGTGAGTTAAAGTTTGGTTTACCCAAGGAGCACGCGACTCCTAACCCAGGTATCATTCTTGCTGGAGAGACCCTTCATCCAAGGGGCTCTACCCTTTTCTCATATAGTCCCTTCCTTACTTAATTTCTTCTGCTTGTTGAGAAATATATGTTCATGTACCCCCTCCTCATGCATTCTTAACACATTTCTCTTTTGCATGCCTTTTATTTCCCTGTCTATTATGGCTAACGTGTTTATGTTGCATTGCAGACATGTCTTTTGTGAAGAACCCCACAAGCTATGATGACCTTTTTGGACAAGATGTAAAGGCTAAAGCTGCTTTGAGAGCTACCCCCGTGTCACAGGCTCCCTCTCGCCAGGTTTCAAAAGATCACTCATCCGGGCTTCCCAGTAAGAAGGGTATTCGCCCTCCTGCCGATCTCCCTGCCAGCTCTGGTTCCCGATCTGCAAAAAGGCTAAAGCCTTCTCTGGAAGACCCCCCATCTCACAGTTCACCAAAAAAGCAGAAGTTCTTTGAGATGGTGGGGAATCAAATCCCAGAGACCGCTGTAGCAGAGTGGGACAAGCTGAGGTTGGTGGAGGCTGCTCGTGACTGGTCCCTGGCTAGTGCAAAGGCTCTATTCTTGGATATGAAGTTTGGGGAGCAGATCGCGGAGGTAGCTAGCAGCGACAAGAAGTTAAGGGAAGAGATTAAGCAGCTTAAGACCAGCTTATCAGGGAAAGAGACCGAGGTTAAAGGCCTTGAGGAGATTGTGACCAAATTGAAGTTGTCTGAGGCTAGTTTAAAGAAGGAAAAGGGGTCTCTATCCAAATCCCTACAGGTGTGTCAAAAAGTGAATAAAAGCTTATCTAAACAGGTTGACAGTTTGAGTATTCAAGTTGAGAGCCTATCTGGTGAGGCTCGAGTGGCTAGGGAAAAGCTGGTCTTTAATACTGGTCGTGGGGCTGATATTAAGGACTGTGTGAAGACGGCGTATGAGAAATTCCCCGATATCCCCTGGGCTGAGCTAGGACCAGAGGCCGCAGAAGTTCTGGAGGAGGTGAAGGCTCAGAAGGCCAAAAAGGAGTATGTTCCAAAGGTTGACCCCATCGAGGGTGTGATCAAGGCTGCTAGTGAAGAAGCCTCAGACACCCGGATCATGGAGCAGACCCTTAATGTGAAACCTTTGATCATTGATCCCCCAGCTGTTGAATCTCCAGAGAAGGAAGTCGAGGAAAAAGAGCCTTCTCCTGCTGTTGACGCGTCCGGGGCTACCCCAACCCATGAGGGTTAGTATATTTTAATATTTTCTTTGGCTAGACCATGAACTTTAATACCCCGATGTGGGGTGGATTTTACTATTTCCTAAACTTTTTTTATCTCAGGCCTTTGTGCCAAGACTTGGTTTCATCTGGACGAGGGCGCGGGCACCTCCGAATGCCTCACAAGTTGTAATTTTTAACGACTTGATCCACTCTGCTTTTGCTTCTATAATTAGATTATGTGCCATCTTTCCTTAAGTGTTTCCATGTATACTCTAGGGTATTCCCTGGTAGGTTAATATCAACTTGTGATATATCCCTTGAGGTAGGTCTTAAAATAACCAACCTGTTAGAATTTTGCACAAACCCTAGCTATATTATCCTGTGCTAATAACCCATACTTATTCTCGTATATCCCCTAGGCAGATTGCCTTAAGAATACATAGCCCACTTATCATAGCGAGCCTAAGTTGCGCCTTATGCCCGTAGACCATAAGTAGGATTTCGTTATCACCATATGATATCACTCCAGATTTGTATTAAGTTATGATTTCTTGTATTATATTTTGAGGGTAATTTCCTTACCCTTCCGTAGGTAAATTCCTTACCTTTCTACGGGTAAATTCCTTACCTTCCATGGGTAAATTCCTCACCTATCCATGAGTAAATTCCTTACTCTTTCCGTGGATAATTCTCCACAAATAAGCTCAGCTTTCGGGGGTAATATTGTGCAATCATTTTTCCATCTTGCGTACCCCCCGAGCCTTAAACATGTATATGACCTGTCTCACTAGATCTCATATAACATGCACTGTTACAATATTCCCATGTCCATCCTTAGTGTATTCCACACTTATCCATTTCCCGGGTGACCAATATATCTGTGGCGCCCTAAAACCCAGGATCAGGAGTCTCGGAAGCCACGCTATCTAAACTTACACAACTCACACTACGATATGTTAATACTCACGCTTCACGACCCCACACTTAACACACACACACACTATAGGTTATTGTCTTGGAAATGAACCATCATTACAAGAGAAATTTTATTACAACCCAAATATAATTAGACTTACCGGGGGTGACCTTTAAGTAAGGTTAATCCATCGGCCGAATATACGTTTCTTATTTCTTATCTTACATAAACCATACTTATAAATAAGTCGAACTATAAACAACTGAAAACTAATCCAGCTTATTCCGACTACCTGAGGTACTGCACCAAACAATCTATGGGACAGCTGGCCATTTCCTACCCGTTTCCTGGCTGTGGTTCTCATGGCAGGCATCTTGATTCACTGTTGTGTTGTGTCAATTTAAGAAAACAAGTGTGAGCTAAGATGCTCAGCATAATAATGTACAGTATGAAAATGACTGTATAATAACATCATATATTATATATATGTTTTATTTAAAAGTAGATTTCTTGGTGTCCCACACCTTCTTATGAAAACAATTTTTTTAAGGGGGTTTTATAACCTACGAATACCTTAATAGTAATCCCAGCACCTAGGCTTGGGTTACGGTATTGCATATCAATTCCAATTGGAAGAGTTTGGACATCTCACAGGAGCCACCGCATACGATGATCAGTCGTCCTACGGAAGTAACCTTCTTTACTAGTAAAAGGATGAATACCGTCATCTCTCGGGTATCACCCTGGCCGCATTCGGGCTACGTGTCCCATTTTCGGGTATGCACATACTTCACAAGTTCCTGAGTACACAAAGTACCTTCGCCTGCGGTACCTTTGGTAGCCCATCCAGCACACGTAGTACCAGAGTCTACCCCTCCATTGTCCTTCAACATAATTCTATCAATCTCGGGAACTTGAACCACATCGAAGTTCCCCAAGCGTTTTGCTTGTTGATAGAGATAGTTTATCTTTTTAAATATAAGTGTACATATATGTATATACGTACTTCCGAGAATTTCGGAGGAAGTACTAGGGATGTGAGTTGACCGTTGTCAACAGATAATTAATAAGGGAAAAAGTTTCTTCTTGAAACTATATTTAATATAACAATAAGTCGGAATAATATTCACCAATGATCTGAAATTTAATCGAATAATACTTCTAAATCAGAAGGTATATCAGGATCTATGATATTTCAACCAATAAAAATCCTTAATAAATAATCATTACTTAAATAGTAGTCTATAAATAATTTAAATGATAATTGATATTAATCATACCTCGAATGAGTTATCCTCTAAAAGATTTATTTAAATAGTATTCCTCAACTAGTTTGTGTTTACATAATTAATAATCTATCATGATTAATCGGGTTTGAAATAAATAAACGTTGAAGTATACTACTCCTATAATAAAGGAATACGTATATAATATTTAATATCCGAATCAATAAAATATAGTTGAGGGAATATGCTCGTTGGGAAATCGTTTTAAAAGTTCGAGGTGTTTTAATGTTTCGTAAGTGGACGATGAGTCCCTTTAAAATGTACTATTATGGACTTATATCCGCCCTATAATATCTCCGGAACGATTCCCGGATTTTATCTTAAATCCCGACCGACCCTCGGTCTTATATAATACATTACGCTTAAAGCGAAATAACATTTCACGATATATACTTAGCGTACAACATCGCTATATTATGCGAAAATTTAAAAACTACGTATCATGGCAAACATTGTATTTAAGAGATGATAGTAAAACAATCCTTTCACAATACAACAGTAAAAATGGAGTTGGGTTTGTAAACTTGCCTGGGTATCTCGAGGTGGAGGATGCTCTAGGTTCCGCTCGGAAATCTATAACCATAAACATATTTAATTTCGTTAGGTTCCGTCCTAACTTATGGTAACTCGCACTTATGTGCTACTCATTATACACCCTCTCAATTCATACTACCCTTAACATTTCTTTTAAGTCATAAACACTTTATGGTCACTTCATTTTCCTAAGTATCTTAGTTCATTCTCAATATCGACGTTGGCTCCGCTTAAGGATTCTTACGGTTTCTACTCGCGCGGTATCGGCTCCGACATTTTTATAAAATTGAGAAATCATTATTTTCACTTGAAATTTTTATGACAGTTAGGAAACTCCATATTTTACTCTCTGTAAAAATTTCATGATTTATGAATACTTTTAAGTCTATCCTTTGTATTTTCAAAGTTCGTGATTCGTAGCAGTTTTTGTCGCGTAAAACAATTTTACTAAAACGATCATAACTTTTGATCCGTAAATCGGAATTAAGCGATTCAAGTGCCTAAACGATTCTTATAACATTGTCTATCTTAAAAAAAGGTTATTTCTCAAGAATCTACAGTTTACGACTTCGAGACTTTCTGCAGAAACTTAAAGTTACGGTTTGTTGGTTTTAACGAAGTTACGTTTACGATCGGGGTTTCGTTTACGCCTTAACTATCAACACAACCACCAAAAATCATCATATCATCATTAACACACAAACTCCTCTCAAGAACATCATGTTCTTGAGGCAACAACAACCAACCTTAAATCTACTTAGCTTAATCATCAAGATTTGATCAACAACACTTCGTAAGCTAGGTTTACTAACACCCACTAAATGGATCTTAAACATGAACCTTAAATAAAGTTAGGCCAAAGATTTTTACCTTTCTTGAAAGCTTGAGATGTGTTCTTGAAGATGGTGGAGGCTTGGAAGTGCTTGGTATGATTTTTGGAACCTAAAACCACTATTAAAATCAAGAAACCAGAGAGAGGTGACTATGCACACTATTCACTAGTGAGTTTCTTGAATTTATTCCACCCATCAAACCTTGATAAAAAGAGATGAAAGATTTTTCTTACCTTATTTTAGTTGCTAGGAGGCTTGCAAAATAATTATGGGATTTTACAAGAACTAGAGCTTGGAGTTTTGAATTGCAATTTCCTCTTTTTTTCTTCAAATTGCCGAATGGGAGCTTTGTGGGGGGGGGGGGGGGTATTTATAGCACTTGGTTGCTTCTCTTGGATGATTTCTAGGTTGCTTCTTTGAGGGTGACTTGATATCTTTGCAAGTTGATCTTTATTCTTCCTAGGATAGCTTAGGTTTATTCCTTGTCTCCAAATCCATGGACATATCTTTGTAGCTTGCTAGCTTACAAGCTAAACTACAAGGTTAGCTCCTTAGCACACTATTTGCTAGCTAGCTTGGTCATCCTAGGGTTAGCTCACTATTTGATGAAGTAACCATGGTTACTTCCTTACCATGGTTTAGTTAGTGCGTTACGTTTAATTAATCGTTTACGCGTTCACTCGGTTACTTAAACGTTCTCCGCAATACTTATTCGTAAATGGTTCGCAATGAAATTCTTTTCGTATTTATTCCTTATATTTTTATTTATCCTAATTGAATATAAATCCGTAGGATTTTAATCTCGTAATTATATTGTGATTCCCGTAGTCCTTGATAAGTCGTAATTACGGTCGTTTTTCAAAGTTCGTTTTTTTCGAAAATTAATAGCGTTTACATACACTCATTTGGTACGTATAGTTGTAATATCGATTCCGAAACTCATTTTCTTATGCACTATATAGTGTGGGCTCAAAAGTTTTTCCCGTCTGTCAGGGTTACTATTCATTAAACGTTTTACAGGGTCTCAAAAATTCGAGTTATTACAATATCTATATTTGTTTCATAGAATTCCAAGGTACCCATATATCCCTTGGGCTTTCCCATTAGCCCTTGTGTTCTTGATTAACAGGTCCTGAAGTTATTCCACTTCATGTTAGAGAGGTTTTGAAGCATCCTTACTTCGTTTTGAGTCTTACATATTCCCGGCTTTCCCAAGCCATGTGCAGCCCTTAGCCATTATCCGAGATTCGTATAGCCCTAGTATCCCCAGGTTCTCCGAATCCGTTCCGACATAATCCATGTTAAATTCAATTTTATCCATTCATAATATTCTACTTTCAATAAAACATAGAATTTTTAATTTTCCTTGTAGCCATCCTATTCCCAGGCTATTCAAAATAAGTGTATATACCTAAATACTTTTATTCCGAGTTATTAATTTTTTGCTTAAAATTATCCCATTTCAAGGCCAGACAAGATAAACGTATGTGCCCATATATGCATGCTACTACCCCCCGAGTTCTTTAGCATTAACTATTTTTATGGTGAAGAACTAGAACAAGAAATATCATATCAAGAAACATTCGCATTCCTCAAAGCAATTATATTCTAAGTAATCATGTTATATTTGTTTTAAACATATGGGCTTGACTGCGATGATTACGCAAAAAACAAAAATAATAGTCTATATGCCATAAGTAGATAACGCAAAAACAAGTCATGATTTATTAAGGCAAATTGCCTGAACGTGTTTCCCCCGAAGGTGTAAATGTACTACCTTCTGGCTGTCTACTAAAACAGGTTAATAAGCTAAACGAATAATCCCTAAAACATAATAGCCCTAACCAATGGGCTATCTTTATATATCCTATAGCCTGAAAGAGGCCTATGAGAGAATTATCTTGATCGGTTTACTAATTGTACTTCTTTAAGAGTTCAGCATTCCACGCCCGTGGAAGCAATTTTCCGTCCAAATTTTCCAGATGATACGTGCCTTCCCACAAGACAGTCTTTATTTTATACGGGCCTTACCTTCCTTAGGACGAGGTCCCAAACCTGCAACGGCCGGGCTCTAACCTTCTTGTCAAAGTACTTACGGGTCCTTTGCTGGTAGGCAGCTAACTTTAGCTGGGAGGTGGCCCGTACTTCTTCTACAAGATCCAAATATAGCCGATGATTAACCTCATTATCCGTGGGGTTATAATTATCACGCCTGAATGACCCAGAGCCTATCTCCACAGGAACCATAGCCTCACATCCGTAAGCCAAAGTGAATGGGGATTCTCCAGTGGTTGTCCTGGGTGTAGTATTATAAGACCATAACACCATGGGCAGTTCTTCAGGCCAATACCCCTTCTTCTCCTCCAACTTGGCCTTGAGGGTATGCTTGATTATCTTATTCACCGCTTTAGTTTGCCCATTGCTTTGAGGGTGGCAGACTGCAGAGAAACCCTTCTGGATCTTTAGGTCATCACAAAGCTTTCACATTTCTTTACTGTCGAATTGCTTTCCATTATCCGAGATCAACTTATAAGGGACCCCGAACCTGCACACAATGGCCCGAAAAACGAATTCCTTCAGCTTGGCTGCCGTAATGGTAGCCAATGGCTCAGCCTCTGCCCACATGGTAAAATAATCAACGGCTACTACAGCGTACTTTACCCCGCCTTTTCCTTTAGGTAATTCCCCAATCAAGTCTATCCCCCAGACAGTAAAGGGCCAAGGGCTAGTTATTTGCTTCAAAGGTACAACAGGGTTACTATTTAGGTTAGCAAACCTTTGGCATCGATCACACGCGCGGGCGAACTCATGGGCGTCTTTCTTTAGAGTTGGCCAGTAATATCCCTGTCTCAATATCTTATGGGCAAGAGAAGTTCCTCCGGCATGATTCCCACAAATACCCCCATGTACCTCCCGCATAATGTAGTCACATTCGTCTCCAGCTACACACCTCAAAAGAGGCCTGTTAAAACCCCTTTTGTACAGATTTTCATTGTAGATAACATACCTTGTTGCCCTGTACTTAACCCTCCTAGCCTCATCCTTGTCCGCAGGGAGTGTTCCTTTTGTGATATAGTCCAAAATGGGAGTGACCCACGACTCTTCCCTTTGAATTTCTACCCCCATGACCTCAGCCTGAAAGATACTAGGCTGCTTTTGGATCTCCAGGGGTATTACTCCCAACAGTGTAGCCTCCCTTTGAGATCCTAGTTTGGCCAAGGCATCTGCATCCGCATTTTGTGCACGGGGAATTTGTTCCAGGTTGACTTCCTTAAATTTACCCATCAGCTCTTGTGCATGCCTCATATATAAGTCGGTACGGGGGCCTCTAGCCTGAAAGCCTCCTTTGATATGCCCGACCACTAGCATCGAATCACTGAACATATTGAGATTCTCAACCTTCATCTCGAGGGCCAGCTTTAATCCTGCTATTAGTGCCTCATATTTAGCATCATTATTGGTTGCCTTGAAGCCAAAGTGAATAGAACTTTGGAGCTTATGCCCTTCAGGGCTAACCAGCACTATACCCGAGCCTGTTCCATTCCCATTCACAGCCCCATCAACATATAAAGTCCACCAAGGTGAGCAGTTTTCCGTGGGGATTTCCGTAGGTGTTGATTCAGTGGCGCATTCATTCCCACTTACCTCACACGAAGAGGGGAATTCCAGGAAGAAATCGGCCAAAGCTTGCCCCTTAATAGCAGTCCTGGGCTTATACTCCACATCAAATTACCCCAGCCCGATAACCCATTTCATCATCCTTCCCGAAGCTTCAGGTTTGTGCATAACCTGCCTTAGGGGAAATGAAGTTCTGACTTCCACCCGATGCACTTGAAAATACGGCCTCAACTTCCTTGAGGCTAAAATTAGGGCACAGGCCAATTTTTCCATATTCGTGTACCGGGTCTCAGCGTCCAATAGTCTCTTACTCACGTAATAGACAGGGTATTGCACCTGCTCATCTTCCCGGACCAATACTGCACTGATTGAATAGTCTGAGACGGCTAAGTACAGCAGTAGGGTTTCTCCCTCCAAGGGCTTAGACAACAACGGGGGATTTCCTAGTTGTTCCTTGATTTTGGTGAAGGCCTCTTCACATTCGGTTGTCCACTCGAAGTTCTTTCCCTTTTTATAGCTGAGAAGAACTCCTTGCATTTGTCCGATGATTTAGAGACAAATCGGTTTAAGGCCGCTATCCTCCCTGTAAGGCTCTGCACCTCTCGAACGTTCCGAGGGGATCTCATTTCTAATAGCGCCTTGATTTTAGCGGGGTTTGCCTCAATACCCTTGTGGTTCACTATGAATCCCAAGAATTTCCCCGACTCTACCCCGAATACGCACTTCTGGGGGTTTAGCTTCATCCTGAATTGTCTTAATATGTCAAACATCTCTGAAAGGTGTATTACATGATCCCTTGCCACCTTCGACTTTACTAACATATCAACCACGTATACCTCCATGGTTTTCCCAATTTGATTCTTAAACATCATATTGACTAGCCTTTGATATATAGCCCCAGCATTAACCAGACCGAAGGGCATTCCAATATAACAATATAGCTCCCTGTCAGTAATGAAGGATGTATGTTCTTGGTCGGGCTCATACATAGGGATCTGGTTATATCCCGAGTACGCATCCATGAAGCTCAGAAGGGCGTGACCTGCTGTTGAATCCACTAGCTGGTCAATACGAGGCAATGGGAAGCTATCTTTTGGGCCGGCCTTATTCAAATCAGTGAAGTCCACACATGTACGCCATTTTCCATTAGGCTTCTTAACCAAGACAGAATTCGCCAGCCACATGGGGTAGAATGATTCCCTTATTAGGCCGGCTTTCAATAGTCGGTCGACTTCTTTTTTCAGGGCCGAAACCCTTTCTCCACTTATAGCCCTTCTTTTCTGCCTTATAGCCCTTTTGTCGGGGTCAATATTCAGGTGGTGACACATGACTTTAGGATCCACCCCTATCATGTCAGAATGGCTCCATGCAAAGACATCCAGGTTCTTCTACAGGAACGATGTCAGGGCTATTTTTAATTCGGCACTTAGCTGTTTTCCAAACTTGAGTTCTTTTGTCGGATCAAAATCATCTACCATAACTGAGACGGTGTCTCCAGCTGCACCCGCCTTTTCACTCGATTCCGGCATTCGAGGATCAAGGTCTATTTCCACCCCAAGTTGAGCCTCTTTAGTTTCCTTTTTTCAGGTAAAACGTCGCTGGCATCAAGGTTTTCAAAATCACTGTCATTGACCTCTTCAACTACCCCCTCCACCAGGGGTTCTACAACTTCTACGATTTTCCCAATTTTCGGGGCCTCCAACAAGAGTACTTATTTATGGGTACCTACCCCCTGAAAAGAGGCAACATCCGTGTATGGCTCTTCGCCGGGATGTTGCACAATCATAATTGCATTACAAGATTCCCTTTTTGACTTCACTTTCCACTGTTGAGGGGTATTTCCGTTTTTCTAATTAGCCGGTTCCAAGTATCGGTAGCACTCTTCACTTGAACCCGCATCAAACAGATGCCTACTTGCTCGCATAGCCATATGCAGAGCTCTGCCGTAACATTCCCTAGAGTCTGCATGGCAGCCCTTTACCCATCCAATTCTATTAGAGGTAGGGAATTTTATAGAGAAGTGATGAATAGACGTAATAATTCTCATTTCCCTTGGCAGGGGTCTGCCAATAATCCCATTATAGGAGATATCTTCATTTACCACTACAAACTCAGTGATTCGCGTGGCTGTCCGAGGCTCTTCCCCCAAGGTAAAAGGCAATTTAATTCGCCCCACCACCAAGACGGGGGACCAGTAAATCCGTACACATCATTATAGCAGGGTAATAATTCACTGTCTACTAGCCCCATTTTCTGGTAAGTGCTATAGGCTAGGATGTTGACGGAACTCCCATTATCCACCAACATTTTGTATACATTAGCTCCTCCAATTAAAGAATTTACGACTAAGGCATCATTGTGGAGGTGATACACGTGTCGGGCGTCTGCCTCTCTGAAGGTTACGTCGACTGATTCCCCCTTAAAGTACTTGGGAGGCCTCTCTGACATATTATATACATTAGTGAGGATTGGCCCCCTTGCCTCGTGAGCATAATTCTTCATGGCATTTCGTCTTGAGCCCCCAATGTAAGGACCTCCGATGATAGTATGGATGCTTTTGGCCCTTACGGGTCTCTCGGGATTTCCTTTTTCCCCTTCATTTCCAGCCTTATCATCTTCATATCTTTTAGCTTCTTCAGCTACAAATTCCGTCAGAAACCCCTTTCTGATCAGATCCTCTATGTGGTCCTTCAAATGACGATATTCCGTCGTCTCATGTCCATTAGCATCATGGAAAGCACAATATCGAGCCATATCCTTCCTTTCAGCGGCCCATTTTGGGCTGGTTTACGGAAAATGCCACTTTTTCCCCCAACTTCAAGGATATGCCCTATTGGGGCAGTTAAGGGGGTATACTCCGTATACCTAGCAGCCTCTCTTTTGGCGGGATATTTATAACTTGCGCTCCTTTGAGAGCCAGCGGTATTCACCGTAATTGGGGCTTTCTTATCATCCTTTTCTGACTTCTCCGTCTGGTTCCCACTATACGGGGTCGTCCCATATGAGGTTCTACGAGCATACCCCCTTCCTTTGGGGCTATAGGACCTATTCCTTTTATTTTTGCCCCAATTTCCCGAGCCTCATGGGGTATTGTCCCTTTTGAGTTTAGCCAGAGATTCCTCCACCACCTTTTGGGGCTCTGCCTTGGCATAGAAGGCTGCTAGGGTCCTTGGCTCTCACCGCTAAAGTTCTTTCCAGGAATCCGTCCCTGGCTTAACCCCGACTATCAAAAAACTCTTATAAGTCTCTTCTGAGGCTTTCCTCACTTTGGGTACTTCGTCGTTAAAATGCTTCAGGTACTCGTTCAAAGTCTCATTATCCTTTTGCTTGATATTCGTCAGCGTATTGGCAGACGGGCGTATGCTACCGATGCCCCGAATTGGGACAGGAACATTTCGCTCATTTGCCTCCAGGACCTGATTAAGTTAGCTGGAAGCCTCTTAAACCACTGGTGGGCGTTATCCCTTAGTGTAGCAGCCAGTAGACGGCACTTAGTCAAGTCATTAATTTGGTACACCTCCATTTCCGTGTTAAAGCGGCTCAAATATTCTAGGGGTCTGTGATTCCACTGAACTTTAAGTCCCCTACCCCCCTGTAAGAACGCGAAAGAGGAGAGTCCCTCACTCTTCTGGTAAATGAGGATGTAACAGTCAAACTAGAGCGTGCATGCTTTTCGTCCTTTAACCTTCTCAGGGCTACCCTCAAGTCTTTCACCTTATATTGTTTGTCTTCCCATCCGAGAAGAGACTGCCCTCAGCATCTGAGTTATCAGTGGAATCCCCACTGGAGGGTATCACAGAATTATGATGAGAGCTAGCACTGCGCTTCTCCTCTTCCACAACCGGGGTCTTCACTGAACGGGATCTTCGATCCTGGGTATGAGACCGAGAACCTGATTTCTCCCTCTGAGAAGCCCGAGAGACTGTTTTTTCTCTTTGAGACCCCTTTGAGGCTGACTTCTCTGTTTGCTTTTGCCATTCAGCTCTATCTCGCATCTCCATCAGCTTATAACGCAGGTCCTTGTTATTCAACTTTTCCCCTATCCTATCAAACACGCTGATGCTACGCGTGGGGGACCTCTCGGACTCGCGATAATCCTCCTCATCGGTATCCCAATCGGGATTTTCCTGATCAGTTTCAACGTCAGAAAACGTTGGTTTCTTCTGATCATCTTCCAGGTCCTCTTCTTCATCATCAAAGTTAAGGCGAACCGGTGAGACTTGAGCCTTTTTAGCTTTTTGGCCACTACCATCATATTTTCGCCTCCACCTTTTCATTCTTAGGGACTTCTTCTCCAAGGAAACAATCTTTTGACTCATCTGTTCAATCTTCCTGAGGAGCTCCGAATTCGTAACTCCTCCATCTCCTTCTTCACGGTCATTATGACTCTCGCTTGGTGTTCGTTCATTACCGGAACTTCCCGACATCTCTCCTCTCTAGAGATTAATTCAAGCACGATAATCTGCCCCTCCTTCTAGCGCCATAAATGTTGTGAGAGGAAAATGGTACAACACTTTTTGGAGGAAATCGCTGAAATAACGGGAAGCACGCCTGGATTTAGGCCTAATCGACGGCCTATTCGTGACAGCTATATACACCCGACTCGCCGGAATCCGGTGGCGAGCAAGGCTGTATTTGGACTGAATTTGCAAGGTTCCCGAGATGTGGTGACTGAATAATTCCTACTCAGTCATAGATGTAATCGAGAGATCTCACAAAATGCTTCTACTCAATTATTAGTAGTGAAACGTGTATGTGTGTAACCCCGCAAATGGCCTACATATCCTATATTTATAGGAATCAAGTCCGCATGTAGTTATAATTGCTGTAGGACTCCTTATTAGATCTGCCAACCACGTTTTTACCCAAGCCTAGGGCTGTTCTTGATCCTTATCCGGGGAGGTTCAGGCTAAGATAAGAGAGTGCTACTTCTAATATACCACTAACCTTTGCTTATCCATGTATATATTGTATTTATCAACCATATACATGTATATTCCATGCATGCATTAAGTTAATCCGTTTATGGGTAGTTGTAAGTTGCTAGGAGTCGTTTCTTTCTTGCTATCCCATTGTAGAGTTCGTCTTCGACTAGGACACTACTTCTGCAGGCCTCTTGCTACTGTTAGAATAGCCCCAGCTAAGCAGCTTGCCCTGAAGACCCCGGTGTCTTGGCACACCTCAGAAACCCTAGGGTATTTTGCATCCTCAAAGTGTGCTTCTAGCCTTCCCTCGCTAACACCCCTTCAGATAGGCAATCACCATACTGCGTATACCCCCACAACAGTAACACACTCGAGTCCAATACCCCCATGATTTGCCATCCACAAAGCCCATTTCCCTCTATGGGCCATTAATCCGGCCACGGCTGATTTTAGGCACAACAAGTATGATGGGAGAGTTGAGTTATTTTTTGGGACTTCAAGTCAAGCAAACTGAAGAAGGTACTTTTATCAGTCAATCCAAGTACACCGGAAATCTACTCAAGAAATTTGGAATGCAAGACAGTTCTACTGCATCAACTCCCATGGCCACTGCCACCAATTTAGATAAAGATACTGAAGCATCAGTAGATATTACTAACTACAGAGGTATGATTGGCTCTTTACTCTATTTAACTGCAAGTAGACCAGATATCATGTATGCTACCTGTCTTTGTGCAAGATTTCAGGTTGATCCAAGAAAACCTCATTTAATAGTTGTGAAAAGAATTTTCAAGTAACTCAAGGGTACAACTGATCCAGGATTGTGGTATCCTAGAGAATCAGATTTTAAACTAATAGGTTACTCAGATGCAGATTTTGCAGGATGCAAAATAGATAGGAAAAACACTAATGGAAGCTGCCAATTTCTTGGAGGAACATTACCAAATTGTTAAATTAATAAACATAATTTATTTATCCTACTAAACTACGAACATATGTTATCCTATAATTTTAATTATAATTTTATAATTATCATATATTAATATAAATATTTTAAATTATAATATGACAAAATAAATAAAGAAATTTAATATTAACGAGAATCCAGATATGACGCGGGATTTAAGTTTCTAACCGCTAAAAGATTGAACTATCATGGAATACGTCGCCGGACACAAGGATCGAGACCCATAATTCATATCTTTAGTTGGTGTTGCATATTCGGCCCAGTAATATTACGTTGGGTACTTGGGTTTAAAGTTTTTGTCAGGCTTAGAATGGGCATGTTTGAAGTTGATACTTCTTTATTAAATTAAGTACATTTAACAAAAACAAAATCTTAATCTCCTTTTTTTGCCGAAGGGAAAAGAAATTAATATGAAAAACATAATAAAAAACACTTAAAAATATATTTATATATATACAATTTAATAAAAATATTAATATATTCATCCACATAAAAAATGGTAAAATCTCGTAATTTCTCACCGGCCACCGCCAAAAATAATATGCAAAAAATATTTATTTTGATGCTAAAATAAAAGCACATCTATTTATATAACCGAAAAAAATAGGATCGTATATTTTACATGAATCAGATTTACAAAACAAAAAAAGAAACTCACGGGCCTGTAATTTTGGGTCTTGTCCGAGATTAAAGAGCAGAAAACAGAGCCCAAAACACAATAGGCTTGGCTATATAAAGTGAATAAACACGAGCTTTCCACAAACCCTAATATTTGTATAGCAGCAGCAGCATCCAGGAGAGCTAATCACATTACATTCTCTTCAAATCCTTCAAGAGGTAATCAATTTTATATTTTTATTTTTCGATTCATTAATTTACAGTGTTTCTTCGATTTGATTTTTGACGATAATGTGTTTGATTATTAATTTAGTAGTTAACAATGTCTATCGGTGAACTCGGTTGCACTTACGCTTGCCTGATACTCTCCGACGACGGCATCCCCGTCACTGTAAGCACATATTCATATCTCTCCCTTTCTATTTGTATCTATATATTAATTAGTCGCTTCTGTTGTGTGCGTGTGTTTTTTTAGAATAATTTAGATGACTGTGTGTTAGAGAGAGATATAGAGAGAAATAGAGAGATTGAGAGAGAAAGAGAGATAGATATAGAGATTGAGAGAGAGGTTGATTTTGTTTTTATTGTGAGGGGCTGATTGGTTGATTTGATTGTGTAGTCGGAGAAGATATCGACAATATTGAAGGCTGCTAATGTTAATGTGGAGTCTTACTGGCCAAGTTTGTTCGCCAAGCTTGCGGAGAAGAGAAGCATTGATGATTTAGTTATGAATGTCGGAGCTGGTGGTGGCGGTGGTGCTGTTGCCGTTACTGCTCAGGCTGCCGGTGGTGGTGCTGCCGAAGCTAAAGCACCTGTTGAGGAGAAGAAGGTATATAACCATACACACTTTGATTATATTCGATTGCTGTGATGTACTACATTGTTTTAGGCTTGTCATGTTTTTGGATAATATAGCTTTATCTATTTTAGTTGTTTGTACTATATGGGTTACTCCTTGTGATTTAATGATTTGACATTAGCTACTCCAGCTAGTTCTTTGATTAAAGTTAAGTTCAAAAGTAAAAACTTATCTTGTTAGCCTGCACCCGATTACAATTACTTAAACTTAAAAAAAAGAAGGCAAAATTACTTTGTATTTTAAGGTTAGTTGTTTGCAGAGTTCAGATTTGTTGATTATTGTTGTGTGTATTTTATATGGTGTACTGGTTGTGATTTATTGATGTGCTATCCTCTGTGGATTTGTAGTTACTCTAGCAAGTTGTTTTACTATATACAAGTTTCAAATCTATTATATACACTCAGGCACATCATTAATAGGAATTTACTTAAAATTGATTTTCTAATTAGATGTGTGTAGGTGTATTTGTTATTTCGTTCATTAGAGTTATTATTTATGTATATGCATGACTGTCTGTGCGAGTATCTGTTTATTTTATGTAATTGTGCTTGTTTGTCCCTTAAATCAATGTTCTAGTTCGTATAGTATTATATCTTAGACCCATGCTTCCTAGATATTATAACTATGGAAATCGAGGTAAAAAAATTATAGTATATAGTATAACTTAAGCATATGAGATATAGTCAGAGTTAAATTGCAAGTTAGCCAATAGGCCAGATCTTATAATAATCTGATGAAACAAACATAAACCTATATGTACAGTAAAATTATTATTGAGTTATAAACTTGTATGTATTGGTATATGTTTGTGGTCTTGTATTTTACTTTGATTTTAAGTTATCATTACCATTTTCTCATACGGTGGAAACTTTGCAGGAGGAACCCAAGGAAGAAAGTGATGATGACATGGGATTCAGTCTCTTCGATTAGGAGCTGCTATCATCTGGATTGTTTTGTTTCCGTTCCCTTGTTATTTAGATTTTCATGAGTTTTTGGTTTCATCCTTGCTTTTTCACAAAGTATCTAGTCTTGTATGAACCTCGAGTAATGAAAGTACGTAGTTATTTGAATTTTGAATGACTTTGGTAATTAGAAGATACTTTGAACCATTTATGTGTGGTCCGGCTATGCAATTTCCATATGCGATCTTCTTACTTGTTGATCATGTGCAAGTATAGTATAGTAATCATATACATGGCTTAATTTACAGTTATGGTATTTTCTTGGCCTCTGCACCCCTGGGTAGTGCCAACTGCCCACATGGAATTATTTCTTTTAGTTTCTGATATTAATGATACTTCCAAGTGTATTGTTATTGTCTTCACACTTGTAAAAATCTGTGGTTCAGTGGTTTGTTGATGGTGCTGTACCAAGGTCTATTTGCAGTATATTGTTGCATGTTTCAACTGTTAAATTAAGCATAAGCTGCTGAACAACCTGACTAGAGTAAGATGACTAGATTTTGATTTCATAGGGAATTGGTTTTAAATTCTTATGTTTGTCTAGAATATTCTTGCCAGTTATGTTTTTAATTTACAGATTACTCATCCGAAGGTGACTTAGGACAGGAGACTTGAGATTATAATCTCAGATAATGTAAAATTTAAAACTGGATCCTCTTAAGGTTGGTTTGTATCAGATGATCATTTTTTAATTCTTGTAAGGTTTTGTATTAAAACACAGCAACGTCATCTGGGCCTAGTGCAGGTTTCTATCTTTCAAGACCCACTCTATAACAGGATTGTATAGCCGTATAGGTATGGTAGAAAGATTATTTGCCAATCTCTGTAGCATTGATTTAGAAGCTGAATCGTACGTGAGAAATTAATCTTTTGACATGCATGTTTTCGCTTTTTATTATGGTTCCCCTTGAAGTTAAATTGTATAAATAATTGACATTAAAAGTTAAAAATGAATGTATGTATGTCATTTTGCTATAGGGGAAATTTGGTTTAGGAGTGCAAGAGGCTTTTATAACGCATTAGCACTCCAGTACCATCAAATACATACAAATTTGATGGGATCGACCCCGTTCTTTTAACAGATTCATGCCTGTCGATGTTTCGGTGCGAGCTTAAAAACGCGACTGTTTTGTTGGCCGGAAAATGCAAATTAGATCCTGTTTTCTGCAAGAGGCGTGGAGAGCACTAATTTGGAGATAACTGGTTTTCTCCGTTTGCTCAGGTCCTGCATTACAGAGCAGGATTTGGTAATCAACACTGAAACTAAAAGTAGTTGATGTTTTTGTAAAATGATACGTATGTGAAGTTATTATAATGATAACATTGGTAATGACACGATTGAATGCCAGTTATTTGCTATTTTTAACTTTAAAAAAGCATAGACAATCTTTCATCACATAATTCAACCAGGCAAAACTCTGTTGGATCATGCTGAGTTATGGCAGTTTTTTTAACAGATCATATCTGAAGACAGAAGAAACCATTAACGATATTAGTTTTCATCATTGCAGGATTGATTTAGAATTCCAGATCACATTAACCTCTCAATTTGCTGTAGATTGAACAAACTTGTTGATATCTTCAAACAGCTTTGTAGCTTTGATCGGATCAGTCAATTCTATGGCATGAGCTCCCTCCTCATCAAAACTAGTCGTCACATTGACCCCGCGTCCCTTTAACATTTTAGCCAGCTCCTTCTGCCTATCAATCAATGGATCCCCTCCATACCCTCTAACCAAACATCTTGGCAGCCGTTGAATCTTCTCTGATGATGAACATCCAATTAATGGATTACAATACTTGTGATCACGATCAACACCTTCTGGCAATGCCAACGACCACATCAGATCATTTGCCGCCAAGGGAACAACCTTATCATTTATGAGCCTCAACTCAGATTGGGTCCGCTCAACCCCACCAAAGTACGCTTGATTTATTATCAACCCTCTGATTTTGATTGGATTAAGATCCATATCAAGTGCACGCATACCTGAGTAGTATGCCATAGTTCCACCAGCGCTACTTCCCATGAGGAAAACCTTTGAGAAATCGGCATGTTCCTTCAACCACGGATCACAACCATTGGCATTATTTGCCTGATCCCTCACCCACGTTATTGCCTCCATGGCATCATCGTATGCTGCTGGGAGGCGATTTTCAGGTGCCAGGCGATAATCAACAGATAATACTAATGCATTGCAAACAGTAGCCATGCGAATGCATGAATTATGAAAAGGAGCTGACGTAGCGCTGAAGAAAACAAAACCACCACCGTGGAAGTAGAAGATCAACGGCAGTTTTGTCAGGGATTCCAGAGGACGGAAGAGGCGGAGGAGGATGCCATTATTGGTACAAAAGTCTTTAGAGAGAGCGAGTTGAGAATCGGTGAGGTCACTGGGATCTGAAGTGGGATGAATAGAAGGGAATGGTTGAGGTCGAGTGAGAGTGCCATCTTGGTTGAGACTGATTTTGAGAAACTTGTATGGGTCAATATTAGAGGATTCTTGATCAGACATTGTTGTGTTGATGCATAAAAAAGTGAAATTGTCTGTACTACTATATATAGTCTTTTCTAAGAACCATAGGATATTAACTCTCCATCCACCTTATTTGAAGGCGGAGATAGTGATAAACTGATATTACATGTAACTAATTTGTAGGCTTCTTTTGATACTAGAAATTAAATTATAGTATGTATAGTGTAAAACTTTGCAAGATTGTACAAGTAGTATAGTGGTGTAAAGTTAATGTGTGTATAAGTGGTTGTGATAGGTGGGTCCATAACATTGATGACAAAAGGGAATTATCAATGTTCCCAACTGTTGTTGGTTGTGAGTTGCGACTTCACTTTCACATTAGTTATCCTACTTGGATTGTTCAAATTCATTGCATTAGAGTAGAGATGCATACAACAAATCAAAGGGGCCTCCCTCTTGGGTCTTGATGATGTCTTTTACGAAACAGGAACGCCCATCAATTACCAAACTAGGATGGGGGGGTTGCTATTTAATAATCCAGAGGATGCACACTGAACAGTTAAACAAACTGTTTATGTTTATGGACAGGCCCTTTCCCCAGATACTCACACACATGCCCCTCCATCGAGGCTCAAATTAGAGCCGTGCTTCCGACCAAAGTAGATACTAAGGGGTTGGGGGGAGGTAGGAGGGGGAGCCAACACTTTTCAGGTTACTCTCTCTCAGATATACATCGTAAACACTTCATGGCGTTCTTAGAGTTCAATTTAAATTAATTTCACATAAAGGTAAGCGCTTCCAAATAAACTTTTTGCTTGGACCCATTTTGTGAAGACATGTACTACAAAGTAAGCTCTTCAAAGTCCAGGACACTAAATTTGGTGAATGGCCTAGTTAAAAAGTTAGTGCAGCTGTCACATTACCTTTATGCTTCAAATTCATGAATTTCAACTACTAGTAGGAGCACCAGTAAAGTAAACTTTGTGCTTTAATTATCACTGCTCAAAAAGTTTAACAACATTGCAAACAATCAAGTGAAAGCTGAGTTCAATAACTTTCTTTTTCATTTTAGCTTTTCCTACAATAAGCAAGGCCTCAACTGAAGTAAAAACTATACTAGTGTGTTATGAAAATCTGTACAAATATTGCAGGATCAACTCACCGAGCCTTTTTCCTCGACTTGAAAGGGAAATTGGATGGCGGTGATGGAGAAAACTCAAACGGCAAATGAGGCGCTTCCGTCTCTCCAATCAGCATTTCAACAATTTCTTTCATAGTCGGACGCTTGCTAGGCGACCTTTGTAAGCAAAGAAGCGCAATTGTGATGCAGAGTAATGCCTGCTCTGCATCTAATGACTTAATATTAACATCAACAAGATCCAATAACTTGCCATTACGAGCCAATTGTCTAGCCCAAGATATAAGATTTGCCCTCTCGAATTCTGACATTGGTGAGGCAGTTACTTGGAGAGGCCTTCTGCCTGAAACCAAAACCAATAAAAGAACACCAAAGCTATATACATCACATTTCTCTGAAAGCTGCCCACCACCACCATACTCAGGAGCAATGTAACAAACAGTTCCTCTCATACTAGGAGTACTACTGATCCCACCGCTCTTAGGGATATCTCCACTTGCAAAATCTTGGCTATTTCTCCTACCATTCCGAAACTCCACACTAAATCCATCTAACCACCAATCCATGCTGCCTCTACTTCCCCTACTCTTCCTCTTCTTTTTCTCAGGCACAAATTCCTCATCCTTTTGCCACCATAATTCGCCTCCACATCCCGAACTAAGCCCTCTTTTTTTCTTCATTTTCTTTTTCTTCTTGCTCAATTCCTCACAAAATTCTTCCTTCCACCACTCCCTTGGCTTCCTATTCTTCCTATCCCTTTTAATTCTCTCCTCGTCTAAAGAACCCCACCATTCTAATTTTTTACCATTCTTCTTCTGCTCCGATTTACCGCCATCTTCTACTGAACTTGGAGTTGCGATCCAATCTTTTTTAGGTCTCTCTTTCTTGATTTCACTCCCAATCCACTCCATCACGTAATCCTTCACCCTCCCCGACTCCGATCCACCACCACTGTTATCCTGTTTCCACCACCAATCCCTACCCGAAACATTCTTCTTCCTCCCAACCCCCCTCCTATTACCGCTGTCAACACTAATTCTATCCAAACAACTCTCGGATACACTCCCCTTTTCCAAACCTTCAGATGGCGAGGCCTCCACATCCAATACTCTAACAAAACTCTCTGGTGATTGATCCACATTCACAACTACTTCCTCCGTCATCACACTATCCGTCTCCTCAACTATAGATCCATTATCTTCCCCGAATCCACTAACATTTTCTCTACTTTTCCCCTTATCAAGTCCCTCCTCGGCCTCGCCACATTCAATAAAAGTTTCCACAATCTCATCTTGACCCAAAACCTTAGCCAACCCAAAATCCGCAATCTTAGCATTAAAATCACAATCTAACAACACATTAGAAGGCTTAATATCACCATGAACAATCGGCGGATCACAACTACAATGAAGATACTCAATCCCTTTAGCAATATCAATAATAATCCTAAACCTCACATTCCAATTCATCAACTCACAACACTTTCTATACAACAAAGCATCTTGCAAACTACCATTTTGCATGTACTCGTAAACTAACAACAACCGTTTCTTCTGAGAACAACGCCCCCTAAGTCGTTGCTCAGAAGAGAATCCAAGTATTGATACTACTTGTGGACAGCACGTAGTATCAATTCTTGATGCGAGCGAGAGTTCATTGTGAAACTCTCGCTCGCCTTGCAGGGAGCCAAAAGCGTCCATTTGCTTCACTGCTACCTGCAAACCAGAAGGAAGAATTCCTTTATAAACAGAACCAAAGCCGCCTTGTCCTAATCTATTCGACAAAGAAAAAGAACTAGTAGCTCTCTTCAAAGTAGCATAAGTAAAAGGATGCGGGGTTTTTAGATCTGCTGGAGCAGTTTTTTTACTGGAAAGTTTACGATATATGATTGCACAGATGATTAATAATCCAAGAGATGTGACAGCTGCAGCGACTGATGGGATAACGGGAGACTGATGGTGGTGGTGGTGAAGAGGTGGCTCCGGTGCCGGAAAAGTGACCGGTAAAAGTGGGTAGGGTGGTGAAGACATGGATTGGAATGAGGAGAAGATTAGGAATGAAGGGTGAGAGTTAAAAATGAGAGGTTTTACAGAGAGAGAGATAAAGATAAGTATTTGTATTTGTTATACACAGATACAGTGAGAGAGAGAGAGAGAGAGAGAGAGAGAGACTTGTGAGTCTGTTGTCTTCTTCACACTCTAGCTGGAGCCTGGACTTGAGCATGTGAAATTATTTTTTTATTATTTTAATTTAATTATCAATAACAAAGGTTTTACGGGGACCCCTATTGCAGGATATTTCTATCAATATTATAAAATAAGCAAGAGATCGGTTAATATACCGATTTAGAATTAAGCGGAAAATTAGGGATTAAATATGTTCTAATTTTAAAAAAAAAATTAACTTAAAACTCTTATTGCATTAGTAATTTATAAAATAATATATATTTATTATAGTACCCAATTAATAAGTATTTAAATTTAATTAAAATTATATTTTATATCAAATAATTTATTTTCAATATATCGAGAATAATATATAGGAATTAATCAAATTTCATAAATCGGATTAGTGACATACCTTATAAGAGATTAATCTTTAATATTCGGAAATTTTTAAAATCATGATTTGAATATAAAATTTGGTCATAGATTTCTATACTTAGTTTGTAATATATATTTATTTGAAACATGTAATATATTTTCTTGTCATATTTGTGTAACGGAAATTTTAATTCGATTTAATTAAAATTTTATATATGAAAAAATTATATATATATTTAGGTTAAGTATGGAGAGTATCCATTTATATTTTATATATTTAGGTTAAATTATATATATTTTGGAGATACCCGCCATTTATCCATTTTGGATTGTAACTTATAAATTTATTATGCAAATTATTTTTGCACAAACAATAAAAAACATAAAATGTGAATCTAAAAAATAAGATATATTCCAAACTACCATGAACCAAAAGAGAATATATAAAATTAATGACCAAATACAAACTCTTTTATATAAAAAAACACAGGCATTTCAAAAACATTGGTGTAATGTGATTATTATTTTTTTGAATTATAATATAATATTTTGTATCTTACAAAAAAATCGATTTTACTTATAAATCAATAATTCAATTAATATTTTTAATATGGAAATAAAATAGTAAGGATTATGAATGTAGAAGCTTAACTAAGGCCTGTTGAACAGGTAGTGAGCAAGCACGTGGACCTCCACCCCAAACATACATCACTCACGTACATGCAGATATGCAGTGCATACTTGATACTACTAGTTACTGCCTCCCTTCATTCTATATGTTTACTATTTGCACGTATTTCGAGATTTTTATAAAATATAGTTTCACAATATTTTTTTTTAATTTTTTTAATAAAAGTTTATTTAAACTTTTATTTAGAAAAAAAAATTAAAAAATATTGCGAAGTTATGCTTTAAAGCAGTATTGAAAATCGTGACGAAAAGTAATATATAAAATTTAATGGGACAAAGAAAGTACCGGATAAAAAAAAAGAAAATATCTCAGAGTAGTGGGTCCCGTCGGATGGGGGCTCACGGATTCGTCAGTCTACCCAAGTCCCAAACGGAACCAAACTCGTAAAAAGGAAAAAGTCAAGATAAAGGTAAGTTGACTATTCATTTCAATTGCATAAACTAAAGCTTACGTTGTTGCATTTTGTTTGTCACCTCGCGTACTCTTGTGTTTGTTTCATTTCTTCGAATTCACTTTATTACTATTTTTTAATTAAATTCATCACTGAATTAAGGCTCATGTACACTCACATTTATTGGTCTTAAACACTGTAATACTCCCATTAATGTTTACGATAGGGTGCACAGGGGTTAATAAAACCGATCAAATTGATTTAACCCAACCTTATTTTCGGTCGATTAAATCGAACCGTTATAACCCAATATTAGGTTGAGTTAAAAATATGTCAACCCGACTTTAATGGGTTGGGTATGAGTTTTAAATTATTTTTAACCACCCCAACCTAACCCAACCCGAATTTTTGATTTATTCATATAAATATATACAATTTATATCTCTAATATATACTTCTTGTATTAATATGTTATTCAATTTCAAACTAAATTTGTTGCATATCAATTATAGTCAATTATATAATTTGTTTTTCATACATCATTAAAGATTTTTTGCACTTTTTTGTGTATAAAACACATATTACTATAAATAAACCTAAGAGTTTATCGTAGAGTAATGCTATATATCTCGAAAGATATCTAAAATAATGTTCTCGAATGACACATAACATGATCTTATTTGTAGATTCGTATATCTCCACAAATAGTCTCATATCATAAATATATTTTTTATGAATTATTTATTTTGAATAACTTTTAATAAACCGTTCAACTCAACCCAAACCGAACCAAATCGATGAATAAACAGTAGGGTTGGGTTGTATTTTTATTTTTTATGGATCGGATTATGAATTTTCAAACCAATTTAATTGAATCGGGTTGCTAAAATGACTCTCCAACCCAACCCATGTGCACTCCTAGTCTACGAGTCTATGACCCGGCAGTTAACCCCCGTAAGATTTTGTGGTTCTGAACCCCATAAACTTTATACTCCTGTTCCCTCAATTGTATATTTTACTTTTTAACACGGTTTTCAATACTCGTTTAAACTATAATTTTATATTATTTTTTCTGAATAAAAGTTTTATTTTTAAATTTTTATTTAAAAAAAATTAAAAAATATCATGAGACTATAATTTATTAAAGTCTCGAAATACGTGGAAATAATAAATGAAAACATTCTAATGGAACACAGTGAATATATTTTTGAAATTACATTAACTGCTTTATAAAAAAAAGGATATCCTTTAATTCTACTATTAAAGACTATAATAACAGTTACATATATTTCTCATTGCCAGAGTTTAAAAATTCGACCAGTGTTATGTGTATAAATTATACTAGCCTATAACCCGTGCGACGCACTGACTGATTATAATTTTTATTATTTAATTATTTTTTATTATATAAAATTAAATTATAGCAGATAATAAATATGTTTTATTGTAATTCATGACAAAGTTAATAATTTATATATCGTGTTATTGACAGATTCAAATTCTAAATAGTTAAAGTAATAAAAAGTCCTCCGACCGTGGACGCTTATCGGAGCAGTGTATGCGGTTGATTTGGTGTATCCGACTGATGTGATAATTTTTTTTTATTTCTTCTTGATTAATTAATAAATTATTATTTTTAAATTTGAATTATTAAAATTAATTTTGGAAGTGTTTGGTTCCCTACGAAAAAGGTAAAAAAGAAGTTGAGTGTGATTAGAAATCAAGTAGGATTATCATTCAAAGAGTTTGTAATTATATCAAATACATGATTTAATTTTTTTAAATAAAATATATTTACTTTAACTTTGTTTTGGAAAATGTTAACAACCATTTTAGGAAGGTGGTAACCAACCAACCAAACGAAACCATGTTTCGCTTATAATAGTACAATATAGATATAAAAAAATAATTACATGTTAAGACGCATGTTCCTGTGTAAAGTTAACAAACAAGTCCGCTATTTAAGTGACTCATCATAAATATTAGCTTTATAACCTGCACGGCGCACCCTTATTCCTTACTCCAACCCCGTCCTATATTATTTTTTCCGTTTGTCTTGAACACATTTGACAATGTACATTTTTAATTATTAATGTTAGATATATTTGTGATATCATGTCTAATAATAA
This sequence comes from Apium graveolens, assembly GCF_009905375.1. Classification (NCBI taxonomy): domain Eukaryota; kingdom Viridiplantae; phylum Streptophyta; class Magnoliopsida; order Apiales; family Apiaceae; genus Apium; species Apium graveolens. Next base: position 93,437,074 of record NC_133652.1, read on the forward strand.
TTTATGTTTAGTTTTTAGATCTTAACTAACAAGACAAATCAGGACTTGACTAGAAATCAGTACTTATACTGAAGTCAGAGCTTAAGATATCAGAATTTAAGTTATCAGAACTTAAGTTATCAGAACTTAAGTTATCAGAAGATATTTATCAGGAGATAATATCAGGACTTAAAAAGACTTTCAGATAAGGAAGACGGCTGATTGAAAGGAAAGAAGATTAAGGCAAACACAAGAAGAGATATGCATGGAGAAGAATTCTATGAAGAATAGAATACTTGGAGGAAAAGATAACTAATTGATATATTTTAGGATGCAGACTTATATTCTATATCGATTAAAAGATTATCTTGTAATTGTGTGTCTATATAAACACAGCATAGGGTTTACACTATAGGTGTTATCTTAATCGAGAATATTATTCATTGTAACCCTAGAAGCTCTCGTGATATTTGTTCATCACTGAGGGAGAACGGTTCCATTGTAATACTGTTTTATTAATAAGATTATTCTGTGTTTCATACTTGTGTTCTTAATTCGATTTGATTGTAGTATACACTGTATTCAACCCCCTTCTACAGTGTGTGTGACCTAACAAGTGGTATCAGAGCAGTCTGTTAACACATATACAGTAAAGATCCAAAACAATCATGTTTGAAGAAGAGAAAACTCCAACCAAGCCCACCAAAACTGAAAAAACTCCAAAGACTCAAATCCATAATCGATATGAGACTATTAGGGTTCCCATACTGAAACCTTCTGAGTATCCCATATGGAAAGTAAGGATGACTATGTTTCTGGAAGCTACAGATCCAGAATACCTTGACATAATTAATGAAGGACCACATAAGGCAACCAAGCTCTCTGTTGTAGTTGCGGATCAGCCAGCACAGACTATACCAAAGGAGAAAAGTGAATAAAGAATATGATCACTTTGACTCAAAACCTGATGAGTCATTAACTGGTTTATATGACAGATTTGTCAAACTCTTGAATGATCTGTCACTGGTGGATTAGGAATATGATCTTGAAGATACTAATCTTAAATTTCTTTTAACTCTTCCTGAAAGTTGGGATTTGAAGGCAACTACTATAAGAGACAACTATGCTCTTGATGAAACTACTCTTGACAAAATTTATGGTATGCTCAAAACTTATGAACTTGAGATGGATCAAAGAAGCAAGATGCATGGGAGAAAGTCAAGAACAGTTGCTCTTAAGGCTGAGGAGGAATCCCCCAAAGTGGCTGTCTGGCTGCCTCAAAGAAAGGCAGAGGAAAGGCTCTTATCACAAAGTCTGATACTGAGTCATCAAGTTCTCATAGTGATGAGGATTCAGAAACTGAAAGTTTATCTGAGATGGATGCTGATGAAGAGATGATGAGATTGTGTGCTCTTATGGTGAAGGGCATCACAAAGATAGCCTACAGGAAATTCAGAAAGGGAAGAAAGTTTTCCAGGAAAAGTGGAAGTTCTGATAAGAAGGGATTCAGAAAATCTGACGGCAAAGCAGGAAAGTCTGACAAAGGAGATTACTCAAATGTTAAATGCTACAATTGTGGTGAAAAATACCACATATCTCCTGATTGCAAGAAAGGAAAAGGTGACAAAGGCAAGGAACTTGTCACAAAGAAGAAAAACTGGACAAACACTTCAGATTCTGAAAATGAGGTGAACTATGCCTTGATGGCAAATGCTGATAGCAGTTCTGATGCTGCTGAGTTAAAGGTACCTTAAACAACTTATGCTTTTCATACTGATGATATTACTGAGTTGAGATCTTATCTTAAAACCATATTCATTAGTTATAGAGATCAGACTTTAACATGTGATAGGTTAACTTCTGAAAATCTGGCTTTTAAGAAAATGAATGATTATTTAGAAAAAGGAGTTAGTTATGTTCCATCAAACTCAGAAAGAAAGAGATGATGCTTTTTATGTTAGAGATGAAATGTTAAAATTGAATCAATCTCTAAAAACTGAGTTAGAAAAGGAAAGAGAGATTATCAGGACTTGGACTAACTCTGGCAGAACAACTCAGAATTTGCTAAGTAGTGAAAACTGGAAAGAGGGCTTAGGTTATGGAGATGATAAAAGTGAAACATGAACTGAACAAATTAAGCCAATTATTGTTAAACAGACTACTAAGCCAAAGTTAAATCCTGTTAAGTTTGTAGCTAAATCTGTAAAGTCTGATTCTGAAAAGATGAAAGATACTGAGACAAAAGTTGAGGCAGAGTCAACTTCTGACAAATTGAAACATGATAAGCCAATTGAAGTTAACATAGGCTTAATGACAAAGAAACAACTTAAGTATAAGCTAAAAGAGATTAAGAATGTAAACAAGGTAAAGCCACCTAGGAAAAATAGGAATGGAAAGGAAGGTGTGAATAAAAGCAATAATTATATGCCTGTTCCTAATGCTCCTAGATAGAAATGCTATAATTGTGAAAATTCTAACCATCTGGCTTCTTTTTGTAGGAAGAATAAGAATATCAACTCTTTACCTCCTAAATCAGGAGTTAAGAGTCAGTCTGTTAGGTTTAAACCACAAAATCCTTGTTTTTATTGTGGTAGTTTATGGCATTCCATTTATACTTGTAAGGAATATCATAGTTTTTACTATGATCATTATCAAATAAAACCTTCTTTAAAGAAAGTTAGCATTATTCCTTCTAGTGTAAGTTCTGATGCAAAGTCTGATACTGAAAATTCTGATAAGAAAAATGTTAACATAAACTCTGATGTTAAATCCGCTGCAAATGTTAACAAACTTAATAAAGCCAAAAGGATCCAAGCAAGTCTGGGTCCTTAAAACTAATCATATGACTAGAAATAAAGCCCTGCTATCAGACTTTGTGGAGAAAGCTGGCTCAGGAGTTTCTTATGGAGATGGCAATATGGGAAAAACTCTGGGATATGGCAATATCAATCTTGGGAATGTCATCATTGAAAAAGTAGCTCTAGTCTCAGGACTTAAACACAATCTGTTAAGTGTTAGTCAAATCTGTGACAGAGGTTATCATGTAGACTTCTTTGAAGAACACTGTGAAGTTGTAAGCAAATCTACAGGCAAAGTTGTTCTAAAGGGATACATGCATGGTAACATTTATGAAGCTAAGCTTTCAACAAGTTCTGATGGTTCTGCAATCTGTCTGTTAAGCAGAGCATCAATTGAAGAAAGCTGGGATTGGCACAAGAAACTCTCTCATTTAAATTTCTACAATATAAATGAACTAGTCAAGAAAGATCTTGTGAGAGGACTTCCAAAATCAGTATTTGCTCCTGATGGCCTTTGTGATTCATGTCAAAAGGCAAAACAAAGAAAATCTTCATTCAAGGGCAAGACTGAATCTTCAATACTTGAGCCTTATCACCTACTACATGTTGATCTATTTGGTCCAGTGAATGTCATGTCTATTACAAAAAAGAAATATGCTATGGTCATAGTAGATGAGTTTACCATATACACATGGGTGTATTTCTTGCACACAAAAAGTGAAACAGCATCTATCTTGATTGATCATGTCAAACAACTGGATAAATTGGTCAGAGATTCTGTGAAAATCATAAGAAATGATAATGGCACTGAGTTCAAGAATATGATTATGGAAGAGTTCTGCAAAGACCATGGAATAAAGCAGAAATTTTCTGCTCCTGGAACTCCACAGCAAAATGGAGTTGTTGAAAGAAAGAATAGAACTCTTATTGAAGCTGCACGGACTATGATTGAAGAAGCAAAGTTACCAACCTACTTTTTGGCTGAAGCTGTGCAGACTTCTTGTTTTACTCAGAATACAACACTTATCAACAAGCATGGAAAGACACCATATGAGATGGTGAAGAAAAAAAAGCCAAATATGAAGTACTTTCATGTATTTGGATGCAAGTGTTTTGTTCTTAAGACTCATCCTGAACAGCTATTCAAATTTGATCTAAAAGCTGATGAAGGAATCTTTGTTGGATATCCACTTTCCATAAAAGCCTTCAGAGTCTACAATTTAAGAACAAGGGTTGTCATGGAATATATCACTGTCTCTTTTGATGATAAGAAGATTACTGGACTTGAAGATTTCAATGATCATTATCAGCTGAGATTTGAGAATGAAGCTTTAAATTTTGATTTTGTAAATTCTGATATTCTAAATCCTGATATTGCAAACTCTGATGGGTTAAACTCCGATGTTATTGAAACTGTGGTGACTACGCCAAAGGAAAATGCACCTGTGCAGGGGGAGCATATTGAAGATTCAACCACATCTCAAGAAGCATCAGAACCTAGAACATGCTCTTCAAGTTTTGATTCATCAAGTTCTGATGGGCCAAGTTCTGATAATTCTGGAAACTCAAATTCTGAAGGATCCAACTCAGAGAGCATGATTTCAGGGGGAGCATAAGGAAAAATGTTGATGGAGACAATATGGATCATGGGGGAGCATCCAGTTCTAGTGATAATCTTCCATCTGCAAGGAAGCGGACTAAAGCACATACACCTGACCTGATTATTGGAGATCCTGAAGCAGGTATTAGAAATAGAATAACAACATCAAATGAATGTCTCTATCATTCTTTTCTTTCTCAGGATGAACCAAAGAAAGTGGAAGAAGCTCTTCAAGATGCTGATTGGGTGCAAGCAATGCAGGAAGAGTTAAATGAATTTGAAAGAAATAAAGTCTGGACCCTAGTGCCAAGACCAAAGAACAGATCAGTTGTTGGTACAAAATGGGTGTTCAGAAACAAAACTGATAGTGATGGCATTATTACAAGGAATAAAGCAAGGCTGGTTGCAAAAGGATACTCTCAACAGGAGGGAATTGATTATGATGAAACATTTGCACCAGTTGCTAGATTGGAAGCCATAAGGATATTTTTGGCTTATGCTGCTCATAAAAAGTTTACACTCTTTCAAATGGATGTAAAAAGTGCTTTTCTTAATGGAGAATTGGAAGAAGAAGTATATGTTGAACAACCTCTAGGTTTTGTAGATTCAAAATTTCCTAATCATGTCTACAGACTTGATAAAGCACTTTATGGCCTTAAGCAAGCTCCAAGAGCATGGTATGAGACATTAGCTCAGTTTCTTCTGGAAAGTGGATTTAACAGAGGGACTATTGATAAAACTTTATTCTATATCAACCATGGAAAGGACTTACTTTTGGTACAGATATATATTGATGATATCATTTTTGGTTCTACAAATGACAGACTTTGTAAAAGGTTTGCCAAGCTAATGCAGTCAAGATATCAAATGAGTATGATGGGAGAACTTAGCTATTTTCTGGGCCTTCAAGTCAAGCAGAATGAAGAAGGAACTTTTATTTGTCAATCTAAGTACACCATAAATTTGTTGAAGAAATTTGGAATGAAAGACTGTTCAAGTGCATCCACTCCTATGGCCACTGCAACAAAATTGGATAAGGATACTGGTACATCAGTAGATATTACTGATTACAGCGGTATCATTGGCTCATTACTCTATCTAACTGCAAGTAGACCTGATATCATGTATGATACCTGTCTTTGTGCAAGATTTTAAGCAGATCCAAGAGAACCTCACTTAACAGCTGTGAAAAGAATTTTCAAGTACCTTAAGGGTACAGCTGATCTAGGATTGTGGTTTCCTAGGGAATCAGACTTTAAGCTAATAGGTTACTCAGATGCAAAATTGACAAGAAAAGCACAAGTGGAAGCTGCCAATTTCTTGGAGGCATATTAGTTTCTTGGTTTAGCAAGAAACAAAAGTCAATTTCCACATCAACTGCAGAGGTGAGGTACATTGCTGCAGGAAGCTGTTGTGCACAGATTCTTTGGATAAAGAATCAGTTACTGGATTATGGGTTAGAATTTTCTAAAATACCTATTTACTGGGATAATCAAAGTGCTATTGCTATGACAGGTAATCCAGTTCAACACTCAATGACAAAGCACATCAGCATTATGTACCACTTCATAAGGGAACATGTGATGGAAGGTACAGTGGAATTGCATTTTGTTCCAACAGATCAACAACTAGCAGATATCTTCACAAAACCACTATGTGAAGCTACTTTTACAAGATTGGTAAATGAACTTGGAATGGTTTCAGGTTCTTTCTCTAAATCTGTTTAGTTTATATTCTGATACATCAGACTTTATGATCAGTATTTACAGATATTACTATCTTTATGTAGTCTGTGCTTAAATTGAAATTTACTTAAGTGCTTATTGTTGTCTGATGTGAATTTTTAAACTCTGAAAGTGATATGAATGTTTCTATGACTATTCAATCCAATGAGGATCCCTGTGCTAGTTACTGACCTATTAGTCTTTAATATACTAAAGATCCCATGTTTGAAGTAATTGTTTATGTGTAAATCTTTTAACACAAGCAAATTCTGATATTGAGCTTGATTAGGTTTATTTTGTGTATTTTATTACTAAGTCAAAAACTAGAATAGTGCTTCTTATCTGTTAAATTCTGATGTTAGTAAATCTTATGGATGTACTAAGTGCTGATAAACCTCACTTATCAAAAGAAAAAGAAAAGAAAAGAAATAAATATCAGGTACTCCTTTGAGATCTAGAGAAAAATATGTGGAAGGGAAGACCCAAGTGCATTGCTGGTATTAAGTAATATGCATTAGAAAAGCAAAATAAAATTTTCTTGGTGACTTTTAACATTCTCTGATTACTGGAGAAATACTCTGATAATAACATAAATTCTGATAAGCAGACGTGACTCACTTACACTGAGAAGCCATTGTAAAAAGGAATTTCAAAAGATGCATAAAATGAGCACATTCTATAGTAGACTTCAGACTAATGACAGATTTTGAGCAAAGTTCTTAGTTATGCCTTATTTCTAAGATATACTGAAGTGAATCAGACCTTACTCTTTGTCTGATATTTAGCTTAAAGCAAACACTTACACTCCATATGAATGATGAAAATTACTGTGGTGATCAATGTTGTTTTAGATGAACAATTTAAGTGTTAGTTGCATAAATTTTGAGGAGAAGTTCTGATGGAAGTTCTGATGATTAAGTTCTGTTGAAACCATATCAGTATTTGTGTGAAGAATTACATAAATAAACATTCACTTTTTGAGTAAAGAAGCCATATTCTGTTGATTTTTAAATTCTGATAATAATCAAGTTCTGATGCTGACGTGGCAGTATTTATTTCCTTGATTTATTTTTAAGTCAATACTTGAACAGTTATATTTTATCAGAATATTGGTTTATGTGAGATAAAGACAGTAATAATCATTTGTTTAGTGGGAACATTTTTTTTTTGAAAAACTGCATGTGCATAGTAATCATTACTTATTTCCCATGCCCATTAACTACTGTCTTAACTGCTGCATGCCTGACAGGTGTAACGTTTGTTCCACTTCTCAATAACTGTTGTAACGTGGGGTGTCTAAGTAAAAGAGATAAAAGATTTTCAAATCTTTTATTTACATTTCTATTCTATTTACTCTCTCTCTTTTTCTTACTCTCTCATATTTTCTGACGGTTTACAATACAGAAATTTTATCAAACACTTTTCAGGCATTCTAACTTCTCATCTATTTTTAATGGCACCCAAGGATATAATCTTTAATGGAGCAAAGTTCGTCCCCAACAACTATGCTGCCATTCTCACAAAGAGTGAAGCTCCTTCGGAACTTCATTTTGTACAAGATTTCTTAAGTCATAGTGAGATTGGGTATGCGCTGACTCAACCTCAATCTATTTCTGAAAACAATTGAAGCACGGGTTCATGCATCTGAACCTGTGATAAGTGAAGCCTTCTTCTTCTAAATCAAAGAGGACAAAGACTGTACCTCAGACACAACAGAAAAGAAGGAGGATAATTTTGAAAGATGAATCAGAAGATGAGGCACAGGTTCAAACATCAGAACCTGTTGCAAAAGTAGCTGAGAAAGTCTCTTCTCAGAAAGCTCATGAAACTGGGAGTTCTAGGCCCCTAAAAAGGCTTAGAAAGCTAAATTCTGATGACAAAGCTCCCAAAGTCTCTCCACCCTTGAAGAAAGTGAAGAAACAAAGAGCTAATAGGGACATAGCTGAGTCAGATTCAGAGGATGTGGAAGCATCATCTAAGGAAGGGGATCAGGAATCTCTGATCCCAAAGGAGCCAATTGTGATTGAATCCCTTCCATCTACACAACCAGAATTTGCTGAAGCCACTGAATCTACACCACCACTGTCACCAATTCAAGCTGAAGAAACTGCTCAAGACAAAGTGCCTACACCTTCTGTGTCTCCTATCATTGAACAAGTACATGCTGAAGACCCAGGTACAAGTGTTGAAATAGATATTCCAACAACACCTCTTCTGAATCTAGATGATGAAGATCAGATATTAGGTGAGCATCGGAATTTGGATGTTGATCAGAACTTAGAGGATGATTTTGAAACCTCTATAGCCTCACACACTATCATTTTATCAGAGAAAGCTGATTCTGCAGGCTCTGTAAGTTCTGATGCTGCAAATGTTGACACTACTGGTGAAGCTGCTATAAATGAAAATGCTGATGCAGCTGGTCCTTCAGGACATGCACCTCTACCAGCAGTTAATAAAGCTGATTTGATTAAAAAGTTTGTGAGAGGGGATGCACCAGTTCCTTGGAGTGAAACTCCAAGAGGACAAGAATGGATCAAGAAGTGGAACAAAGTTGATTTTGTTCCTACTGCAAATGTTCTTGCTGAGCACCTGGCTAAAGTTGATGAGATGCTGGTGAATGATGATTTCAAAGCACAGCTTAAAGTTACTGCATTGAGTACAAGGAACCTTCAAGGTCAACACTCAATAACTCAATCCAAGGTGAACAAAATTCAAGAAACCCTGATTCAGCAAGATATGAATGTTAAACTGGATAAAAACAGGTTTTTCAAGCCTACCTTTAACAAAGTTGAGGCTATTGAGAAAGCTCAGGAGAAACAACAAGCTCAGATTGATGAAGTACTAAAGAATTAAGCTTCTTAACAAGTTCAACTAAATGAAATCCAATCTTCAGTGGAATTACTTCTCTCTCTCCTATTACCTGATGATGCCAAAAAAGGGGAAAAGGTGATTAAGTCCAAATGCAAATCTGATTTATCACTGAAGAAAAAGGATGATGGAAATGATGACAAGGGAAACTTTGAAAGGGGTAGAGGTCATGGACAAGGCAAAGGCTTTTCATCCAGGAAAGCAGGAACTTCTACACAGAGATCAAGCTCTGATGCTGATAGAAGAATAAGTTCTGATAAGCAAGTTCTGACTAAGCCTGATGTTTTGATACATGGTGAAAGTCAAGAATCACAGAAGTTTATGCAGACACTGAAGCTTAAGGGGAAGGAAACATCAGTCTACTATCAAGACCCCAAGTTACAGAAGCTGGATGAAGAAATTTCAAAAAGACTATTTCTTAAAGACAATCCAGGAATGGACTTTGAAAGTCTGAAGAAAGAAGAAGCTAGACTTAAAGCAAAAAATGTCAAGTCAAAGTCAAAAGCTCAAGTCATTGCAAAGAAACCACCTAAGCCTAAGGGCATTGTGATCAAAGAGAGGACAGATACTGAGGCATTTAAGGCCAAGTCCAAATCACAGGTGGAAGTTGATCCTAGATCCAAGGGTAAAGCAAAAGTTTATAACCCTATAAAGATATATATGCCAATCATGGATCTGGAAGCAAAATCTGATGAAGATACTAGTCTGATTTTGAAGAAGAAGAATATTCAAACAACCTCTGACAGAGCTCATGTTGTTCAAGATCAGGACTTAGTAAGTTCTGATATGACAATGAAGCAAGCAACCTCTGACAGAGCTCAAGTTGGCTTGATATCAGAAGATAAAGAAAAGGAAACCTCTGACATTGCTCATGTTAAACCTTCAAAAATTCTACTACCTGGGTTTACTAAAGCTCAACAATCTACTCAATCTTTGAAGACTACATCAAGTGGTTTTGAAGCAAGAGTTATTCGAGGAAAGGAAGCTAGAGACAAATCATGATTGGGTAGTTCTAAAGAAAAGAGAGTAAATATACTACCTCTGATCCAACTTTTTTGAGTGAACCAGGAGTAGGAACAACTCCTGAAAGATTGAATCAACTGGAGTCTGTACAAATGGTCTACCACTATGTGCTAAAAGAAGATATCATGTTATATTTCATGACAGATGAGAGTGTATTCCAGATTAGAAAGGATGCTATTTGTTTGAAGAATTGCAACATGTGCTATTTCTACTTCAAGTGAAGAACAGATCAACAGATGGAGCTTCTAGATACATAAGGTCTAATATTGAAAGACAGAAGAAACTTTACTCTGTAAAGTCTGACAGGCCATACTATCCTAAGTTTAGAGCTTAAAATGGTGATATAGTTGAGATGAAGCCTAATACCGCCAAAATCATCACTACATTTCTTGGTATTAAGGGAATTGAATTCAATCTAGAGTCTGATAAAGCCTATGTCATCAGACTGGATCATGATATAAGGAAAGCAAAAATAAATGATCTCAGGGCTGCTATCTTTCAAACAGGTGAAGATACAGTTGAACTTAAAGATGCAAAAAGGAGGATGTAGAATGAACTTGAATATGCTGAGAGAACTTTGTTGAAGAACTATCTCAGAACAACTCCTGACATTAAAGAGATTACACACTGAATCCAAGTCAAGAACTACAGCTGATAAATTTTGAAGGATATACAGGTTAAAGCTGATATCAGACTTTAAGGATGGTAAAAGCTACAAGGACTGTGAGTTGTAGTTACTTAGTCAAATTCTCATATGCATTTGTACTTAATATTTTTGACATCATCAAATATCTATTGAACTTGTATATTATGCTAATTTACAAGTTGGGGGAGATTGTTAGATATATTTGTGATATCATGTCTAATGATGATTTGTGTTTAGTTTTCAGATCTTAACTAACAGGACAAATCAGGACTTGACTGGAAATCAGTACTTATACTGAAGTCAGAGCTTAAGATATCAGAACTTAAGTTATCAGAACTTAAGTTATCAGAAGATATTTATCAGGAGATAATATCAGGACTTAAGAAGACTTTCAGATAAGGAAGGCGGCTGATTGAAAGGAAAGAAGATTAAGGCAAACACAAGAAGAGATATGCATGGAGAAGAATTCTATGAAGAATAGAATACTTGGAGGAAAAGATAACTAATTGATATATTTTAGGATGCAGATTATATTCTATATCGATTAGAAGATTATCTTGTAACTGTGTGTCTATATAAACATATCATAGGGTTTACACTATAGGTGTTATCTTAATCGAGAATATTATTCATTGTAACCCTAGAAGCTCTCGTGATATTTGTTCATCACTGAGAGAGAACGGTTCCATTGTAATACTGTTTTATTAATAAGATTATTCTGTGTTTCGTACTTGTGTTCTTAATTCGATTTGATTGTAGTATACACTATATTCAACCCCCTTCTATAGTGTGTGTGACCTAACAATTAATATTTTTAATTTTGTATTAGTATTAAATATAAAATTTCATTATATTAAAGTACTTATAAATATGAATCCAACAAGATCACTCATGACTATATTTGATTATATAGATTAGACGTAAATTAGTAGCCAATCGCTTATTGTGAATAGTGTAAAAAGTCAAAACGGGAAAAGTAATATGGGACGGAGGGAGTAATATTTTATAAATTTTATATTTTTTATTAGTTATAGATTTAATAAAATCATTATATAAATAATAAAATATTTAAAATATTTAATATATAATTTAAATTTGAATGTGTATAATTTAAAGTTAAACTTAAATAGTATATGACTGATGAGATTTGAATCATTAACGTTATTAGTGTATTTTTTATAAATAATAATATAAATCTATTGTTGACGGGATTCAAACTTGAGAACTTAGGTAATGTATAAATAATGATATAAATATTTGATGTTGAAGAGATTCGAACATGAGAACTTGAATAGTGGATATTCATTTACTATTTAGAGAAAATCTGACGGTCATGATTGAGAATAACTAAACCAACAAAAAAATAGCATACCAAATTATAGCTTATTCCGGTTGTTATAGTTTAGTTAAAATATTTAAATAATTTAATATATAATTTTAATCTTATTGGGAGAATTTTTAATTTGAATATGTTTAATTTCTAATTAAACTTAAGTAGTATATGATTGATAAGATTTAAATTATTAACATTATTTGTATTGTTTATAAATACTAACATAAAATCTGTTGTTGCCGGGATTCGAACCTGAGGACTTAGGTAGTGTATAAATAATAATATAAATATTTTTTATTGACAGGATTCGAACATGAGAACTTGAATAATGGATATTCTTTTAACATTTGGATCTAGTGGTCCTGATTATTTGAATAAGAAAATCTGACGGCCATGATTGAAAATAACCAAACCAACAAAAAAAAATTACAAATTATACTCCAGGTTATTATAGTTTAGTATAGATTATAAAATATTAAATTTCAGTGATTTAAGATATTATTTTATATTTGAACTCCAACAATAATCCTTATACTTCTTCTTTATACTTATTATAATAATAAACTAGCGTAAAAGCCCGTGCGAGGCACGGGCCTGTATATATACGAAAATAATTTCTCGGATAAGATTATGTATATTAAAATAATTTTATAATTATGACATAGGGAAAAGTTTTTTTTTGTTTCATCTTATATTGTATTTAAATTTTGTAACATACACATTCTTCTCATGAATAAAAATTTTTATGTAAGATTTTATTTCATAAAATTTGAATAAATATCAATACCATGAAAGACATACAATAAATTCAAATTTGGTAAAAAATATTTTAGATTCAAATGACTTTAAATCAACTTTATTAAATTAAAAAATTGAATACATATAAATTGTTATTTAAGTATAACAGTCATGTTTAACACGGGCGCACGTAAACTCATATGATTTTAAATATAATTATAGCATATTTGTAAAATATAAACTTTGACTACGTAGAGACATATTACAAAATTTCATAATTTTATACAATACATGACCTAACTGGCCCGAACCGACCCTAACCCAGTCCAAAAAATTCAAACTGAACTTTAATCTAGTTAAAAATGAATAAAACTGAATTAATGAGTTTAATTAGGATTTTATATGTAACTCAGGGTTGACCCTGGCTATAGGCGAGTAAGACTTGCGCCTAAGGCCCCCGGCATATAAGGGCCCAAAAATTTTATAACTTCTTTAAGTAAATATATATGAATTTCCATGATATATGTATATTAGGGTCCCATAAACTGATTTCGACTAGGGCCTCTCGAATCTCAGGACCGGCCCTGATGTAACTCGTTCATTCCAACGCGAACCGCTCCTCTACTTGTAATAATATGATTTGAGTTGAATCCTTCTATTCAACCTCCCATTACATTATTAACACTTAACACCATTGTGGTAGATGAATGTAATTTTCTACTCGAAAGCTGTATCTAAATGCAACTGTACATTGCCAAACTTTTATTTAGTTAAGCTGGAATACGAACTTACTATAACTAATATTATATACACTTTTGACAATATTCATGTTGGAACTTGATCAAAAGGATTCTATGTGAGTATACTAGGCATCATAAAAAAATCCACCAAGCCTTTTTTTTTTATCTTAACATTGTTGTACACACACATAATAATTTTTTATATTCTGAACAACCCAACCGAACTCAAATTCTAACGGACCCAACCCGATAGAATTTAATCTAAGATTCAATTGGTTTAAAAATTATTAAAACCGAATTAAATGGTTTGACTTAGGGCTTTACATGTAATCCGTCCAACCCGACCCGCGAGCACCCCTAATAGTCATCCTTGGAGTTATCTCACATTGTTTAACTATGTATAAAATATCGGTTAGTTCCCCTGAGGTAATATTTATATGCATCTTTAATGACCGCTTGATAAATATTAATATTATTTTCAAAATTTACCACTTGACCCTCGTCTATTTCTCAAAACATCGGGTCCGGGTGAACTCATGTACACAGTTATATATATCAAGTTTATCATACATTGGTATAAGCGAAGTATTATACATACTTGAAGATCTAAATTTTTAACTCATTTTAACTCAAATTTACTGCAATTTTTGTTATTTTTTTGAATATTTGTGTATTTTATTTAATTATGTTATTAATAAATTTATAAACAAATGTAATCATCTTTTAATTGACTGTAATACACACACGCACACTTTACTTTAAGTACAAAAAATAATTGAAAAATAATGTATATGTAATAAAAATAAAAAAGTTCATTGATTGTCCACGTATTTAGTATTTGATTTAGCAAATTGATTGATATAACTTTGCGCTTCAGTTTAATATATCTTATAAAAATCTGTTATGAAAGACATACATTTTTTCATTTCAATTTTACAAGTTTTTTCTTATTTAAATTTACAAAAAGATTGTAGAATGTTTATTCGATGATAATTTCTTTTATGTTTGCGATATCTTATATTTCATAATCTCAACTAGTTATCCACATTTAGGGTGAATATGGAGGGTTAAAAAGTTGAGAAGTGTGAATATTTTTTTTTAAAAAGTCGTTGAATTAGTGAGAGTGAAATAAATATCAAAATTAATAAATAATGACATGTCATTTTAGCGAGTGTACATTATGAGAAAAATTAATAACAAATAGAATGGAAGAACATACCGTAATCAGACTATACATTTTTTGTCATATAATTTGATATATTTAATCAATGGTCATCTATTATAAACTATTTATTCGCGTTTTTCAATATTTGTTTGTTAATTTTTTGTAGAAATTTATGATATTATTGCTATCTAGTAAAAAGTTCAATCTTTTCAGGTTACTAGTTATTAATACCTTAAATAAAAATCACACTTTATGTTATTAGATAATAATTGTCAAGTATACGAGGCATCACATACTATTCGGTTATTACGAGAAATTATATAATAATGTTCAAATTCGGTTTAAATCTGATTTATAATACCCGAGACTACATTATATTCGAATCAAATTATATTTAATTTAAATATAGATATTACAAATTAAAATGATTTTATTCTTGAGTATGAATTTGTTCGGTTTCACCCCACTAAACACCCCATATTAGTAATATGACTAATTTAAATGAATTACATAAAATAATGTTATAATAATTAAAAATATATTTAGCATTATTTAATCAAAAACAATTTAAGGGTTCTAAAATTTATAAAAGATGATTGAATTTATAATTATATATAAAACTATGAAAACTGAAAAAATGGAATTATATAAAAATATAATCAACATTTTATTTACTCAAAGTTAAAACAATATAAGAAATTAGGACAGAAAGAGAGAAACTCAAAGACTTTTTTAGCATAATGGTTATGATATCAGTTTCCTTGTAGGATGCTAGGTGTTCAATTCTTAGTATTCACATAATTTTCTTATTTTAGCACAATTATATTAGAATGTCATTTTTTGTAATTTTTTGTATATAAGGGTAAAATGGTAACTTCACGTCTATTTTATTGGCTCAATTTGCCAATAGTCCCTTTTTAATATATAGTAGAAGACTATAATAATAAAATAAAAAATGGGTGACATCAATAAATAATATAAATCAGTATTTTATTCACTCAAAAATTAAATTTATAAAAAGAGAATTTGATAAAATGAGAGAATATGGCTTATCTAATAAGAATTTTAAAATGAACTCAAAATGTTATGTAACACATATGGTAGGGACATAAAATTGATAAGTAGGAGGTAAGGGGTTTGTTGTGCAAGACATGCTTATATCATAACAAGACTAAGTCAAATTGACATCCCTAAGAATTAGTTGTATGCTGATCTAAATTTGTATTTTGTACTGTATTACTTGAGTCTGTAAAAATGTCAAAGATTAGACTGGAGTATTTTTATGTAAACAATCTCAAGCCTAAGAATAAACTCTGGAAGAAGATCAAGAAGATCATGCCTCAGAGAAATTGTGAAGAAACTTGGAGTTGAATAAATCTGTTTTGGGAAAAATATTCTAAGTTAAGATATCTACAAGTCACAGATCAAGTCATATAGAGAAGTCATTCGAGAACTCCAGAATGACTTATCGAGAAGTCCCAATTGGTCTATCGAGAAGTCCCAGAGATATCGACAAGTCAAATGAAGATGGGAGATATCGACAAGTCATTTATGTATATCGAGAACTAAGAGATATCAAGAAGACAAATGAAGATGTGAAGATTAGAGATATCGACAAGTTATTTCTACATGCAGAGAATTAGAGACATCGACAAGCCAAGTTCACTTATAGAGAACTCAGAGATCTCGACAAGTCAAAGTTACCTATCGAGAACTCAGAGACCTCGACAAGCCAAGTTCACTTATAGAAAACTCAGAGATCTCGACAAGTCAAAGTTACCTATCGAGAACTCAGAGACCTCGACAAGCCAAATTTACTTATAGAGAACTTGGAGACCTCGACAAGTCAAAACACTGATAGAGAACTAAGAAATCTCGATAATCTAATACACTTATCGAGATGTCAATTCTCTATACACCTAACTAGAGATCTCGACATGAAGCTCAAAGTACATAATGCAGACAAGTTAAATATTCAGGATTATCAATAAACAAACGATCTAATCACTTAGATTGAAAAGTCTACAAAAGCAGCTTGAAGAGTACAAGATCATGTTGGATTTTTAATCGCAGCGGGGCGTGGAAAAACACTTTTACACATACAAAATCCAAATAAAAGCATATAAATCGTGAATAAAAATTCGAGGGATCGAATCTAACCTTTTAAAATTAATTCGGAGACAACGATCAGAGATCCTTAGCAGTTGCTCCTCAAGTGTGAAGCACTCCACCGGTATCCATCAAGAAAACGACTTTTAGGAGGAGGAGGAGGTGGAGAGAATTTGGTTTTCTGAAACTTTTGGGTTTCTAGGGTTCGAATAAAATAGGGTCTATAATAGTGTATTTATAGGCAAAATTTTCAGCTGAAATTTTCCCATAAATAATATTATTATTATCCCATTTATTATTCTCATTAATAATTAAAACACCTTTTAATTATTAATCCTTTTTCTAAACACTTTAGAATTAATTCTCTCTCTTGGTTTAATTTCCAAAAAATAAATCCTTAATTAATAATATTAAGAACTTTTCTTAATTAATTTATAATCAATTAAATCTCATTTAATCAATTATTAAATTTGCCAATGAATTATTTATTTCACAAATAAATAATTATTAGCCATTATTAATTAATTCCTCCACCATAAAATCATTCTCTTTTTATGGTGTGACCCTGTAGGTTCAATATTAAGCCGGTAGTAGAAATAAATAATAATAAAACTATTTTATCATTATTTATATAAATTCTCTAATTTATTAAATATGATTAATTAATTAATCATATTTATTCTACATCGTGAGTGATGCTTCTCAACATATCGCGACTATCCGGATAATATGAATTCACTGCTTAGAATACCAAGAACCTATCAGTGAATAGTTACCGTACAATAAACTCCTTCTACCCTATAATGTCCCGATTAAATACAAGGCATGGATCTCGTGTCAAGCCTATCTAATTCAATCACTTGCTTACCATCTATTATGCGTAGTTCTATGCAAATTAGAAACTCCTTTCTAATTTCATTTACTCTGGCCAGATATTCCTGAACTAGCATAAGTGGATCAGCCTTGAACATTCGCTTCCTTCACTGAAAGGGGTAGATCCTTTATTGATCATACACTATCTTCGTGTACAAATTCCTATACCCAGAAGAGCCCTAATAATTGTCCCTGGAGACTAAGAACTAAACCAAAGCATAGTTCAGTGTACACAAGATGACTATGATGACCTCAAGTCTAAGGATACTTGTACAACTATCACTAAGCGAACAACTGCTGACACGTGAGTGAACTCCATCAGTTGTTCAGCTGGGCGAGTCATGTTCAGTGAACTTATTCCATAATAAGCACCTACATACTAGCTATAGTGTCACCACACAAATGTCTATGAGAACAGACATCCTTCATAATGAAGCAAACATAGTATGTACCGATCTTTGCGGATTATTAATTACCAGTTAGTAATCCTATGACCAGGAACTATTTAAGTTTAGAGTTATCATCTTTTTAGGTCTCACTATTATGATCTCATCATAATCCATAAAAAGCTTTAATCTAAACTATGGTATATCTTATTTAAACACTTAAATAGATAAAGCCCGTAATAAAAACAAAACAAGTCTTTATTAATATCAATGAAATCAAAACAGATTACATAAAAGTTATTCCTAAATCCTAATACATGATTGGACTTAGGACATATTCCTTTCAATCTCCCACTTGTACTAAAGCCAATCACTCTGGTATCTAATATCCATCTCATCTTTATGACGATCAAAGTGACTTTCAAAAAGTATCTTTGTGAGTGGGTCTGCTATGTTGTTGTGTGTGTCAACTCTAATTCAATACAATATAAGAAATGTTACCGCGCTTCCACTAACCCTTTTGTAGACGCATGGTTCATCTACGTTTTTGATAAAATCAAACTCTTTGATTATCTCATCAAAATGAATGTTCCATCTTTCGAGAAACTTGCTTTAAACCACATTAATCGCAAGCAAAATCCGAACTGATTTTAACAGGGCTTCATGTAAAAAGTTTTATCAAAGTCAATCCATTGCCTTTGTTTGAATCCTTTTCCCAAAAGCCTGGCCTTTTAGGTCTCCACCTGGCCATCTGCTATAATCTATCTTTTGTATACCGTATACATAGATTCCATTCTGGATTTCATGGCACTATGCCATTTCTCTGAGTCAACACTACTCATAGCCTCATTATAGGTCACAGGGTCGTCATCATCAAATGATTGACAACTCATTGTCATTCTCAATGACAAGGCCATATTACCTCTCAGGTTGGCGAGACACTCTCCCTGACCTATGAATGGGCTGTTCCACAAAAGGTTGTTCAGTCAGAACAGGTGTTTCCACTTGATCCGTAGTAGTTTGTGCTTCTTGAACTTCATCAAGTTCAATTTTTCTCCCACTGTTTCCTTCAAGGATAAACTCCTTTTCCAAGAAGGTAGCATGTCTGGAGACAAACACCCGATGATCGGTGCAAAAGTAATACCCTAAAGTCTCTTTAGGATATCCCATAAAACTACATTTTACGGATCGATATTCCAGCTTATCTGGGTCAACTTACTTGACATAAGCTGGACATCCCCAAATCTTAACGTGTTTAAGACTCGGTTTCCTTTCTTTCCATATCTCATACGGAGTTTGAGGAACAGATTTTGGAAAGCACCTTATTCAGTAAATATGCTGAGGTTTCCAATGCATAACCCCATAGGAATACTGGAAGATTTGCATAGCTCATCATGGACCGAACTATGTCTAACAAAGTTCGATTTCTCCTTTCAGATACTAATCTGGAGGAGTCCACTAGGAGACTATACCATTTACTTTGAGATAATCTAGAAACTCTCCGTTCAAGTATTCACCATCTCGATCTAATCGAAGAGTTATAATACCATGTTTGGTTGTTTCTCCGCTTCATACTTATATTCTTTGAACTTTTCAAAGGCCTCAGACTTGTGTTTCATCAAACACATATCCGAATCCAGATCTAACATCTATGAAAGTAATGAAGTATGAAAATCCACCCATGGCTTGCGTAGACATTGGTCTACATACATCTGTGTGTACCATTCCTAGCAAATTTGCAGCCCTCTCTCCATGTCCACTAAATGGAGACTGCAGTGCCACTATAAAGTGAGATTTTCATCATCCCTTTTCTTTTATTAGTTTGTTCAATCTGAAGTAAATTATGTCACATATATTCAGACCATTATTTAAAGTACCACGTCCATAAAGAATATTATCTCTAAGAATAGAACATTCATTATTCTCAATAATAAATGAAATCCAGCCAAGTCTAACTTGGGAATAATATTCCTCACAATCGAGGGAACAAAATAACAATTATTTAAAACAATGGTCTTGCCCGTAGGCATATGTAAATGAAATGATTCTACATCTACAGCAGCAACTCTTGCTCCATTTCCCATCAGTAGAATCACCTCCTCTTCCTCAAGAGTCCTACTTCTCCTTGGTCCCTGCAACAAATTACAGATATGAGAACCACAGGCGGTATCTAATACCCAAGTAGAAATGACATATTCACTTTTATCATGAACATACCTGAATTAGAAGCGGTAGTCTCACTACCCTTCTTCAATTCTGCAAGGTAAACCTTGCAGTTCCTCCTCCAGTGCCCCACCTTGTTACAGTGAAAGCAAACAACTTTGCTCTTGGGGTCTTCAGCCTTTGGTGGAACCGGCATTTTCTCACCTACTTTCTTCTTCTTGGAAGAGTTTCTCTTCCTTTTCCTAGGATTGGAACCTTCACCAATTAGAAGAACAGAACTCTTCTTAGGGGGGGGGGAAATTCGATTCCGCAGTCTTCAACATGTTGTGGAGTTCAGGCAGGCTGACATCCAACTTATTCATGTGAAAGTTCACAACAAACTGCGAGAACGAACTCAGAAGTGATTGCAAGACCAAGTCTTGGCTCAGCTCCCCATCCATGGCAAAACCAAGTTGTCCAAGACGTTCAATCAAATTGATCATCTTAAGTACATGGTCATTCACAGATGATCCCTCAGACATCCTACAACCGAACAACTCCTTCGATATCTCATATCGAGCTGTCCTCCCCGCCACATCATACAACTCTTGTAGATGCATTAGGATAGTGTGAGCATCCATATGCTCATGTTGCTTCTGTAGCTCAATGTTCATGGAAGCTAGCATGATGCATTGAGCAACATTTGCATCATCTATCCACTTACGAAGTGTTCATCATTATGTGCATCACTAGCAGGTTCAGTAGGCTTAGGTGAGTCAATCACGTATTCCAGCTTCTCAATCCTGAGAACAATTCTCAAGTTTCGAAGCCAGTATGCATAATTAGGACCAGTCAATTTGTGAGCATCCAGTATGCTCCTAAGTGATAGTGCAGAAGACATAACGTACAAAGTAAATCTGTAAATGATAAACACATAACAACACTTAGCAAATATTCGATTTCATTTCAAAACACTATATGAATCGGGTCTTTATTCATAAGTGGCTCCCACTAGTTTTCCTAATTTATTCAACCCCCTACGTGAAAAATTAAGCATTCATAATGCTAGTGGGATTAGGGATCCTACATTCCATTACACAACCCCGGCTGTAGCACGAACCGCCATGTAATGTTCAATAGGCAGACAACTCTTGTCAATTACATCTCATGTTATTCCCTAATCAAACTTTAGCCTCTTGAATAATTGAGTCTCGGCTGTAGAACGACAAACTCAATATTTTAAGTCAAGTCTAACCCAACATTCTGTACAGTTGAATCAGTCCCCAAAGGCCCACGGCTGTAGCACGTACCGACCTTTAGATTCTTATTCAATGTACACATCTCTATGTAATAGACAAGTATTTCTTATTTCGAAATCAAAGCCCTCGGCTGTAGCACGAACCGATAATGATTCAAAAATAAGAACTACTTTTCTATCATGTTGGAAGGCTATGACCGACACAAGCCCGTTGTATCATTGGCCAATTACTACTTGATATTATTTAATTTTAGAGGGATTATATTACGTTACAATGATAATCATATTATAAAGAGATTCTTCCTTTTAAATTAAATATTTCAAATCAATAATCAATAATCAGACGATTCCCAGATCGGGTGGAGCATTGTCAAGAGGCGTCACTTAATAACCCTTTCTTACAGATAAAAATCTGTTATTGACAGAATCATCCTTTCTCTCATATCGAAAATTCATATTCAATTACGTGTTTCACAAACACAAGAATCTCATGATTGTATTCATAATATTGTTATTAAGGTTATGAAACAATTTCACTATACTAGGTTGTCTAACAAACGCCTTATGTTCATTTAAGTTCACCTAAATCTATCATCGCATGATAAACTAAGCATATATCACATATATCAATATGAATAAACATCAAGGTAGGCATGTTACATCATCTAGCACATTAGTCTAAGCATTATACATCTCTATGTATCACATGAAGCATTTAAAAGCAACTAAAACAGTCAAAAAACAGCTTTAAAACACTTCATGGAAATATAAACAGTTCAAAACTTTTATATAAACTAAAATTGATCACTCCATAAGATCCGTCTCGGAAAAACGAATCCAACGGTATATTGCACGCCCAAAACGGAGTTACGAAACTCCCAGAAAATCAATTTTAAAATCAACAGAGGGCTGTAACGCATTCCGGTGATGCGTTACACCCCTTTTAAGCCATTAAAGGGTGTAACGTATTCCGTGAATGCGCCACAGGTGTGTAACGCATTCCCGGAATGCGTTACACCCCTATATATATATTTTTTTTATTCAGCAGCCGCCATTCTTCTTGATTAACGTGCGTGACATCTCCTGACAGCCGCCTGACATGTCTGTCTTGTTTGTTTTCTCCGTGCACCAGCAGTCAGATAATATAAACACAGCAGATGTATATAAACATATATATATATATACTATATATACATATATTTACTTATTTAATTACGAATTTAATTGTAAGAACTTCAAAAATTCATAATAAAAAATCTATACATCCTAAAATTATGAAAAAAATACCCAGACGATCTACAACACTTGTAGAACCTAGATCAACATTCAAAATTATTATGAGAAACGATTTCTCATCAGACAAAATTAATCCATGATATAACTTGTAAAAATCATAATTAATTCATACAAGCACATAAAATTCTGAAATTTTTACCACAGATCTATATGCATACAACCTATGCTCTGATACCATTGTTGGATTTTTAATCACAGCGGGGCGTGGAAAAACACTTTTACACATACAAAATCCAAATAAAAGCATATAAATCGTGAATAAAAATTCGAGGGATCGAATCTAACCTTTTAAAATTAATTCGGAGACAACGATCAGAGATCCTTAGCAGTTGCTCCTCAAGTGTGAAGCACTCCACCGGTATCCACCAAGAAAATGACTTTTAGGAGGAGGAGGAGGTGGAGAGAATTTGGTTTTCTGAAACTTTTGGGTTTCTAGGGTTCGAATAAAATAGGGTCTATAATAGTGTATTTATAGGCAAAATTTTCAGCTGAAATTTTCCCATAAATAATATTATTATTATCCCATTTATTATTCTCATTAATAATTAAAACTCCTTTTAATTATTAATCCTTTTTCTAAACACTTTAGAATTAATTCTCTCTCTTGGTTTAATTTCCAAAAATTAAATCCTTAATTAATAATATTAAGAACTTTTCTTAATTAATTTATAATCAATTAAATCTCATTTAATCAATTATTAAATTTGCCAATTAATTATTTATTTCACAAATAAATAATTATTAGCCATTATTAATTAATTCCTCCACCATAAAATCATTCTCTTTTTATGGTGTGACCCTGTAGGTTCAATATTAAGCCGGTAGTAGAAATAAATAATAATAAAACTATTTTATCATTATTTATATAAATTCTCTAATTTATTAAATATGATTAATTAATTAATCACATTTATTCTACATCGTGAGTGATGCTTCTCAACATATCGTGACTATCCGGATAATATGAATTCACTGCTTAGAATACCAAGAACCTGTCAGTGAATAGTTATCGTACAATAAACTCCTTCTACCCTACAATGTCCCGATTAAATACAAGGCATGGATCTCGTGTCAAGCCTATCTAATTCAATCACTTGCTTACCATCTATTATGCGTAGTTCTATGCAAATTAGAAACTCCTTTCTAATTTCATTTACTCTGGCCAGAGATTCCTGAACTAGCATAAGTGGATCAGCCTTGAACATTCGCTTCCTTCACTGGAAAGGGTAGATCCTTTATTGATCATACACTATCTTCGTGTACAAATTCCTATACCCAGAAGAGCCCTAATAATTGTCCCTGGAGACTAAGAACTAAACCGAAGTATAGTTCAGTGTACACAAGATGACTATGATGACCTCAAGTCTAAGGATACTTGTACAACTATCACTAAGCGAACAACTGCTGACACGTGAGTGAACTCCATCAGTTGTTCAGCTGGGCGAGTCATGTTCAGTGAACTTATTCCATAA
Source organism: Apium graveolens (assembly GCF_009905375.1). Classification (NCBI taxonomy): domain Eukaryota; kingdom Viridiplantae; phylum Streptophyta; class Magnoliopsida; order Apiales; family Apiaceae; genus Apium; species Apium graveolens. Next base: position 93,461,227 of record NC_133652.1, read on the forward strand.
TAAGCACCTACATACTAGCTATAGTGTCACCACACAAATGTCTATGAGAACAGACATCCTTCATAATGAAGCAAGCATAGTATGTACCGATCTTTGCGGATTATTAATTACCAGTTAGTAATCCTATGACCAGGAACTATTTAAGTTTAGAGTTATCATCTTTTTAGGTCTCACTATTATGATCTCATCATAATCCATAAAAAGCTTTACTCTAAACTATGGTATATCTTATTTAAACACTTAAATAGATAAAGCCCGTAATAAAAACAAAACAAGTCTTTATTAATATCAATGAAATCAAAACAGATTACATAAAAGTTATTCCTAAATTCTAATACATGATTGGACTTAGGATATATTCCTTTCAGATCAAAGGCCAAGATTAACTGACAAAGGAAAGACACATATTCACAGGATTTGCAAAGATATACTAAGCCAGAAATGAAAAGCTTTAGAGATAACTTAAAGTAGGGTTTAATACATCTTCTTGCATGCTGTGTAAACCTATGTTTACTAATCTATAAAGTAAACACTGGTCCTTTGCTTTTAATTGTATCAAACAAATCTTGAATTTCTTGTAACTCTTTCAAGGAAGAAGATGAGTTCTTTAATTAAAAAGAACCCATGATTTGTAGCAAAACACTACCTTTATTTTAATACAAAATTAAGTGAGTTTTGAAATATTGTGTGCAGTGTTTTAATTTCACTTAGCATAATATTACGACATTTCTAATCTTCTTTGTTCACCAAGTAACAAACTTTCAAAAAGCCTTAAAAATATCTAAAACACATTCACCCCCCTGTGTTGTATTCATTACCTAACAAGTGGTATCAGAGCAAAATCTGAAAGCAAACAGATTAAAAATCTTGGAAGAATGAATACACAGAAGATTAGCAGTATCAAGATTCCTGTCTTTGACTGATCTAACTACACTTCATGAAAAAAGAAAATGTTGCTATTTATAAAGATGGCCAACCCCTTATATGTTCAGATTCTCAAGAATGGCCCTTTCACCCCCATGGAAAGAGTTGAGGAATCTATAGATGGAGACATGGTCATTCCAGCTCATTATGCCCCTAAAGATCCCTAAAAGTATACTGAACCTGAAAAGGAGAAAGTCTCCCTGGACAGTGGCTTGCAATTGATTTTAATAGAGTCACTTGACAATGTAATGTACAATAACATTATCAACTGTGACACAGCCAAACAGATCTGGGAGAAAATAGAGATTCTATGTGAGGGAACAAAGGAAGTTAGGTCAAACCAAAAGAGAATTTTGGTATCTCAATATGAGGGTTTTATGGCTAAACCAAAAGAGAGTATAACTGATGTTTTTAAAAGATTTAATAAGCTGATTAATGACTTGCAGCTTCATGACAAATACAATAAAACTGAGGAGGTTAACTTGAAGTTTTTGCTCACCCTTCCTGACCATCTAGAACAAAAGATTTCAGCCATAAGAGAAGGAAGAGACTTGAGCAGAATGACACTGGAGGTTTTATATGGTATTCTAAAGACCTATGAACTGGAAATGATCCAAAGAAAATCCTTAAGAGCTGGTCAATGGCACATCATTGATGGCTCAAGTGCTCTAGTTATTAATGACAACCGGTCATCTGATGATGAACAAGAAATTCAGACTCCAATTATCTCAAACAATGAGCAAAAGAACAAGGAACCACATAAACAAGTTATTCTTGAACTTGAAGAGGATGAATTCTATACCTTGGATGAAGTGGATGAGTTAGATCAATCCATGGCTTACTTAGCAAGAAAATTCTTTAACATTAGAGTAAATAAGCCAAAGTTCTTTAAAAATAAGGGACAAATATCCAATAAGGACAACAGCTGGAAAGGAAAAACACAGTACAACTCTGGTGGCAAAAGTGGCTACAAAACTGGGTCCGTTGACATATCAATATTTAAATATTTCAATTTTGATGAATTGGGCCATTTTGCCACAGAATGCAAAAATCCTAAAAAGGTGAAAAATGACAAGGCTTATCTTGAATTAGAAGCAAAGTATGAAACTGTTCTAAGAAAGCAACGGGGTAAAGTTTATATTGCAGAAGGAAAGAGTTGGGAAGATTCTGACAATGATGAAAATGAGGAGTTTGGAAACTATGCACTTATGGCCTTGGAGCAAGGAGAGTCATCTTCATCAAAAATAAAGGTACCAACTCTTACTACTATTGATTTGAATGCTAGTCAATATAAGGAGAATGTTGAAAAGATGAGCATGAAAATGTTCCACATCCATACTAGCTTGGTAGCAGCTACTGAAGAGGTCAGTAGACTATCAAAAGCTAATGAGAAGCTTGAGATTGAGAAACAAGATCTAGAACTACAGCTTGTTGAGATTGAAACTGTCAAAAAATAAAATAAATATCTAAAGAACACGCTAAAGTGTTCTACCGAGATAAAAGATGTGTTGAGGGAGAAGTTAGAGAAGAATGAAGTGAAACTGAAATCATTCAGAAATGCATCTCAGTTTGTTGGTCAGTATCATGAGAAGAACAAGCCATGTACTAACATAACTATTGGCTTGGATTATGATGCATTGAACAACAACAAGAAAGTTGAAGGAGATAAGGGAAAATCAACTATAAGTAAATTTGGTTGGTTCACTTGTTATGCTGAGAAAGGTTGGTTCACCTATGTTCAAAGCATGTAAGTAAATTTCAGTGAAGAAGAGTTGATCATAAAGCAAAAAATTGCCGAAAAGGACAATGAAAAGAAATGTACAGAAATAACTCCAACTTCTAAAGCTGAGAAGAAGCCCATGGTTGATCAAACCCCCAAGAAGCCAATCAAGGAGGTTAAAACTAAGAATGCAGGAAAGAAGAAGAAAAATAGAATTGGAAATATTAGGATAAACAAAAGCAATAACTTTGCATTTGTTGCAAATGCTCCTAAAAAATAGTATCAGAAATGTGGCTCTACAAATCACCTAACTCACCTTTATAAAAAGGATGTTAGTGAGCCAAGATTAGGAGCATGCAAATATAATAAAGCAAAGACTGAAGATCCATATTCCTTCTGTGATAAGTTTGATTGCATCCCTTGTAACATGAAAGTAATGACAAGTTGCCACAAGATGAGAGTATACCTCAAATAAATCAATATGGGTCTACAACCAAAAAGGAACATGCAAATCAAGTAATGAACACCATTCTTTCCGAATCAACTCATTCTAATTCTGCATATTCTGTTAACAAGAAGAAAGTACCCAACACTGTTTGGGTAGCTAAAAACACTTAATCCTCATCGTGTGCAGGGCAAAATGAAGAAAGTCATATGGATCATAGATAATGGATGCTCAAGATATATGACAAGTGATATGGCCCTGCTATCATAATTTGAGGAGATGGCTGGCCCATTAGTGACTTTTGGAGACAACAACAAAGGTTTCACAATGGGATATGGAAGATTGATTTTTGAAAATGTTATCATTGAAGATGTAGCATTGGTTGCTGGTTTGGAAGTAAATCTCCTCAGTGTTAGTCAATTCACTGATAGAGGATTCAATGTTAAATTTAACAAAGGAGAATGCTTAATCATCACTAAAAAGACTAATGAAGTTGCTCTGAAAGGAGTAAGAAAACGAAGCTTATTTGTTGCAGACCTGGACTGAGCAAATAAGGATAGAATTTGTTGCTTCTACACCAAGGCATCTGAAGAACAAAGCAAGTTGTGGCATAAAAAGCTCTCTCACTTGAATTACAAGGAAATCAATACTCTAGTCAAAAAGGAGTTAGTGAGAGACATGTCAAATCCGGAGTTTGCTCAGAATGAGGTCTGTGAGGCTTGTCAAAAAGGAAAAATGAAGAAATCAAGTCACATGAGTAAAAATGTGAATTCTATAAGTGCACCTTTGTAACTGATTCACATGGACTTATTTGGACCATTTAATTTCTTGTCAATTTCAAGAAAGAAATATGCACTTGTGATGGTGGATGACTACTCAAGATACACATGGGTAGAATTTATGCATTCTAAAGATGAAACTCCACACATTATAATTGAACACATCAAGAAGATTGAGAAACAGGCTGAAGAGCAGAATTATGTGAAAAGATTGAAGAGTGATAATGGCGCATAATTCAGAAATACAACTTTAACTGAATTCTGCAAAGACAAGGGCATTGTTCAAGAATTCTCAGCAGCTAAGACACCTCAACAAAATGGTGCTGTTGAAAGGAAAAATAGAACTTTAGTGGAAGCTGCTAGAACAATGTTGCAAGATGCCAAATTGCCAACAAGTTTGTGGGAAGAAGTTGTCAACACTGCATGCTACACTAAGAACATAATTAACAAGAATCTTGGCAAATCACCGTACTCAATCTTATATAAAAGAAAGCCTACTGTGAAGCATCTTCATGTGTTTGGAAGCAAGTGTTATGTTTTAAAAGACAACTCTGAATATGTGGGAAAATTTGACTCTAAAGTTTATGAACCAATTTTTATGGGATATTCATTGGAGAGAACTGCCTACAAAGTCTATGTGCTTGAACAAAAGAAAATTATGGAAAGCACATATGTTACTTTTGATGATGATGTGTCAAGGCTTGGAATGCCTTGATGAAAATGAAGTTGAGGCCCTGAAATTTGAAAATCTCAACATTGATAATGATTCTGAGGATGAAACTGAAGTCAACATAAATCACATAATGGATGAAGAGTCAAATAAACAAGTGAACTATGAAAATGGAAGCTCATCTCAAACACCTGAATTTGATAGCACAAACTCAGGGGGAAAAAGAGGAGAAAGTTTTGCAAGTCATTCCAATGGTGAAGAAAATACATAAAATTCAAGTCAACAAACTCACACCAGGAAATAGGATAAGAGTCACACAAGAGAAGTAATTATTGGTGATGCATCTATTGGAGCGAGGACTAGAAGTGTAACTGCAAATGAATGTCTTCATGCATGTTTTCTTTCACAAGTTGAGCATAAGAAAATCGAGGAAGCTCTACTTGATCCTAACTGGATATCTGTTATGCATGAATAGCTAAATCAGTTTGAGAGAAACAAGGTTTGGGAATTGGTTCTTGCACAAAAAAATAGAAGTGTAATTGGAACAAAGTGGGTGTTTAGGAACAAAATGGATGAAAATGGAATTGTAACAAGGAACAAAACAAGGTTGGTTACAAAAGACTACTCACAGGAAGAAGGAATTGATTATGGTGAAACTTTTACTCCAGTTGCAAGACTTGAAGCAATATGGGTCTTTCTTGCATTTGCTGCACATTCAAATTTTAAGATATATCAAATGAATGTGAAGAGTGCATTCCTTAATGGTGAGTTGGAAGAAGAAGCTTATGTGCAACAACCACCTGGCTTTGAAGATCTAGAATTTCCAGACTTTGTAAACAAATTACTTAAGGCTCTCTATAGACTAAATCAAACACCTAGAGCTTGGTATGACACACTGTCAGAATTTTCGATTAAACATGGATTCACTAGAGGAACAATAGATAAGACTCTCTTCCACAAGCAGCATGGTGATGATATGATACTAGTTCAAAACTATGTGGATGATATCATTTTTGGTTTTACTAATGAAAAACTATGTCAAAGATTCTCAAAGCTCATGCAGAGTGAATATGAAATGAGTATGATGGAAGAGTTAAGTTACTTTCTTGGACTTAAAGTCAGCCAAAGAAGTGATGGAATCTTCATCAGCCAAACTAAGTATGTCAAGGATATATTGAAGAAGTTTGGTATGGTTGATTGTTCACCTGCATCAACACCTATGTCTACAACTACAAAGTTGGATGAAGATAAGAAAGGAAAAAGTGTAGACATTTCAGGTTATAGAGGAATGATTGGATATTTACTATATTTAACTACTTGTAGACCAAACATTATAGTTGCAATATGTCCGTGTGCAAGATTTCAAGCCAATACAAAGGAATCACATTTGATGGCTGTGAAGAGAATTTTCGGATACCTAAAGGGGACTCCAAACTTGGGATTATGGTATCCTAAGGGAACATGATTTGAAGTTGTTGGATACACAGATGCATATTTTGCTGGATGCGGGGTTGGCAGAAAGAGTACTAGTGGAAGCTGTCAATTTCTTAGATAAAGACTTGTATCCTTGTATAGCAAGAAATAACAATGTGTGTCAACTTTCACGACTGAGGCTGAATACATAGCTGCTGGAAGTTGTCGTGCTCAAGTGCTTTGGATTAGAAATCAGCTAATAGATTATGGCCTAGTGTTACACAAAATTCCAATTATGTGTGACAATACTAGTGCTATATCTATTGTGGTTAATCCAGTTAATCATTCTTGAACAAAACACATTGATGTAAGGTACCATTTTATTAGAGAACATGCTGCAAATGGTACAATTGAGCTAATTTTTATTCCAACAGAAAAACAGTTAGCTGATATTTTTACTAAACCTTTGGATGAAACTACTTTCACTAGACTTGTAGGTGAAATTGGTATGCTTAATTATTCATCCTAAAGGCAAAATCTCAGCTAATATTTTGCAGCAGATTAATTTCTGATAAATCAACATTCATTTATTTGATTGGAAATTAACTGAAATATAAATTATAAATATTTCAGATTTCTCTGCATATTTATTTTTCATTTTACTTTTTATCAACTTGGATTTTTTCAAATTCTAAGTAAACTGTCTCTTTGTTAATTCATATTTTTAATATATGAAATTAATAAAAGATAGATCTCAAAATCAGCAAAAGTATATAGAGAACTGAATTCTCGATAAGTATAAATGACTTCTCGATAAGTCAGTTTTTGACTTCTCGAAAGAGTTCTCGATAAGTTGTTAGATATATTTGTTATGTCATGTCTAATCTGTTGTGTTTAGTTTCAGAACTTAATATCAGGACTTACCGGAAATCAGAACTTACCGAAGTCAGAACTTATATCAGAACTTAAGGCCGTCGGGATTTATATCAGGACTTAAGTGCAGGTACTTCAGATAAGGAATGCAGCTGATTTACAGGAGAGGATCTGGACTAAAATAAAATAAGATATGCATGAAGAGTTGGACAACTAGAAGACTTGTAGAAGATAATATCTGATTGATATATTTTATGAGACAAAATTATATTCAATATCAATTAGAAGATATCTTGTAACTGTGTACTATATAAACACAACTTAGGGTTTACACTATAAGTGTTATCATTCTCGAGAATATTGTTCATTGTAACCTAGCAGCTCTTAGTGATATTGTTCATCACTGAGAGAGTAATTTAACCTACTTTGTAGCAGAGCTTATTATATTGAATAAACTTGATTACTGTTACATACTTATGTTCTAAATCGATTTGATTGTTTAAATACTATATTCATCCCCCTTCTATAGTGTTGTATGACCTAACAAGTGGTATCAGAGCCTCTCTGTTGATATACAAACAATGAGATCTAGTTTACAATCATGTCCGAAGAAACACAAACTCCAACTAAGCTCACCAAAACTCAAGATACTCAAAACAATCAAACTCACAGTCGATATGAGAGTATTATGGTTCTCATACTGAGAGCATCTGAGTATCCTATGGAAGGTAAAGATGGCTATGTCTGGAAGCCACAGATCCAGAATACCTTGATAGAATTAATGATGGACCATATAAGCCTACCAAGCTTTCTATTGCAGTTGCTGATCAACCAGCAAAGATGATACCAAAGGAGAAAGGTGATTACACAACTGAAGACATCTCATCTATTGCCAAGGATGCAAGGGTAAGGAATCTGCTTCATAGTGCAATTGACAATGTCATGTCAAACAGGGTAATTGGATGCGAGAATGCAAAGGAAATATGGGATGCTTTGGAGATAAGATGCCAGGGAACTAAAGCAATCAAAAAGAACAAGAAGACTATACTCACTCAAGAGTATGAGCACTTTGATTCAAAAGCTGATGAATCATTAACTGCTTTATATGACAGGTTTTCCAAACTTTTGAATGATCTGTCACTGGTGGACAAGGAATATGATCTTGAAGATTCAAATCTAAAATTCCTTTTAGCTCTTCCTGAAAATTGGGATTTGAAGTCTACTACCATAAGAGACAACTATGACGTTGCTGAAACTACTCTTGATGAAATTAATGGTATGCTCAAAACTCATGAACTTGAGATGGATCAAAGGAGCAAAAGGCATGGAAGAAAGTCAAAGACAGTTGCTCTTAAAGCTGAGGAGGAATCTCCTAAAGTGATTGTCTCAAAGAGGGGCAAAGGAAAGATTTTCATCATACAGTCTGACTCAGAGTCATCATATTCAGATAATGATGTTTCAGAATCTGAAATTTATCTGAAGTGGATGTTGATGCAGAGATGATGCAACTATGTGCTCTTATGGTGAAGGGTATTACAATGATAGCCTATAAGAAATTCAGAAAGGGCAAGAAGTTTTCCAGGTAAGGTGGAAGTTCTGAAAAGAAAGGGTTCAGAAAGTCTGAAGGCAAAGGAGGAAAGTCTGACAGAGGAGACAACTCAAATGTCAAATGCTACAATTATGGTGATAGAGGCCACATCTCTCCTGACTGCAAGAAAGGAAAAGGTGATAAAGGCCAGACACTTATCACAAAGAAGAAAAACTGGGTAGACACTTCAGATTCTGAAGATGAGGTGAACTATGCATTAATGGAAAATGCTGATAGCATTTCTGATGCTGCTGAATTGAAGGTACCTCATTCAACTCTTGATTTTCATACTGATGATATTTCTGAGCTAAGATTATATCTTAAAACCATGTTCATTAGTTTTAGAGATCAGACTTTAACAAATAAAAGATTAACATCTGAAAGTCTTGCTCTTAGAAACAGAAATGACTACTTAGAAAAAGAGTTAGTTATATTTCATCAAACTCAGAAAGAAAGAGATGAGGCTTTGTATGTTAGAGATGAAGTGCTAAAATTGAATAAATCTCTTAAATATGAACTGGAAAAGGAAAATGAGATAATCAAAACTTGGACTAACTCTGGAAGAAAAACTCAGAAAATCTTAGAAAATGGAAAATGGAAAGAAGGACTAGGTTATCTAGATGATAAAGAAGAAAAGGAATTTGTGTCATCTAAACCAAACTTTACCAAGAAAGCTAAAAAGCCAAAGGTAAATCCTGTTAAATTTGTTGCAAAAACTGATGTGTCAAAATCTGAAAAGATGAATGATTCTAAAACAGAAGTCAAAGAAAAGTCAACTTCTGACAAATTTAAACAGGATAAACCAACTGTGGTAAATATTGGCTTAATAACAAAGAAGCAGCTTAAGCATAAGCTGAAAGAGATTAAAAATGTGAACAAGGTAAAGGAAGCTAGGAAAAATAGGAATGGAAAGGAAGGTGTGAATAAAAGCAATAATTATATGCCTGTTCCTAATGCTCCTAGAAAGAAATGCTATAATTGGGGAAACTCTAACCATCTTGCTTCTTTTTGCAGGAAAAATAAAGATATAAACTCTTTACCTCCTAGATCAGGAGTTAAGAGTCAGTCTGTTAGGTTTAAACCACAAAATCCTTGTTTTCATTGTGGTAGTTTATGACATTCTATTTGTTAGATATATTTGATAATGTCATGACTAATATGATTTGTGTTTAGTTTTCAGATCTTACTTAACAGGACAAATCAGTACTTAACTGGAAATCAGTACTTATACTGAAGTCAGAACTTAAGATATCAGAACTTAAGTTGTCAGAACTTAAGTTATCAGGAGATAATATCAGGACTTAAGAAGACTTTCAGATAAGGAAGGCGGCTGATTGAAAGGAAAGAAGATCAAGACAAATGCAAGAAGAGATATGCATGAAGAAGGAATTCTATGAAGAATAGAATACTTGGAAGAAAAGATAACTAGTTGATATATTTTAGGAAACAGAATTATATTCCATATCAATTAGAATTTATCTTGTAACTGTGTAGTATATAAACACAGACATAGGGTTTACACTATATGTGTTATCATAATCGAAGTTATTATTCATTGTAACCCTAGCAGCTCTCGTGATAAGTTGTTTATCACTGAGAGAGGACAGTTCCATATTGTAACAGAGTTTATTGTGTTAAATAAAATCTATTTTCTGTGTTCTTATATTCGATTTGATTGTGATAAACACTGTATTCAACCCCCTTCTATAGTGTGTGAGACCTAACAAGTGGTATCAGAGCAGATCTGTTAACACACAAACAGTTTAAGATCAAAAAACAATCATGTCTGAAGAAGAACAAACTCCAACCAAGCCCACCAAAACTGAAGAACCTCCAAAGACTCAAATCCATAATCGATATGAGACTATTAGAGTTCCTATACTGAAACCATCTGAATATCCCATATGGAAGGTGAGGATGTCTATGTTTATGGAAGCTACAGATCCAGAATACCTTGACAAAATCAATGAAGGACCACACAAGCCAACCAAGCTCTCTGTTGTAGTTGCAGGTGAACCAGCAAAGTCTGCTCCAAAGGAGAAGAATGATTACACTGCTGAAGATATCTCATCGATTGCTAAGGATGCTAAGGTACGGCACTTGCTGCATAGTGCCATTGATAATGTCATGTCAAATAGGGTAATTAACTGCAAGACTGCAAAGGACATATGGGATGCCTTGGAGACAAAATGCCAGGGAACTGATTCAATTAAGAAGAACAGGAAGACTATACTCACTCAAGAGTATGAGAACTTTGACTCAAAACCTGATGAGTCATTGACTGGTTTATATGACAGATTTGTCAAACTCTTGAATGATTTGTCACTAGTTGACAAGGAATATGATCTTGAAGATTCAAATCTTAAATTCCTGTTAGCTCTTCCTAAAAGTTTGGATTTGAAGGCCACCACTATAAGAGACAACTATAATCTTGAAGAAACAACTCTTGATGAAATTTATGGGATGCTCAAGACTCATGAACTTGAGATGGAACAAAGAAGCAAGAGGAATGGAAGAAAGTCAAGGACAGTTGCTCTAAAGGCTAATGAGGAATCCCCCAAAGTAGCTGCCTCAAGAAAAGGCAAAGGAAAAGTTCTCATCACAAAGTCTGATACTGAGTAATGAAGTTCTGATAGTGATGATGACTCAGAAACTGAAAGCTTACCTGAGATGGATGCTGATGAAGAGATGATGAAGCTGTGTGCTCTTATGGTGAAATGAATCACAAGGATTGCATACAGGAAATTTAGAAAGGGAAAGAAATTTTCTAGGAAAGGTGCAAGTTCTGATAAGAAGGGTTTCAGAAAATCTGAAGGCAAAGGAGGAAAGTCTGACATAGGAGATTACTCAAATGTCAAGTACTACTACTGTGGTGAGAAAGGCCACATATCTCCCGATTGCAAGAAAGTGAAGAGTGACAAAGGCAAGGCTCTTGTCACAAAGAGGAAAAGCTGGACAGAAACTTCAGATTCTGAAAGTGAGGTGAACTATGCCTTGATGGCAAATGCTGATAGCAGTTCTAATAATGCTGAGTTAAAGGTACCTCAAACTACTTATGCCTTTCATAATGATGATATTACTGATTTGAGAAGATATCTTAAAACCATGTTCTTTAGTTATAGAGATCAAACTTTAACATGTGAAAGATTAACTTCTGAAAATCTTGCTTATAAAAATTGGAATGATTATTTAGAAAAAGAGTTAGTCATGTTCCATCAAACTCAGAAAGATAGAGATGATGCCTTTTATGTTAGGGATGAAGTACTTAAAATAAATGAATCTCTAAAAACTGAGTTAGAAAAGGAAAGAGAGATTATCAGGACTTGGACTAACTCTGGAAGACAACTTAGAATTTGTTAAGTAGTGGAAACTGGAAAGAAGGCTTAGGTTATGGAGATGATAAGAATGATAAGGGAGCTGTAGAAATTGAGCCTATAGTTGTTAAACAATAGCCAAAGGTAAATCTTGTTAAGTTTGTAGCTGTAAAGTCTGATATTGATAAATCAGAAGTTAAAGAGAAATTAACTTCTGACAAACCAAAAAAGGATAAGCCAACTGAAGTTAACATAGGCTTAATGACAAAGAAACAGCTTAAGCATAAGCTGAAAGATGTTAAGAATGTAAACAAGGTAAAGCTCCCTAGGAAAAATAGGAATGGAAAGGAAGGTGTGAATAAAAGTAATGATTATAAGCCTGTTCCTAATGCTCCTAGAAAGAAATGTTATAACTGTGGAAATTCTAACCATCTGGCTTCTTTTTGCAGGAAAAATAAGAACATAAAATCCTTACCTTCAAAGTCAGGAGTTAAGAGTCAGTCTGTTAGATATAGGCCACAAAATCCTTGTTTTCATTGTGGTAGTTTATGGAATTTCATTTATACTTGTAAGGAATATCATAGTTTGTACTATGATTATTATCAAATAAAACTTTCTTTAAAGAAAGTTAGCATTATTCCTTCTAGTGTAAGTTATGATGCAAAGTCTGATAGTGTAAATGCCGATAAGAAAAATGTTAACATAAACTTTGATGCTAAATCCGCTGCAAATGTTAACAAACTTAATAAGGCCAAAGGATCCAAGCAAGTCTGGGTCCTAAAAACTAATCAATAGTGGTCTTTGTGATTGCAGGGCAACATGAAAAACATCCTAGTTCTGGACAGTGGATGTTCAGGACATATGACTGGAAATAAAGCCCTGCTATCAGACTTTGTGGAGAAAGCTGGCCCAGGAGTTTCTTATGGAGATGGCAACATGGGAAAACTCTGGGATATGGCAATATCAATCTTGGGAATGTCATTATTAAAAAAGTAGCTCTAGTCTTAGGACTTAAACACAATTTGCTGAGTGTTAGTCAAATCTGTGACAGAGGTTATCATGTGGATTTCTTTGAGGAACACTGTGAAGTTGTAAGCAAATCTACAGGCAAAGTTGTTCTGAAAGGATACAGGCATGGTAACATTTATGAAGCCAAGCTTTCAACAAGTACTGATGGTTCTGCAATCTGTCTGTTAAGTAGAGCATCAATTGAAGAAAGCTGGAATTGGCATAAAAAACTCTCTCATTTAAATTTCAACAATAAAAATGAACTATTCAAGAAAGATCTTGTGAGAGGTTTGCCAAAATCAGTATTTGCTCCTGATGGCCTTTGTGATTCCTGTCAAAAGGCAAAACAAAGAAAATCTTCATTCAAGAGCAAGACTGAATCTTCAATTCTTGAGCTTTATCACCTACTACATGTTGATCTATTTGGCCTAGTGAATGTCATGTCTATTGCAAAGAAGAAATATGCTATGGTCATAGTGGATGAGTTCACCAGATACACATGGGTGTATTTCTTGCACACAAAAAGTGAAACTGCATCTATCTTGATTGATCATGTCAAACAACTGGATAAAGTGGTTAAAGACTCTATGAAAATCATAAGAAGTGATAATGGCACCGTGTTCAAGAATTTGATTATGGAAGAGTTCTGCAAAGACCAAGGAATCAAGCAGGAATTCTCTACTCCTGGAATTCTACAGCAAAATGAAGTGATTGAAAGAAAGAATAGAACTCTCATTGAAGCTGCACGAACTATGCTTGATGAGGCAAAGTTACCAACCTATTTTTAGGCTGAAGCTGTGCAGACTGCTTGTTTTACTCAAAATGCAACACTCATTAACAAGCATGGAAAGACACCATATGAGATGGTGAAGAAAAAGAAGCCAAATCTGAAGTATTTTCATGTATTTGGATGCAAATCTTTTGTAACACCCCCAAATCCGGGGTCGGGGATCCGGGTTGTCACGAGTTCTATTTCCCTTAATAACACCCAATCTTAATAAATAATCAACTACTCTGTACTGTGACCCCACAATAAACACACACACCATAAGTTATAGTCTCAGAGATGAATATCCAAAAAATAATCACAAGTCGTTTTATTCCACAATTATATGCCAATACACCTTAAAAGGGTTTCTGAATAAATTTACATTTCTTTGCCATTATTACAATTGATAAAGATACATAAGTCTGGTACATCAAAAGTTGAAAGCCTAGCCTATTGGTAGTTCCTACCTCAGCTACAGCGACATCAACGCCTATAGGAAACTGCAGAACGTTTCCTAATCGCTTGCGAATCGGGAGCTTGGTCCTGTTCATCTTTTCTATCTGTTGTTGTGTGATGAAAGAAGAAAGTAAGGGTGAGCAACAAGCCCACCAAAATAATATGTATAATGATTAACAATATATGAGCCTTCTCATAGTACTCATGAAAGTCTCGGTCAAAAGAAATGAACCAAGTTTGATATCTTAATGCGATGAAGTCGCAAAATATTCAGTATATGTACATATATACTTTTGACAATCTTTGAAATTCTCTGACGTGTATAATATACACAGAGTTCCAGTTTATAACTGTATAAAAATATCGTTGCAAGGTGATCTCATATATCTAACCTTGTCTCAACATTTTTTTTTTCCGAAAATCTTTGACACGCACAAGATAATCATTTACTAGATATAAGTTTAAAAGATGAAGTTACAAGATACTCCAATTTACTTATATCTTTCCGAATACTACTTGAACTACACCATTCAAGTTATAATTAGTTTTAAAAGTTTATCACATAGATGAGAATACAAGATAAGACTTGAATAGATTCAATCTTTGAAATATTATTGAATGAAATGAAGTTACGAGATACTTCATTAAGTCCCGATATATATATATCTATATATATATCTCTCATACATTTCCTGAAAACCTCTGTCATGTAAAGTATGAACAGAGTTGCAATATCCAATGAATCCCCCACCGGTCATCACCCTGTCCACATAAGGACCTTGTGCTGGACCGCCACCCGGCCTCTTACGCGTTGATGGACTGCCACCCAGCCACTTACACTTTGATAGACCGTACCCCGGCCTGTCGCTTATGCCGACTCAATTAGATGGACTTACTTTCCGAACGTTGGGTAAGTAATCAATTCATTTATCAAAACAGCAACCTTGTTGCGAATATAAAATACACCACAGAGTCGGATCCCTTAGATTTTTGAGCGAGTATTCAAGTCCCCTTCAAAAAGGAAGATCTTAAATTTGAAAACGAGTTTTGGGATCCGCTCTAACCTTTAAAAATCATTTTGAAGACTCGAAAACACTTTAAAGAGTGTTTGGAGTAATGCTGATTTAATAAAGTAAATCAGTCCCGATATATTAGAAAATATCTGAATATTATTAAATAATATTCCCATAAGGATAATCTCTATATAAATAACTTGAAGTAGAAGCTGTAAAACTTATACTTGAAACGAGTATTAAATAACCAAGATATACTTATTCGAAAGTACTATCTTTATTTGAATAATCAAAAATAAGTTTGATTATCGACACCTTATTCTTTAATAAAATAAAGTATATATCTCAGCAAATAATCGGAGTCATAGATCCTCAAATGAATATTCAAATAATATTCAATAAATAATATAAACTGAGTCCTAAGCCCTCGAATGAATATTCAAATAATATTCAAATAATAAAATAAACTGAGTCATAAGCCCTCAAATGAATATTTGAAATAATATTCATTAAATAAAATAAAGTTATTGAATAAACCTTATTCGATTAATAGTTTTAAAAACTATATCAATATATATATATAACTATATATTATACTCGGGAGCCTCGCCTCCCGGTTTTAGAAAAAGTTCACCCTTTGATCCCCTATACTAAGGGTATACGCAACTACTGCTTATCTCTAGCATAGGCATTATGCAACTAATAAGCATTTGAACCAACAGATATATAAGTCAAGAATACGAAACATGCATGCATATATACCATATCACATGCTCCAATATATCGCAAGAATTTGCTAATAACAAATATGCATTTATCACAAGATCACAACAACAGTTATACGGGTAGAAAACCTGCCTGAGTGCTCCCGGATAGACTTAAGCTTAGAGTGGGTCCGATAACCTATGAACAACAACATAAGTTGGAATTAGACCCCGGTCGCTTAAGAAACTAGACTTTAACCATTTAGAGTCCTAATGTTCGCTTTCGCGCTTAATGATTTACTTAAGTCGCTCGAGTACCCTCGGCTCCACCATTTTTAATAAATTAACCATTAAGGGTTTTAAGGGGATTCTTTCGCGAGTACCTTACCAACTGCCTAATCCACTTTACATAATTGTTTCTTACCCCAATTAGTCATTTAAGGTCCTTAACCAAGGTTTCAAAGTAAGGCGAGGGGTAATGTTTCGTTCGCGAAATGTCGTTACTTAAAATGGCCGTTTCTCCTAAACCGTACATCGGAATCAAACAAACCACATATCAAAACGAAGCTCGTAACATGAACTATCTAAAAATGGCAATGGTCAAAACCTAGCAGGGAGTTCTCGGGTCCTAATTTTATGAACAAAAGCAGTCTAAAGTAAATCGGATATTACGACGGCTATGTTTACGCGATTTCCCAAATTTAAACCAATCCAAATCAATCACCAATCAATCCCAATTCATTCATACAACCAACATCCATCCAAAACACTCTACAACAGTACCAACACCTCAAGTTCTTCCAATTTATGTTATTCTCATCATGAACTTAAACTATACTTAATTCCTTTAACAAATCAACAAGATTCAACATTCATACCACTACCACTCCAACCCAAACTCTAAAAAAACAAGCTTCATGCTTCACATATACTATATTACTCATAACCATTCCTAAATACTCAAAACTAAAGCTAGGGTTTGGAGTTTATACCTTCTTGAAGCTTCTTAACACAATCACAAGAGCTTTGAATGCCTAAAGAACCTTGATCCTTGCTTGTATAACCTTAAACTTTCATAAAAATTCAAGAAACTAAAGTTATTTCTTTGAAAGTTACTATTCACCATCTTCTTCTTTGAATTATTGGAAGAGATTGTGAAGGAATTTGAAGCTTAAACTCATGGAATAGCTATATCTATGCATAAGGAGTACTAGATAATTATCTTACCAATTAAGGAAGCTTGGAACTTGAATTTTGAAATTCTTCTTCTTGAAAATGGGGAAAAGCCGAGAGCAAGCTTGGAAGAAAGAGATGATTTTGTGTTTTTGCTTTGATTTGTTTTTGGTTGGTTGTTTTTGTTTAGATTTTGGTTAATTACCTTAATAACCTTGAACTTTGTGTGGTTATCATTCATCCACACCTCCTTCCCTCCTATGTCATGCTTATATCATGCTTATGATGTCATCATCCCTTACTTGCCCTCTTCTTATTGGTTGGATGACCTCATCATCCCTAACCTCCTTGATTAACTTCCTAATTGTTTGCCTAATGACCGCTGATCTGTTATACGGTTCGCATAACTTTCGTTCTCGTTTCTCGTTTGAGGGATCATACCCGGGATCTTATTACCTGGGTTTCCTTAACCTTTCTCAATACATTATAATCCTTTTATGATCCTCTCTTATAATCCTTTATTTTAAATCCTTTTTATCCTGCTACCTTATACTCAATTCTTTCCGTATCTAGTGGATTTCCGGGAAAAATCAAAGTGTTCGGATTTGGATTCTGACGATCTTTACATACACTTATATACCACATAGAGTACTAATAATATCTCAGAAGATCAATAAAAGAACCCCTACATAGTGTGGCATGAAAATTTTTCTCATTCAGCATAATCTGCAAAATCACTATTCATAAGGGTTTCAAAAATTTCCAAAAATTGGGGTTATTACAGTCTCCCCTCCTTAAAAGGATTCCGTCCCGGAATCAAATATAAAATGAATAGGGATACTCTCTTAGCATTACACTTTCTAACTCTCAAGTAAATTTTCCCACATTGTGGTTCTTCCAACAAACTCTGAATAGTTTGATAACCCTTCTCCTAAGCACTTGTTCCTTTTCAATCTATAACCCTTCCTGGTCGCTCCATATAGGTTACGTCTGGTTGCATGTCTATGCGCTCATATGCCCCTATTTATCTGGCATCCGAATTACACTTCCTTAACATTGATACGTGAAACACGTTATGACTTGCTACATATTCTGGGGTAAGGCTAGCTCATATGCTAACTTCCCAATACTTCTTAATATATCCAAGGGTCCGAAAAATTTGTGGACTTAGCTTTCCTTTCTTTCCGAATCTCATCAATCCTTTCCAAGGGTTTCCAAGGGGATACCTTTAACAACACTAGGTCCCCTACTTCCTATTCTTTGTCCTTTCGTGTCAAATCAACATACTTATCATGTCCATCTTGGGCTACTACCAGCCGTCCTCTGATTAGATCTATCATATCCCTGGTCCTTTGGACCACTGCTGGTCCGAGCATCTTGCGCTCTACAACTTCATCCTAACATAAGGGAGATCGACATTGTCTTCCCTCAAGGATCTCATAAGGCGATATCTCAATACTGACATATGATCTATTGTCGTAAGAAAACTCAATCCGTGTTAAGTGATCATTCCAATTTCTTTCAACTCTATTGCACAGACTCTCATTATAGCTTTTAGCATTAGAGCTTTTGCTTCTCAATACCCATTCTTTTCCAGTTTGTAATTGCTACTACCTTCTGTTCCTAGTATTATACTGGTTATACTTTTGCTTGTTAGCATTCTATAACCTTTTAATAACCACGTCAACCTTGGTATCACGAATGTGCTTCCATTCTGAATACCACCATAACTTTACTACTCCTTTTTCAGCTGTTTCCATTTTCCAAAATTTGATCAATCATATAAAAGTAAAGTAATTTGTTGAGAGATCACTATGATCATGAAAACTTGTTCTATTGCATAGTTAGTACAGAAGGTGGCCAGCCTTTAGTACTTGACAAGCAATTAAACAATAGCTGGTATCCTACTCGGCTTCTATCACACATATAGATAGTCATTCGGCAATACCTCCCCTTCTGGAAGGGTTGTTCTTCTCAGTTTATATGAAATGAAAAGAAGAGAAAAGAACGAATTGAAGAAAATTGTATATATGAAAAAAAAAATATACTGCCACAAAATATCTGGCTTGGAACCTACCACTGAACTATAGAGGTTTGTAATAGGAGAACAAAACATATGTGTATATCTATCAAGTATTATCGCATCACATTTCACATGCTTAAATGTTTTTGCTATTCCGTCCATCATTCTATGAACTCTTGCTCTTCCTCGAGCTTATACACAATCACCTTTGAAACTCCCTCGATATCGAAAATCGAATCTGGGATCTCATTCTAGACATCATCGTTACCAGAATTCTATGCTTGCACCGTAACCTTCCTCATATAGTAATACGACTCTCTTTTCATAAGAGGGAATAAATATTCAATAGGTAGATACTCTACTTAATTAGTCTATCAATGATAACTTATACACTACCACGACCCGATTAGTGGTACTTAATCTCAACATCCATTCCAATACAACTCTCACGATTGTAATCAGCTCTTTACTCGCAGAATCATTATTGTATTACTATGGTCCACCACTGACCTACTGTCGTCATTCACTTTCCATGAAATCTTAATATCTAACCATACGGAGTCCATACATATCGTATAGAATACTTCTAAGGAGTTAACATAACCACCAATCATAATTCATGAAGAACACTCCAAACTCTGACGTACTTTCATGACATGAAGTAGATAAAATTGCAGAAGAGTTTCAGTCAAAGCAACGATAGCAGGTTAATACCATTCTTAATCGTATGCCTTAAATAGAAGACTTAACTCAAGGGTTCGTCTAGTCCTTTTTGAAACATGGTCCTGGCTTATCTCAAGATAGTATCTTCTGAGATAGATAGCCCGCTCATGGCGATTACACGAATTAAACCTTTACCAACTACTATTACGGTTGGGTATTGCACAGTCATCAGAAGGAATGTCAATCTTCCAAACCATAATACAACCTTCATAGCTTTAACCATCATCACTGTATTCTTTTGGCACAAGCGCCTATAATTATCCTCTTACCTTTAAAGTGTCGGCCACCTCTTTGGCCTTTCCTGATAGTAAAATTTCCTTACAGTCAATGTCATTTTAACCACCTCCAAATAATTTTCTACCTCATTTCAATCACAGCTTATATGAAGATGTTTTCCTTAAAGTCTGATGAGTAAAAAAAAAAAATTATCACCATTTTTCCATAAGTTATTGCCTCAGTCTTTAGAGGTTAATCACTGTCACGACTGACTTTTAATCATACTTAGAACATCTTTTTATCTTAAGTCCTAATTGCCCTGAACAATTTCGACCATTACTGGTTCGATCCATACTTTCTCGTGGTTTAACACATGCCCCACTTGGCATCATTATAATTACGTCATATTTCCTTTATCAGCATTTCTATTCTTGAGAATTTTGAATATTACCTTTCTCCTTGTAAAACCTCTAAGGTTATCCTTGAATCGTTCCTCCTGTATTCCCTAGATACAGGGCATATCAAGATACCATTTATTAATACCAGAATCATTGTCTATATACTTCTGAAAAAATTTCTCCACTGATTCTTAAAGGTTGTTATTACCTTAATCCTTTCCAATTCATACTGTCAAAACTCATACTATCCCTATTAAGGGTGAAATGCCAACCTTTAGGCATTCCCCTAGGATTCGTTTTAAGTTACCGATGTTCTATCCTTAATTCCACGTTTAAAAAGGTACATGCATCCTTCCATGGATAAATCAAGTCATATATCCCTGATAAGGGTGTCGTATTCAATCATTCCCACCTCGATAGTATATGCCTAATTTTCACAATAACATCTGTATTCAAAATGAGGTCAATCAATATGGCCTCCAAAAGATAACAACGGTTATCCGCTTTTCTTGCCTAATTTGGTAACGATAACAAGGATGTTCTGGAAGATATTGCTCGTGTTCAACGTGAACCTCTTCTTAATAATTCCTTATTTACTTTTGTTGTTTATCTCAACAGTCACCTCAATGTTGGGATATCTTTCATACCCGGCGTCTCCCTTTCTGGGTATCGAGCCACCGATCTTACACTTCACATTCTTGAAGGTCACTTCCTTCATCCAATTTTCCTAATTTCTTACTTCCTTGTCTCCTCAGTCTATCCGCGTCTCATTATTTATCCTTCGAACTATCTCAAGGTTTCCTCGAATCCTCCCAACTTACAGGGGATAAAGTATATGTATCTCTTATGCCTTCAACCATCAATTTTTAACTCATGGTGAATCACCCTCATCCTGACGATTACATACTTTTCTATTTCTATTGTGACGAGTCTTTAGGGTTTTCTCATACCCAACTCCTTTATCATTCCTCAAACTCTATTGCCTTTATATTCCTTTCTCTTATCATTATTTCATGAACCAACCCAACATAAGCATTGATTTCAAACATCTCGTCATTCTGGATTCGTGTCCTCAGAACGAATCTTGACAACTTTTATAACTTAGATTCATAATTCATCATACTCGTCTGCCTTTGTTCTGGCTCTAAAGCTTTTACACTATCTCCATAACCTTGGGAAGTACTTTCCTGAACACAATTGACTGAACTTAAATCAGTTTATTATAATCTATTGCTTCGTGCCTTCCTTGGCCTTTCACCAGCGGGTGGTCTCTTTCTTAGGAGGGTAAGTGACAAAAACAGTCTTTTGTGATTCGTCAATCATTCAGAATCTCAAATGATTCCTCTATTTCCTTTATCCAGGCTCTTACCTCGGCCGGGTCAGCTCGTTCCTTGGAACTCTGAGAGATTAGCGACTTAAAGGTCCTGAAAGAATTTCCCACTACATTATTTCCCTCAAGGTGGTGGTTGGGAATAAAGTATAAGTTTTGTTTAGACAGGTCCATGAATTTCCTTATAGGAGTACCGTCTCGGGTCTCCCTATCTCGCTCGACTTCTGTTTTCTCAATCTAAATATTTCTTCCTACTCCCCATAATTGGGGTCATCTTTAAATTTAAAATCCTCATTTTCCACTTTATTATATTCTGGGTTCCTTATATCTTAATTGCGACCTCCCTGATTATCACATTCAAGGTTTGCCCCTAATCTTATTCCTTGTGGGGGCATATTACTTGGAATTTTTTTTGAGAATCTCTGGATATTTGTCTTACTTACTTTGCTTAAGTCTTTCCCTCGTTCAGTCCTTGCACGATTGCAAATTATGAATTCTCAAGTTCGATAAACTTCATGATATTCTCTTAAGTGTTAATAGAGCAATTAACAATATGATCTTATCACAAACAAACTGATCTGAACTGAAATTAACGAATATATACATAACCATTTGTTCGAGGGTACAACAACTGAACACATTAAAGAGAATTACATCATTTGATCTGATCGCTTCTATCCCAAAAGTACTACCATAGATAATCATCTAGTCATTAAAACTAATCATCCATAACTTAGGCTAATCCTCCAAAAGCGGTGCTACATGAAATTCTTGTCAGATTGCTCAGACTCTGCACACTATTATGGATCAAGAAATGCGGGCACGCACAACATCCCTAACCTGCTCCATTAAAGCGGTGATGAGGTCCAAGATAGTTGCAAGTAGAGCTGGATCAATCTGACCTTCAAGATGGCCTCTAGCTGTAACACGGGTGGTAGCCTCAATCCTGTCCATGCTATGAGCTAATCCTGCCGGAAGTACCCCGCCCTCAATTCTTGGTGCAGTAAGTCGATCCAACAGATCATTCCTAACATTACGGGCCTCAGACAGGCCACCCAACATCATATGATAATTGGCGATAAGAGAAGCCTGAGTGGTAGCATCTAGCAGTCCATGGGGTGCAGGTGGCGCAGACCCAAGAGATCCAAACGGATAACCAAGCACGGTATCAGGTGACAATGGTGCAGGAGATAAAAGTGGCATTTCCTCAGTAGGTGCTGGGCTCTGTACCGGGGATGGAACAGGAATTGGTGGAACCTCATGGATGTCTACAGGAACCTCTGGAAGAGGGTCTGATACTGGTATAATTGGTGTCATGGAAGGCCCCACTCCTTCTGCCCTCATTAACCTTTGTGCCCTTGGTAACTCTTCATCTTCTAGTGCCACCCTCACGGCCATTCTTGCTCTGGTAGTCGCCCTGACTATGGCCATCAATTCCTCAGCGGCCCTCTCTTCATTCTCATCCGGATCATCCATGAGATCCTCCTCAGCCACAATCCTTTCCGGAATAACATCCTCAACCGCAACATTCTCAATATGAATCTCATCCGGTCCCTCATTAGGGTACTCTATCGGATTCACAATTTGATCTCCAACTTGTAATAAAACATCCTCATGCTGATGCTCCTGAACTTCAGGGTTCGGTGCCCCGCTGCCCTATACGAGAATGAACTATGTTACTATCACGATATTTATAAGGGTTCCCGTAAGGGTTTTAACTGTCAGTACTATGTTAGGTAGCCCGACTATGAACTTGGCAAGAGTTCTTATTCTCTTAGTGAACTTATTATCTTAACGTCACATCATCTCTGAGGTTTATAACGCTTGGCTCTGATACCATTTCTGTAACACCCCCAAATCCGGGGTCGGGGACCCGGGTTGTCACGAGTTCCATTTCCCTTAATAACACCCAATCTTAATAAATAATCAACTACTCTGTACTGTGACCCCACAATAAACACACACACCACAAGTTATAGTCTCAGAGATGAATATCCAAAAAATAATCACAAGTCATTTTATTCCACAATTATATGCCAATACACCTTAAAAGGGTTTCTG
Source organism: Apium graveolens (assembly GCF_009905375.1). Lineage (NCBI taxonomy): Eukaryota > Viridiplantae > Streptophyta > Magnoliopsida > Apiales > Apiaceae > Apium > Apium graveolens. The sequence continues at coordinate 93,484,827 of NC_133652.1, forward strand.
AATAAATTTACATTTCTTTGCCATTATTACAATTGATAAAGATACATAAGTCTGGTACATCAAAAGTTGAAAGCCTAGCCTATTGGTAGTTCCTACCTCAGCTACAGCGACATCAACGCCTATAGGAAACCGCGGAACGTTTCCTAATCGCTTGCGAATCGGGAGCTTGGTCCTGTTTATCTTTTCTATCTGTTGTTGTGTGATGAAAGAAGAAAGCAAGGGTGAGCAGCAAGCCCACCAAAATAATATGTATAATGATTAACAATATATGAGCCTTCTCATAGTACTCATGAAAGTCTCGGTCAAAAGAAATGAACCAAGTTTGATATCTTAATGCGATGAAGTAGCAAAATATTCAGTATATGTACATATATACTTTTCACAATCTTTGAAATCCTCTGACGTGTATAATATACACAGAGTTCCAGTTTATAACTGTATAAAAATATCGTTGCAAGGTGATCTCATATATCTAACCTTATCTTAACATTTTTTTTTCCGAAAATCTTTGACACGCACAAGATAATCATTTACTAGATATAAGTTTAAAAGATGAAGTTACAAGATACTCCAATTTACTTATATCTTTCCGAATACTACTTGAACTACCACCGTTCAAATTATAATTAGTTTCAAAAGTTCATCACATAGATGAGAATACAAGATAAGACTTGAATAAATTCAATCTTTGAAATATTATTGAATGAAATAAAGTTACGAGATACTTCATTAAGTCCCGATATATATATATATATATATATATATATATATATCTCATACATTTCCTGAAAACCTCTGTCATGTAAAGTATGAACAGAGTTGCAATATCCAATGAATTTTGGAAAGAACAGAATTTTGGCATAAACCTGATATCTTGTTGATCAGGCAAAGATACCAATAAGTAACCTATTCTACTACTAGATGGATGAATCCCCTACCGGTCATCACCCTGGCCACATAAGGACCTTGTGCTGGACCGCCACCCGGCCTCTTACGCGTTGATGGACTGCCACCCAGCCACTTACACTTTAATAGACCGTACCCCGGCCTGTCGCTTATACCGACTCAATTAGATGGACTTACTTCCCGAACGTTGGGTAAGTAATCAATTCATTTATCAAAACAGCAACCTTGTTGCGAATATAAAATACACCACAGAGCCGGATCCCTTAGATTTTTGAGCGAGTATTCAAGTCCCCTTCAAAAAGGAAGATCTTAAATTTGAAAACGAGTTTTGGGATCCGCTCTAACCTTTAAAAATCATTTTGAAGACTCGAAAACACTTTAAAGAGTGTTTGGAGTAATGCTGATTTAATAAAGTAAATCAGTCCCGATATATTAGAAAATATCTGAATATTATTAAATAATATTCCAATAAGGATAATCTCTATATAAATAACTTGAAGTAGAAGCTGTAAAACTTATACTTGAAACGAGTATTAAATAACCAAGATATACTTATTCGAAAGTACTATCTTTATTTGAATAATCAAAAATAAGTTTGATTATCGACACCTTATTCTTTAATAAAATAAAGTATATATCTCAGCAAATAATCGTAGTCATAGATCCTCAAATGAATATTCAAATAATATTCAATAAATAATATAAACTGAGTCCTAAGCTCCCGAATGAATATTCAAATAATATTCAAATAATAAAATAAACTGAGTCATAAGCCCTCAAATGAATATTCGAAATAATATTCATTAAATAAAATAAAGTTATCGAATAAACCTTATTCGATTAATAGTTTTAAAAACTATATCAATATATATATATATATATATATATATATATATATAACTATATATTATACTCGGGAGCCTCGCCTCCCGGTTTTAGAAAAAGTTCACCCTTTGATCCCCTATACTAAGGGTATACGCAACTACTGCTTATCTCTAGCATAGGTATTATGCAACTAATAAGCATTTGAACCAATAGATATATAAGTCAAGAATACGAAACAGGCATGCATATATACCATATCACATGCTCCAATATATCGCAAGAATTTGCTAATAACAAATATGCATTTATCACAAGATCATGCATATACACATATACATCACAACAACAGTTATACAGGTAGAAAACTTGCCTGAGTGCTCCCGGATAGACTTAAGCTTAGAGTGGGTCCGATAACCTATGAACAACAACATAAGTCAGAATTAGACCCCGATCGCTTAAGAAACTAGACTTTAACCATTTAGAGTCCTAATGTTCGCTTTCGCGCTTAACGATTTACTTAAGTCGCTCGAGTACCCTCGGCTCCACCATTTTTAATAAATTAACCATTAAAGGTTTTTAAGGCGATTCTTTCGCGAGTACCTTACCAACTGCCTAATCCACTTTACATAATTGTTTCTTACCCCAATTAGTCATTTAAGGTCCTTAACCAAGGTTTCAAAGTAAGGCGAGGGGTAATGTTTCGTTCGCGAAATGTCGTGACTTAAAACGACCGTTTCTCCTAAACCGTACATCGGAATCAAACGAACCACATATCAAAACGAAGCTTGTAACATGAACTATCTAAAAAAGGTAATGGTCAAAACCTAGCAGGGAGTTCTCGGGTCCTAATGTTATGAACAAAAGAAGTCTAAAGTAAATCGGACATTACGACGGCTATATTTATGCGATTTCCCAAATTTAAACCAATCCAAATCAATCACTAATCAATCCCAATTCATTCATACAACCAACATCCATCCAAAACACACTACAACAGTCCCAACACCTCAAGTTCTTCCAATTTATGTTATTCTCATCATGAACTTAAACTATACTTAATTCCTTTAACAAATCAACAAGATTCAACATTCATACCACTACCACTCCAACCCAAACTCTAAACAAACAAGCTTCATGCTTCACATATACTATATTACTCATAACCATTCCTAGATACTCAAAACTAAAGCTAGGGTTTGGATTTTATACCTTCTTGAAGCTTCTTAACACAATCACAAGAGCTTTGAATGCCTAAAGAACCTTGATCCTTGCTTGTATAACCTTAAACTTTCATAAAAATTCAAAAAACTAAAGTTATTTCTTTGAAAGTTACTATTCACCATCTTCTTCTTTGAATTATTGGAAGAGATTGTGAAGGAATTTGAAGCTTAAACTCATGGAGTAGCTATATCTATGCATAAGGAGTACTAGATAATTATCTTACCAATTAAGAAAGCTTGGAACTTGAATTTTGAAATTCTTCTTCTTGAAAATGGGGAAAAGCCGAGAGCAAGCTTGGAAGAAAGAGATGATTTTGTGTTTTTTCTTTGATTTGTTTTTGGTTGGTTGTTTTTGTTTAGATTTTGGTTAATTACCTTAATAACCTTGAACTTTGTGTGGTTATCATTCATCCACACCTCCTTCCCTCCTATGTCATGCTTATGTCATGCTTATGATGTCATCATCCCTTACTTGCCCTTTTATTATTGGTTGGATGACCTCATCATCCCTAACCTCCTTGATTAACTTCCTAATTGTTTGCCTAATGACTGCTGATCTGTTATACGGTTCGCATAACTTTCGTTCTCATTTCTCGTTTGAGGGATCATACTCGGGATCTTATTACCTGGGTTTCCTTAACCTTTCTCAATACATTATAATACTTTTATGATCCTCTCTTATAATCCTTTATTTTAAATCCTTTTTATCCTGTTACCTTATACTCAATTCTTTCCGTATCTAGTGGATTTCCGGGAAAAATCAAAGTGTTCGGATTTGGATTCTGACGATCTTTACATACACTTATATACCACATAGAGTACTAATAGTATCTTAGAAGATCAATAAAAGAACCCCTACATAGTGTGGCATGAAAAGTTTTCTCATTCAGCATAATCTGCAAAATCACTATTCATAAGGGTTTCAAAATTTTTCCAAAAATTGGGGTTATTACATCTTTTGTTCTTAAGACTCATCCTGAACAGCTATCCAAATTTGATCTAAAAGCTGATGAAGGAATTTTTGTTGGATATCCACTTTCCACAAAAGCCTTCAGAGTCTACAATTTAAGAACAAGGGTTGTCATGGAATCTATCAATATCTCTTTTGATGATAAGAAGATCACAGGATTTGATGATTTCAATGATCATGATCAGCTGAGATTTGAGAATGAAGTTTTAAATTCTGAGACTGTAAATCCTGACAGTCTAAATCCTGACAGCCTAAATCCTGATACTGCAAACTCTGATGGATTAAACTCTGATGTTATTGAAACTGTGGTGACTTCGCCAAAGGAAGACGCACATGTGCAGGGGGAGCATACTGAAGATACAACCACATCTCAAGAAGCATAAGAACCTACAACTGGCTCTTCAAGTTCTGATTCATCAAGTTCTGATGGGCCAAGTTCTGATAATTCCGGGAACTCCAATTTTGAAGGATCCAACTCAGAGAGCATAATTTCAGGGGGAGCATCAGAAAAGGTTGATGAAGACAGCATGGATCATGGGGGAACATCCAGTTCTAGAGAAAATCTTCCATCTGCAAGGAAGTGGACTAAAGCATATACACTTGAATTAATTATTGGAAATCCTTATGCAGGTGTCAGAAATAGAACAGCTACATCAAATGAATGTCTTTGTCACTCTTTTCTTTTTCAGACTGAACTAAAGAAAGTGGAAGAAGCTCTTCAAGATGCACATTGGCAAGCAATGCAGGAAGAGTTAAATGAATTTGAAAGAAATAAAGTCTGGACCCTAGTGCCAAGACCAAAGAACAAATCTGTAGTTGGTACAAAGTGGGTGTTCAGAAACAAAACTGATAGTGATGGCATAATTACAAGGAATAAAGCAAGGCTGGTTGAAAAAGGATATTCTCAACATGAGGGAATTGATTATGATGAAACATTTGTACCAGTTGCTAGATTGGAAGCCATAAGGATATTTTTGGCTTATGCTGCTCACAAAAAGTTTACAGTCTTTCAAATGGATGTAAAAAGTGCTTTTCTTAATGGAGAATTGGAAGAAGAAGTATATGTAGAACAACCTCCAGGTTTTGTAGATTCAAAATTTCCTAATCATGTCTACAGACTTGACAAAGCACTTTATGGCCTTAAGTAAGCTCCAAGAGCATGGTATGAGACATTAGCTCAGTGTCTTCTGGAAAGTGGATTTAACAGAGGGACTATTGACAAAACACTGTTTTATCTCAACCATGGAAAGGACTTACTTTTGGTGCAGATATATGTTGATGATATCATTTTTGGTTCTACAAATGACAGACTTTGTAAAAGGTTTGCCAAGCTAATGCAGTCAAGATATTAAATGAGTATGATGGGAGAACTTAGCTATTTGCTGGGCCTTCAAGTCAAGAAGAATGAAGAAGGAACTTTTATTTGTCAATCTAAGTACACCAGAAATTTGGAATGCAAGATTATTCAAGTGCATCCACTCCTATGGCCACTGCAATAAAATTGGATAAGGATACTGGTACATCAGTAGATATTACTGATTACAGAGGTATGATTGGCTCACTACTCTATCTAACTGTAAGTAGACCTGATATCATGTATGCTACCTGTCTTTGTGCAAGATTTCAAGCAGATCCAAGAGAACCTCACTTAACAGTTGTGAAAAGAATTTTCAAATACCTTAAGGGTATAGCTGATCTGAGATTGTGGTATCCTAGAGAATCAGACTTTAAGCTAATAGGTTACTCAGATGCAGATTTTGCAGGATGCAAACATGACAGGAAAAGCACAAGTGGAAGCTGCCAATTTCTTGGAGGCGGATTAGTTTCTTGGTTTAGCAAGAAACAGAAGTCAATTTCCACATCAACTGCATAAGCAGAGTACCTTGTTGCAGGAAGCTGTTGTGCAAAGATTCTTTAGATGAGGAATCAGTTACTGGATTATGGGTTAATATATTCTAAAATCCCTATTTACTGTGATAATCAAAGTGCTATTGCTATGACAGGTAATCCAGTTCAACACTCAATGACAAAGCACATCAGCATTAGATACCACTTCATAAGGGAACATGTGGATGAAGGTACAGTGGAATTGCATTTTGTTCCAACGGATCAACAACTAGCAGATATCTTCACAAAACCACTATGTGAAGCAACCTTTACAAGATTGGTAAATGAACTTGGAATGGTTTCAGGTTCTTTTTCTAAATCTACTTAGTTTATGTTCTGATACATCAGACTTTATGATCAGTATTTACAAATATTACTATCTTTGTGAATTCTGTGCCTAAATTGAAAATTTGCTTAAATGCTGATTGTTGTCTGATGTGAATTTCTAAACTCTGATAGTGATATGAATGTTTCTGTGACTATTCAATCCAATGAGGATAATTGTGCTAGATGCTGAACTAGTAGTCTTTAATATACTAAAGATCCCATGTCTGAAGTAATTGTTTATGTGGGAATCTCTTAACACAAGCAAATTCTGATATTGAGCTTAGTTGAAGTTTACTTTCTGTATCTTATTACTAAGTCAAAAACTAGAATAGTGCTTCTTATCTGTTAATTTATGATGTTAGTAAATCTGATGGATGTACTAAGTGCTGATAAGTCTCACTTATCAATAGAAAAGAAAAGAAATAAAAATCAGGTACTCCTTTGAGATATAGAGTAAAAAATGTGGAAGGGAAGACCCAAGTGCATTGTTGGTATTAAGTAATATGCAGTAGAAAAGAAAAATAAAGTTTTCTTGGTGACTTTTCACATTCTCTGATTACTGGAGAAATACTCTGATAATAGCATAAATTCTGATAAGCATTTGTGACTCACTTACACTGAGAAGCCACTGTAAAAAGGAATTTCAAAAGATGCATAAAATGAGCACAAAACAGTTGAGGTGGACTCATGCATGAACTCATTCTATAGTAGACTTCAGAATAATGATAGATTTTAAGCAAAGTTCTTAGTTATGCCTTATTTCTAAGATGTACTGAAGTGAATCAGACTTTACTCTTTGTCTGATATTTAGCTTAATGCACACACATACACTCCATATGAATGATGAAAATTACTGTGGTGATAAATGTTATTTTGGATGAACTGTTTAAGTGTTAGTTGCATAAATTCTGAAGACAAGTTCTGATGGAAGTTCTGATGATTAAGTTCTGATATACCCATATCAGTATTTGTGTGAAGAACAACAGGAATAAACATTCACTTTTCAAGTTAAGAAGCCATATCCTGATGACTTTTAAATTCTGATAATAATCAAGTTTTGATGCTGACGTGGCAGTATTTATTTACTTAATTTATTTTTGGTCATTACCTCAACGATCACATTTTTTTCAGAATATTGGTTTATGTGAGATAAAGCAGTAATAATCATTTGTTTAGTGGAAACAATTTTTTTTAAAACTGAACGTGCAAAGTCATAATTGCTTATTTACCGTGCCCATTAACTTTTGCCTTAACTGCTGCATGTTGACAGGTGTAAAGGTTTGTTCCACTCCTCATTAACTGCTGTAACGTGGGTTGTCTAAGTAAAAGAGATAAAAGATTTTTAAATCTTTTATTCATATTTTTATTCTATTTCACTCTCTATCTTTTCTTATTCTCTCACATTTTCTGACGGTTCACTATACAAACATTTCAACAAACACCTTTCAGGCAAACAAGTTTCTCACTTATTTCTGATGGCGCCCAAGGATTTAATTATTGATGGAGCCAAGTTTGTACCAAATAACTATGCTGCAATCTTGAACAAGGCTGAAGCTCCATCAGATTTACACTTTGTACAAGATTTCTTAGCAAATAGTGAGATTGGGTATGCTTTGATCCAACCCCAAACCATTTCAAGCCAACAAGTACTGACGTTTTGGCGGACTGGAATTTTTGATGATGGTGGTGCTACTGGTACTCCAAGCATCGTATTTGAAGTAAATGATTTTGAACATGTAGTTACTCCTGGGGCAGTTCGCAAAGCTCTCCACTTACCAGAAGGCTGTACATTCTCAACAGTGGAGGACCCTGTTCTACAACAGCTGTAATAACCCCAATTTTTGGAATTTTTTTAAACCCTTACGAATAGTGATTTTGCTGATTATGCTGAATAAGAAAACTTTTCATACCACACTATGTAGGGGTTCTTCTATTGTTATTCTGAGATCTTATTAGTACTTTATATGGGATATAAGTGTATGTAAAGATCGTCAGAATCCAAATTCGAACACTTTGATTTTTCCCGAAAATCTACCAGATACAGAAAGAACTGAGTATAAGGTAACAGAATAAAAAGGATTTAAATTCAAAGATTATAAGAGAGGGTCATAAAAGGAATATAATGTATTGAGAAAGGTTAAGGAAACCTAAGTAATAAGATCCCGGGTATGATCCCTCAAACGAGAAATGAAAACGAAAGTTAAGCGAACCGCATAACAGATCAGCGGTCATTAGCCAAGTAATTAGGAGTTAATCAAGGGGTTAGTGGATGATGATGTCATCACACCAACAAGAGGAAGACAAGTGTAACAAGATGACATAGGAAAGGTGACATAAGCATGACATAAGGGAAGGAGGTGTGGTTGATTAATAACCACACAAGTTTTCATGGGTAAAATGGTAATTAATCAAAAACAAAAGCTAGCAACCAAGCAAACAAATCAAAAAACACAAAACACTCCATTTTCTTCATCAAGCTCTCGGCTTTCCTTCATTTTCAAGGATAAGAAAATCCAAATTCAAGCTCCAAGCATTGTTAAATCGTGAGGTAATTATCCAAGGTTCCTTGTACTTAGATATAGTTATCCTATGAATCTAAGCTCCAAATTCCTTCACAATCTCTTCCTAAAAATCATGGAAGAAGATGGTGAATAGTGTTTTTCAAGAACTAAAATTTTTGTTCTTGAGTTTTTGTTTAGATTAAGCTTGGATAAGGACTTTTAAGGGTGATTCCAAGCTAATTACTTGATTCTCCACTCTCCAAGGAAGGTATAACCCCTCCAAACCCTAAATTTACTTGAGTATTAGGTTTAGTTTTGTTGTTATAGTTCATGAGAGGCTTGTTTGTTGTGAATGTAGAGGATAGTTGGTGTTGTGATGTTTTGGAGTTGTAATTCTTGGAGTATTGATTAATGAACTTAAGTATAGTTTAAATTCATGTTTGAGAATAGTATAAATTGATAATTTTGAGTTGTTGGGGCTGTTATGGTGAAGTATGGATGGATTTTGGTTGTGATGTTGATTGTGGGTTGATTTGGAGTGGTATAAATTTGGGTAATCGCGTAAACATAGCCGTTGTAATGTCCGATTTACCGTAGACTGTTTTTTTCTTAATATCAGAACCCTTGAACTCACTGCTAGGTTTTGACCATTTCCATGTTTAGATATTTCATGTTACGAGCTTCGTTTTGATATGTGGTACGCTTGAATCCGATGTACGGTTTAGGAGAAACGACCGTTTTAAGTAATGGCGTTTCGCGACCGAACATTTACCCCTCGCCTTACTTTGAAACCTTGGTTAAGGATCTTAAATGACTAATTGGGGTATGAAACATTTATGTAAAGTGTATTAGGCAGTTGGCAAGGTAATCGCGAAAGAATCGCCTTAAAACCCTTAATGGTTAATTTATTAAAAATGGTGGAGCCGAGGGTACTCGAGCGACTTAAGTGAATTGTTAAGCGCGAAAGCGAACGTTAGGACTCTAAATGGTTAAAGTATAGTTTCCTAAGCGACCGGGGTTTAATTCCGACTTATGTTGTTGTTCATAGGTTATCGGACCCACTCTAAACTTAAGTCTATCCGGGAGCACTCAGGCAAGTTTTCTACCCGTTATACTGTTGTTGTGATGTATATATGTATATGCATTATCTTGTGATAGATGCATGTTGGTTAATTAGCAAATTTTGCGATATATTGAAGCATGCTGATATGGTATATATATGCATGTCTGTTTCGTAATCTTGATATATATCTGTTGATTCAAATGTTTATTAGTTGCATAATACCTATGCTAGAGATAAGCAGTAGTTGCGTATACCCTGAGGATAGGGGACCCAAAGGTGAACCCTTTTCTAAAACCGGGAGTAGATGTTCCCGAGTATATGATATATATATATATTTATATATATATATATATATTGATATAGTTTTCAAAACTATTAATCGAATAAGATTTATTCGATAACTTTATATTATTTAATGAATATTACTTGAATATTCATTCGAGGACTTATGACTCAGTTTATATTATTTAATGAATATTACTTGAATATTCATTCGAGGACTTATGACTCAGTTTATATTATTTATTGAAAATTACTTGAATATTCATTCGAGGACTTATGACTCAGTTTATATTATTTAATGAATATTATTTGAATATTCATTTGAGGACCTATGACTCCGATTATTTAATGAATAATATTCTTTATTTTATTAAAGAATAATGTGTCGATAATCAAACTTACTTTTGATTATTCAAATAAGGATAGTACTTTCGTATAAGTATATCTTTGGTTATTTATTATTCATTTCAAGTATAAGTTTTAAAACTTTTACTTCAATTATTTTTATAAGGATTATCCTTATGGGAATATTATTTAAATGATAATATTCAGATATTTTCTAATATATCGGGACTGATTTACTTTATTAAATCAGCATTACTCCAAACACTCTTTAAAGTGTTTTCGAGTCTTCAAAATGATTTTTAAAAGTTAGAGCGGATCCCAAAACTCATTTTTATACTTAAGATCTTCCTTTTAAAGGGGATTTAAATACTCACTCAAAACCGGAGGGATCAGGCTCTGTGGTGTATTTTATATCCGCAACGAGGTTGCTGTTTTGATAAATGAATTGATTACTTACCCAAAGTTCGGGAAGTAAGTCCATCTATTGAGTCGGCATAAGCAACATGGGCTCAGTGGGCGTCCATGAAAGTGTAAGTGGCTCAGTGGGAGTCCATCACATGCGTAAGTGGCTGAGTGGCAGTCCAGCATAAGGTCCTATTGCGACCAGGGTGATGACCAGTGGGGAATTCGTCCATCTACTAGTAGAAAAGGTTACTTATTGGTATCTTTGCCTGATCAGCAAGATATCAGGTTTATGCCAAGGTTTTCTCCTTTCCAAATTCATTGGATATTGCAACTCTGTTTATAATTTTCATAACAGAGGTTTTCAAGGAGTGTATGAAATGTATATATATATAGGTGTATATATATATCGGGACTTAATGAAGTATCTCGTAACTTCATTATTTATAACGATATTCAAAGATTGAATCTATTCAAATCTTGTCTTGTAGTCTCATCTATGTGATGAACTTTTGAAACTAATTATAACTTGAACGGTGGTAGTTCAAGTAGTATTCGGAAAAGATATAAGCATATTGAAGTATCTTGTAACTTCATCTTTTCAACTTATATCTGGTTAATGATTATCTTATGCATGACAAAGATTTTCACAAAAACGTTGAGACAAGGTTAGATATATGAGATCACCTTATAACGATAGTTTTATACAGTTATAAACTGGAACTCTGTGTATATTATACATGGTAGAGGATTTCAAAGATTTTGAAAAGTATATATGTATATATACTGAATATTTTGCGACTTCGTCGCGTTAAGATATCAGCTTGGTTCATTTCTTCTTGACCAAGACTTTCATAAGTGCTATGAGAATGCTCATATATTGTTAATCATTATACATATTATTTTGGTGGGCTTGTTGCTCACCCTTGCTTTCTTCTTTCATCACACAACAACAGATAGAAAAGATGAACAGGACCAAGCTCCCAATTCGCGAGCGGATAGGAAACGTTCCGCAGTTTCCTATAGGCATTGATGTCGCTGTAGCTGAGGCAGGAACTACCAATAGGCCAGGCTTTCAACTTTTGATGTACCAGACTTATGTATCTTTATCAATTGTAATAATGGCAGAGAAATGTAAATCTATTCAGAAACCCTTTTAAGGTGTAATGGCATATAATTTTGGAATAAAATGACTCGTGTTATTTTTGGATATTCATCTCTGAGACTATAACTTGTGGTGTGTGTATTTATTATGGGGTCACAGTACAGAGTAGTTGATTGTTTATTAAGATTGGGTGTTATTAAGGAAAATGGAACTCGTGACAACCCGGATCCCCGACCCCGGATTTGGGGGTGTTACAGAAATGGTATCAGAGCGAAGCGTTATAAACCTCAGAGATGATGTGGCGTTATGATAATAAGTTCACTAAGATAATAAGAACTCTTGCCAAGTTCATAGTCGGACTACTTAAAGTAGCACTGACAGTTAAAAACCCTTACGGGAACCCTTATAAATATCGTGATAGTAACATAGTTCGTTCTCGTAGAGGGCAGCGGGGCACCGAACCCTGAGGTTCAGGAGGATCAGCATGAGGATGTTTTATTACATATTGGAGATCAAATTGTGAATCCGATAGAGTACCCTAATGAGGGACCGGATGAGATTCATATTGAGAATGTTGCGGTTGAGGATGTTATCCCAGAAGGGATTGTTGCTGAGGAGGATCTCGTGGAGGATCCTGACGAGAATGAAGAGAGGACCGCTGAGGAATTGATGACCGTAGTCAGGGCGACTACCAGAGCAAGAATGGCCGCGAGGGTGGCACTAGAGGATGAAGAGTTACCAAGGGCACAAAGGTTAATGAGGGAAGAAGGAGTGGGGCCTTCCACGACACCAATTATACCAGTATCAGACCCTCTTCCAGAGGTTCCTGTAGACATCCATGAGGTTCCACCAATTCCTGTTCCCTCCCTTGTACAGAGCCCAACACCTACTGAGGAAATGCCACCTTTATCTCCTGTACCATTGTCACCTGATACCGTGCTAGGTTATCCATTTGGATCTCCTGGGTCTGCACCACCTGCACCCCATGGACTGCTAGATGCTACCACTCAGGCTTCTCTTATCGCCGATTATTATATGACTTTGGGTGGCCTGTCTGAGGCCCGTAATGTTAGGAGTGATCTGTTGGATCGACTTACTGCATCAAGAATTGAGGGCGGGGTACTTCCGGCAGGATTAGCTCATAGCATGGAAAGGATTGAGGCCACCACCCGAATTACAGCTAGAGGCCATCTTGAGGGTCAGGTTGATCCAACTCTACTTGCGACTATCTTAGACCTCATCACCTCGGTGATGGAGGAGGTTAAGGATGTCGTGCGTGCCCGCATTTCTTGATCCATGGTAGTGTGCAGAGCCAGAGCGATCAGACAAGGGCTTCATGTAGCACCGCTTTTGGAGGATTAGCCTAAGTTATGAATGATTAGTTCTAATGACTAGATGATTATCTATGGTAGTACTTTTGGGATAGAAGCGATCAGATCAAATGATATAATTCTCTTTAATGTGTTCAATTGTTGTACCCTCGAACAAATGGTTATATATATATTCGTTAATTTCAGTTCAGATCAATTTGTTTGTGATAAGATCATATTGTCAATTGCACTATTAACACTTAAGAGAGTGTCATGAAGTTTATAGAACTTGAGAATTCATAATTTGCAATCATGCAAGGACTGAACGAGGGAAAGACTTAAGCAAAGTAAGTAAGACAAATATCCAGATATTCTCAAAATTTTTCCAAGTATTATGCCCCCACAAGGAATAGGATTAGGGGCAAACCTTGAATGTGATAATCAGGGAGGTCGCAATTAAGATATAAGGAACCCAGAAGAACATAATGAAGTGGAAAAAAAGGATTTTAACGTATAAGATAACTCCAAGTATGGGAGAAGGATGAAACATTTCATACTAAGGAAACAGAAGGTCAAGTAAGGAAAGGAGACCTGAGACGGTACTCCTATTGGGCAATCCATGGACCTGCCTAAATAGAACTTAGACTATTATTCCCAACCACCACCCTGAGGAAACAATGCGGCGAGAAATTCTTTCAGGACTTTTAAGTCGCTAAGCTCTCAGAGTTCCAAGGAGCAGGTTGACCCAGTCGAGGCAAAAGCCTGGCTAAAGGAAATAGAGGAATCATTTGAGATTCTAAATGATTGACGGAGTACAAAAGACTATTTTTATCACTTACCTTCCTAAGAGAAGGGCCACCACTGGTGAAAGACCAAGAAAGGCACGAAGCAAGAGGTTATGATAAACTGATTTAAGTTCAGTCAATTATTTTTAGGAAAGTACTTCCCGAGGTTATGGAGATAGTGTAAAAGCTTTGGAGCTAGAACAAAGGCGGACGAATATGATGAATTATGAATCTAAGTTGTAAAAGTTGTCAAGATTCGTTCTGATGACAAGAATCCCTGAACGATGTGATGCTTGAAGTCAATGATTAGTGGGTTCATGAAATAATGATAAGAGAAAGGAAATAAAAAGAAACTGAAGTGGAAAGGAATATAAAGGCAATAGAGTTGACGATTGATAAGGGAGTCGGGTATGAGGAAACCCTAAAGACTCGTAGCAATAGAAATAGAAAAGTATGTAATCATCGGGATGAGGGTGATTCACCATGAGTTAAAATTGATGGTTGAAGGCATAAGAGATACATATATTTTATCCCCTTTAAGTTGGGAGAATTCGAGGAGACCTTGAGATAGTTCGAAGGATAAATAATGAGACGCGGATAGACTGGGGAGACAAGAAAGTAGGAAATTAGGAAAATTAGATGAAGGAGGTGACCTTCAAGAATGTGAAGTGTAAGACCGGTGGCATGATACCCAGAAAGGGAGACGCCAGGTATAAAAGACATCCCAACATTGAGATGACTGTTGAGATAAACAACAAAAGTAAATAAGGAATTATTAAGAAGAAGTTCACGTTGAACACGACCAATATCTTCCAGAACATCCATGTTATCATTACCAAATTAGGAAGGAAAAGCGGGTAACCATTGTTATCTTTTGAAGGCCATATGTGTTGACCTCAGTTTGAATAAGGATGCTATTGTGAAATTGGTATAGACTATCTGGGTGGGAATGATTGGATAAGATAATCTATCAAGGATATATGACTTGATTTATCCATGGAAGGATGCAAATACCTCTTTAAAGGTGGAATTAAGGATATAACTTCGATAACTTGAGATGAATCCTAGGGGAATGCATAAAGGTTGGCATTCCACCCTTAATAGGGACAGCATAAGTTTTGACAGTATGAATTGGAAAGGATCAAGTTAGCAACAACCTTTAAGGATCAGTAGAGAAAATTTTTAGAAGTACATAGACAATGGTTCTAGTATTAATAAATGGTATCTTGATATGCCCTGTATCTAGGGAATACAGGAGTAACAATTCAAGGATAACCTTAGAGGTTTTACAAGGAGAAAGGTAATATTCAAAATTCTCAAGAATAGAAATGTTGATAAAGGAAATATTGTTGGATTTTTAACGCAGCGGGGTCATGGAAAAACACTTTTACACATACAAAATCCAAATAAAAGCATATAAATCGTGAATAAAAATTCGAGGGATCGAATCTAACCTTTAAAATAATTCGGAGACAACGATCAGAGATCCTTAGCAGTTGCTCCTCAAGTGTGAAGCACTCCACCGGTATCCACCAAGAAAACGATGTTAAGGAGGAGGAAGGAGGTGGAGAGAATTGGGTTTTCCAAACTTTTTGGGTTTTCGGGTAAGATGTGGGTTAAAATAAAATAGGGTCTATAATAGTGTATTTATAGGCAAAATTTTTAGCTGAAATTTTCCCATAAATATTATTATTATTATCCCATTTATTATTCTCATTAATAATTAAAACACCTTTTAATCATTAATCCTTTTTCTAAACACTTTAGAAATAATTCTCTCTCTTGATTTAATTTCCAAAAATTAAATCCTTTAATTAATAATATTAAGAACTTTTCTTAATTAATTTATAATCAATTAAATCTCATTTAATCAATTATTAAATTTGCCAATTAATTATTTATTTCACAAATAAATAATTATTAGCCATTATTAATTAATTCCTCCACCATTAAATCATTCTCTTTTTATGGTGTGACCCTGTAGGTTCAATATTAAGCCGGTAATAGAAATAAATAATAATAAAACTATTTTATCATTATTTATATAAATTCTCTAATTTATTAAATATGATTAATTAATCACATTTATTCTACATCGTGAGGGATACTTCTCAGCATATCGCGACTATCCGGATAATATGAATTCACTGCTTAGAATATCAAGAACCTATTCAGTGAATAGTTACCGTACAATAAACTCCTTCGACCCTACAATGTCCCGATTAAATACAAGGCATGGATCTCGTGTCAAGCCTATCTAATTCAATCACTTGCTTACCATTTACTATGCGTAGTTCTATGCAAATTAGAAACTCCTTTCTAATTTCATTTACTCTGGCCAGAGATTCCTGAACTAGCATAAGTGGATCAGCCTTGAACATTCGTTTCCTTCACTGGAAGGGGTAGATCCTTTATTGATCATACACTATCTTCGTGTACAAATTCCTATACCCAGAAGAGCCCTAATAATTGTCCCTGGAGACTAAGAACTAAACCAAAGCATAGTTCAGTGTACACAAGATGACTATGATGACCTCAAGTCTAAGGATACTTGTACAACTATCACTATGTGAACAACTGCTGACACGTGAGTGAACTCCATCAGTTGTTCAGCTGTGTGAGTCATGTTCAGTGAACTTATTCCATAATAAGCACCTACATACTAGCTATAGTGTCACCACACAAATGTCTATGAGAACAGACATCCTTCATAATGAAGCAAGCATAGTATGTACCGATCTTTGCGGATTATTAATTACCAGTTAGTAATCCTATGACCAGGAACTATTTAAGTTTAAAGTTATCATCTTTTTAGGTCTCATTATTATGATCTCATCATAATCCATAAAAAGCTTTACTCTAAACTATGGTATATCTTATTTAAACACTTAAATAGATAGAGCCCGTAATAAAAACAAAACTTTATTAATATCAATGAAATCAAAACAGATTACATAAAAGTTATTCCTAAATCCTAATACATGATTGGACTTAGGACATATTCCTTTCAATCTCCCACTTGTACTAAAGCCAATCACTCTGGTATCTAATACCCATCTCATCTTTATGACGATCAAAGTGACTTTCAAAAAGTAGCTTTATGAGTGCGTCTGCTATGTTGTTATGTGTGTCATCTCTATTTCAATACAATATAAGAAATGTTATCGCGCTCCCACTAACCCTTTTGTAGACGCATGGTTCATCTACGTTTTTGATAAAATCAAACTCTTTGATTGTCTCATCAAAACGAATGTTCCATTTATGAGAAGCTTGCTTTAAACCACATATGGTTCGCAATAGCTTACACACTAGGTTTTCATTTCTCTTGGAAATAAAACCACCTGGCTAATTGCCAGATCTCATAGTCGTAGTAAGCAGCAATCGCAAGCAAAATCCGAACTGATTTTAACAGGGCTACAGGCAAAAAGTTTCATCAAAGTCAATCCATTGCCTTTGTTTGAATCCTTTTTCCAAAAGCCTGGCCTTAAAGGTCTCCACCTGGCCATCTGCTATAATCTATCTTTTGTATACCGTATACATAGATTTCATTCTGGATTTCATGGCACTATGCCATTTCTCTGAGTCAACACTACTCATAACCTCATTATAGGTCACAGGGTCGTCATCATCAATGATCGACAACTCATTGTCATTCTCAATGACAAGGCCATATTACCTCTCAGGTTGGCGAGACACTCTCCTTGATCTATGAATGGGCTGCTCCACAAAAGGTTGTTCAGTCAGAACAGGTGTTTCCACTTGATCCGTAGTAGTTTGTGCTTCTTGAACTTCTTCAAGTTTAATTTTGCTCCCACTGTTTCCTTCAAGGATAAACTCCTTTTCCAAAAAGGTAGCATGTCTGGAGACAAACACCCGATGATCGGTGTAAAAGTAATACCCTAAAGTCTCTTTAGGATATCCCACAAAACTACATTTTACGGATCGATATTCCAGCTTATCTGGGTCAACTTACTTGACATAAGTTGGACATCCCCAAATCTTAACGTGTTTAAGACTCGGTTTCCTTTCTTTCCATATCTCATACGAAGTTTGAGGAACAGATTTGGAAGGCACCTTGTTCAGTAAATATGCTGAGGTTTCCAATGCATAACCCCATAGGAATACTGGAAGATTTGCATAGCTCATCATGGACCGAACTATGTCTAACAAAGTTCGATTTCTCCTTTCAGATACCAATCTGGAGGAGTCCACTGGGAGACTATACCATTTACTTTGAGATAATCTAGAAACACTCCATTAAAGTATTCACTACCTCGATCTTATCGAAGAATTATAATACTATGTTTGGTTTGTTTCTCCACTTCATACTTATATTCTTTGAACTTTTCAAAGGCCTCAGACTTGTGTTCCATCAAACACATATCCGAATCTAGATCTATCATCTATGAAAGTAATGAAGTATGAAAATCCACCCATGGCTTGCTTAGACATTGGTCCACATACATCTGTGTGTACCATTCCTAGCAAATTTGCAGTCATCTCTCCATGTCTACTAAATGGAGACTGCAGTGCCACTATGAAGTGAGATTTTCATCATCCCTTTTCTTTTATTAGTTTGTTCAATCTGAAGTAAATCATGTCACATTTATACAGACCATTATTTAAAGCACCACGTCCATAAGGAATATTATCTCTTAAGAATAGAACATTCATTATTCTCAATAATAAATGAAAATCCAGCCAAGTCTAACATGGGAATAATATTCCTCACAATCGAGGGAACAAAATAACAATTATTTAAAACAATAGTCTTGCCCGTAGGCATATGTAAATGAAATGATTCTACATCTTTAGCAGCAACTCTTGCTCCATTTCCATCAGTAGAATCACCTCCTCTTCCTCAAGAGTCCTACTTCTCCTTGGTCCCTGCAACAAATTGCAGATATGAGAACCACAGGCGGTATCTAATACCCAAGTAGAAATGACATATTCACTTCTATCATGAACATACCTGAATCAGAAGCGGTAGTCTCACTACCCTTCTTCTTCTTCAATTTTGCAAGGTAAACCTTACAGTTCCTCTTCCAGTGCCCCACCTTGTTACAGTGAAAGCAAACAACTTTGCTCTTGGGGTCTTCAGCTTTTGGTGGAACCGGCATTTTCTCACCTACTTTCTTCTTCTTGGAAGAGTTCCTCTTCCTTTTCTTAGGATTGGAACCTTCACCAATTAGAAGAACAGAACTCTTCTTAGGGGAAAAATTCGATTCTGCAGTCTTCAACATGTTGTGGAGTTCAGGCAGGCTGACATCCAACTTATTCATGTAAAAGTTCACAACAAACTGCGAGAACGAACTCGGAAGCGATTGCAAGACCAAGTCTTGGCTCAGCTCCCCATCCATGGCAAAACCAAGTTGTCCAAGACGTTCAATCAAATTGATCATCTTAAGTACATGGTCATTCACAGATGATCCCTCAGACATCCTACAACCGAACAACTCCTTCGACATCTCATATCGAGCTGTCCTCCCCGTCACATCATACAACTCTTGTAGATGCATGAGGATAGTGTGAGCATCCATATGCTCATGTTGCTTCTATAGCTCAATGTTCATGGAAGCTAGCATGATACATTGAGCAACATTTGCACCATCTATCCACTTACGATACACAACATGTTCATCATTATGTGCATCACTAGCAGGTTCAACAGGCTTAGGTGAGTCAATCACGTATTCCAGCTTCTCAATCCTGAGAACAATTCTCAAGTTTCGAAGCCAGTCAGCATAATTAGGACCAGTCAATTTATGAGCATCTAGTATGCTCCTGAGTGATAGTGCAGAAGACATAACGTACAAAGTAAATCTGTAAATGATAAACACATAACAACACTTAGCAAATATTCGATTTTATTTCAAAACACTATATGAATCGGGTCTTTATTCATAAGTGTCTCCCACTAGTTTTCCTAATTTATTCAACCCCCTACGTGAAAAATTAAGCATTCATAATGCTAGTGGGAATAGGGATCCTACATTTCATTACACAACCCCGGCTGTGGCACGAAATGCCATGTAATGTTTAATAGGCAGACAACTCTTGTCAATTACATCTAATGTTATTCCCTAATCAAACTTTAGCCTCTTGAATAATTGAGTCACGGCTGTGGCACGACAAACTCAATATTCTAAGTCAAGTCAAACTCAACATTCCGTACAATTGAATCAGTCCCCAAAGGCCCACGGCTGTGGCACGTAACGACCTTTAGATTCTTATTCAATGTACACATCTCTATGTAATAGACAAGTATTTCTTATTTCAAAATCAAAGCCCTCGGCTGTGGCACGAAATGACAATGATTCAAAAATAAGAACTACTTTCTACCATGTTGAAAGGCTATGTCCGACACAAGCCCGTTGTATCATTGGCCAATTACTACTTGATATTATTTAATTTTAGAGGGATTATAATACGTTACAATCATAATCATATTATAAAGAGATTCTTCCTTTTAAATTAAATATTTCAATTCAATAATCAATAATCAGACGATTCCCAGATCGGGTGGAGCATTGTCAAGATGCGTCACTTAATAACCCTTTCTTACAGATAGAAATCTGTTGTTGACAGAATCATCCTTTCTCTCATATCAAAAATTCATATTCAATTACGTGTTTCATAAACACAAGAATCTCATGATTGTATTCATAATATTATTCTTAAGGTTATGAAACAATTTCACTATACTAGGTTGTCTAACAAATGCCTTATGTTTATTTAAGTTCACCTAAATCTATCATCGCTTGATAAACTAAGCATATATCACATATATCAACATGAATAAACATCAAGGTAGGCATGTTATATCATCTAGCACATAGAACTAAGCATTATACATCTCTATGTATCACATAAAGCATTTAAAAGCAATTAAAACAGTCAAAAACATCTTTAAAACACTTCATGGAAATATAAACAGTTCAAAACTTTTATATAAACTAAAATTGATCACTCCATTAGATCCGTCTCGGAAAAACGAATCCAACGGTATATTGCACGCCCAAAACGGAGTTACGAAACTCCCAGAAAATCAATTTTAAAATCAACAGAAGGGCTGTAACGCATTACAGGAACGCGTTACAAGCCCTGTAACGCATTCTGGTGATGCGTTACACCCCTTTTAAGCCATTAAAGGGTGTAACGCATTCCGTGAATGCGCCACAGGTGTGTAACGCATTCCCGGAATGCGTTACACCCCTATATTTTTATTTTTTTATTTTTATTTCAACAGCCGTCAGCTTTTGTCTCGGACTCCGCGCGCGCCTGACAGTCTGTACCTGTGCTATGCTGTTCTATCTTACCGTGCAGCAGCAGATAACAACAGCAGCATATACAAAAGGTATACAAACATATATATATATATATACAATATATACATATATTTACTTATTTAATTATGAATTTAATTACAAGAACTTCAAAAATTCATAATAAAAAATCTATACATCATAAAATTATGAAAAAAATACCCAGATGATCTACAACACTTGTAGAACCCAGATCAACATTCATAATTATTCTGAGAAACGATTTCTCATCAGACAAAATTAATCCATGATATAACTTGTAAAAATCATAATTAATTCATACAATCACATAAAATTCTGAAATTTTTACCATAGATCTATATGCATACAACCTATGCTCTGATACCATTGTTGGATTTTTAACGCAGCGGGGTCATGTCAAAACACTTTTACACATATAAAATCCAAATAAAAGCATATAAATCGTGAATAAAAATTTGAGGGATCGAATCTAACCTTTAAAATAATTCGGAGACAACGATCAGAGATCCTTAGCAGTTGCTCCTCAAGTGTGAAGCACTCCACCGGTATCCACCAAGAAAACGATGTTAAGGAGGAGGAAGGAGGTGGAGAGAATTGGGTTTTCTAAACTTTTTGGGTTTTCGGGTTAGATGTGGGTTAGAATAAAATAGGGTCTATAATAGTGTATTTATAGGCAAAATTTTCAGCTGAAATTTTCCCATAAATATTATTATTATTATCCCATTTATTATTCTCATTAATAATTAAACACCTTTTAATCATTAATCCTTTTTCTAAACACTTTAGAAATAATTCTCTCTCTTGATTTAATTTCCAAAAATTAAATTCTTTAATTAATAATATTAAGAACTTTTCTTAATTAATTTATAATCAATTAAATCTCATTTAATCAATTATTAAATTTACCAATTAATTATTTATTTCACAAATAAATAATTATTAGCCATTATTAATTAATTCCTCCACCATTAAATCATTCTCTTTTTATGGTGTGACCCTGTAGGTTCAATATTAAGCCGGTAATAGAAATAAATAATAATAAAACTATTTTATCATTATTTATATAAATTCTCTAATTTATTAAATATGATTTATTAATCACATTTATTCTACATCGTGAGGGATACTTCTCAGCATATCGCGACTATCCGGATAATATGAATTCACTGCTTAGAATATCAAGAACCTATTCAGTGAATAGTTACCGTACAATAAACTCCTTCTACCCTACAATGTCCCGATTAAATACAAGGCATGGATCTCGTGTCAAGCCTATCTAATTCAATCACTTGCTTACCATTTACTATGCGTAGTTCTATGCAAATTAGAAACTCCTTTCTAATTTCATTTACTCTGGCCAGAGATTCCTGAACTAGCATAAGTGGATCAGCCTTGAACATTCGCTTCCTTCACTGGAAGGGGTAGATCCTTTATTGATCATACACTATCTTCGTGTACAAATTCCTATACCCAGAAGAGCCCTAATAATTGTCCCTGGAGACTAAGAACTAAACCAAAGCATAGTTCAGTGTACACAAGATGACTATGATGACCTCAAGTCTAAGGATACTTGTACAACTATCACTATGTGAACAACTGCTGACACGTGAGTGAACTCCATCAGTTGTTCAGCTGTGTGAGTCATGTTCAGTGAACTTATTCCATAATAAGCACCTACATACTAGCTATAGTGTCACCACACAAATGTCTATGAGAACATACATCCTTCATAATGAAGCAAGCATAGTATGTACCGATCTTTGCGGATTATTAATTACCAGTTAGTAATCCTATGACCAGGAACTATTTAAGTTTAAAGTTATCATCTTTTTAGGTCTCACTATTATGATCTCATCATAATCCATAAAAAGCTTTACTCTAAACTATGGTATATCTTATTCAAACACTTAAATAGATAGAGCCCATAATAAAAACAAAACTTTATTAATATCAATGAAATCAAAACAGATTACATAAAAGTTATTCCTAAATCCTAATACATGATTGGACTTAGGACATATTCCTTTCAAATATGACGTAATTATAATGATGCCAAGTGGGGCACGTGTTAAACCACGAGAAAGTATGGATCGAACCAGTAAAGGTCGAAATTGTTCAGGGCAATTAGGGCCTAAGATAAAAGATGTTCTAAGTATGATTGAGAGTCAGTCATGACAGTGATTAACCTCTAAAGACTGAGGCAATAACTTATGGAAAAAATGGTGATATTTTTTTACTCATCAGATTTTAAGGAAAACATCTTCACATAAGCAGTGACTGAAATGAGGTAGAAAATTTAGTTGGAAGTGGTTAAAAGGACATTGACTGTAAGGAAAATTTACTATCAGGAAAGGCCAAAGAGGTGGCCGACACCTTAAAGGTAAGAGGATAATTATAGGCGCTCGTGCGAGAGGAATACAGTGATGATGGTTGAAGCCGGGAAGGTTATATTACGGTTCGGAAGATTGACATTCCTTCTGGTGACTGTGCAATACTCAACCGTAATAGTAGTTGGGTAAAGGTTTAATTCGTGTAATCGCCATTAGCGGGCTATCTATCTTAGAAGGTCTTATCTTGAGAATAAGCCAGGACCATATTTCAAAAAGGACCAAACAAACCTTTGAGTTAAGTCTTCTATTGAAGGCATATGATTAAGAATGGTATTAACCTGCTATCGTTGCTTTGATTGAAACTCTTCTGCAATTTTATCTGCTTCATGTCATGTATGCATATCAGGATCAGGAGTGTTCTTCATGAATCATGAATGGTCATTATGTTACCTCCTTAGATAGATTTGATACGACATGTATGGACTCCGTATGGTTAGATATTAAGATTTCATGGAACGTGAATAACGATAGTAGATCAGTAGTGGACCATAGTAATGCAGCAATGATTCTGCGAGTAATGAGCTGATTACAACCGTGAAAGTTGTATTGGAATGGATGTTGAGATTAAGTACCACTAATCGGGTCGTGTTGACGTATAAGTTATCTTTGATAGAAAAACTAGGTCGATTATTTACCTATTGAGTATCCATTCCTTCTTATCAATAGAGAGACGTGTTACTATACGAGGAAGGTTGCAGTGCAAGCATAGAATTCTAGTAACGATGATGTCTAGAATGAGATCCCAGATTCGATTTTCGATATCGAGGGAGTTTCAAAGGTGATTGTGTATAAGCTCGAGCAAGAGCATGGGTCCATAAAATGATGGATGGAATAGTAAATATTTAAGCATGTGAAATGCGATGCGATAATACTTGATATATACATATGTTTTGTTCTCCTATGACAAACCTCTATAGTTCAAAGGTAGGTTCCAAGCCAGATATTTTGTGGCAGTATATTTTTTTTTCTCATATACACAATTCTCTTCAATTCGTTCTTTTCTCTTCTTTTCATTTCATATAAGCTGAGAAGAACAACCCTTCCAGAAGGGGAGGTATTGCCGAATGACTATCTATCTGTGTGATAGAAGCCTAGTAGGATACCATCTATTGTTTAATTGCTTGTCAAGTACTAAAGGCTGGCCACCTTCTGTACTAACTATGCGATATAACAAGTGTTCATGATCATAGTGATTTCTCAATAAATTCTTTTACTTCTATATGATTGATCAAACTTTGGAAAATAGAAACAGCTGAAAAAGGAGTGGTAAAGTTATGGTGGTATTCGGAATGGAAACACATTCGTGATACTAAGGTTGACGTGGTTATTAAAAGGTTATAGAACGCTAACGAGCAAAAGTATAACAGTATAATATTAGGAACGGAAGGTAGTAGCGATTACGAACTGGAAAAGAATGGGTATTGAGAAGCAAAAGCTCTAATGCTAAAAGCTATAATGAGAGTCTGTGCAATAGACTTGAAAGAATTTGGAATGATCACTTAACACGGATTGAGTTTTCTTACGACAATAGATCATATGTCAATATTGAGATATCGCCTTAGGAGATCCTTGAGGGAAGACAATGTCGATCTCCCTTATGTTAGGATGAAGTTGGAGAGCGCAAGATGCTCAGACTAGTAGTGGTCCAAAGGACCAAGGATATAATAGATCTAATCAGAGGACGGCTGGTAGTAGCCAAATGTGGACATAAAAAGTATGTTGATTTGACACGAAAGGACAAGGAATAGGAAAGAGGGGACCTAGTAATGATAAAGGTATCCCTTGGAAAGGATGGATGAGGTTCGGAAAGAAAGGAAATCTAAGCCCATGAATTGTTGGACCCTTTGAGGTATTCAGACATATTGGGAAGTTAGCATATGAGCTAGCCCTACCCCTAAACATGTAGCAAGTTCATAACGTGTTCCACGTATCAATGTTAAGGAAGTGTAATTCGGATGCCAGATAAATAGGGGCATATGAGCGCATAGACATGCAACCCGATGTAACCTATATGGAGCAACCGGGAAGGGTTATAGAGTGAAAAGGAACAAGTGCTTAGGAGAAGGGTTATCAATCTAGGCAGAGTTTGGTGGTAGGACCACAATGTGGGAAAATTTACTCGAGAGTTAGAAAGTGCAATGCTAAGAGAGTATCCCTATTCATTTTCTATCTGATTCCGGGACGGAATCCTTTTAAGGAGGGGAGACTGTAATAACCCCAATTTTTGGAATTTTTTTAAACCCTTATGAATAGTGATTTTGCTGATTATGCTGAATAAGAAAACTTTTCATACCACACTATGTAGGGGTTCTTCTATTGTTATTCTGAGATCTTATTAGTACTTTATATGGGATATAAGTGTATGTAAAGATCGTCAGAATCCAAATTCGAACACTTTGATTTTTCCCGAAAATCTACCAGATACAGAAAGAACTGAGTATAAGGTAACAGAATAAAAAGGATTTAAATTCAAGGATTATAAGAGAGGATCATAAAAGGAATATAATGTATTGAGAAAGGTTAAGGAAACCTAAGTAATAAGATCCCGGGTATGATCCCTCAAACGAGAAACGAAAATGAAAGTTAAGCGAACCGCATAATAGATCAGCGGTCATTAGCCAAGTAATTAGGAGTTAATCAAGGGGTTAGTGGATGATGATGTCATCACACCAACAAGAGGAAGACAAGTGTAACAAGATGACATAGGAAAGGTGACATAAGCATGACATAAGGGAAAGAGGTGTGGTTGATTAATAACCACACAATTTTTCATGGGTAAAATGGTAATTAATCAAAAACAAAAGCTAGCAACCAAGCAAACAAATCAAAAAACACAAAACACTCCATTTTCTTCATCAAGCTCTCGGCTTTCCTTCATTTTCAAGGATAAGAAAATCCAAATTCAAGCTCCAAGCATTGTTAAATCGTGAGGTAATTATCCAAGGTTCCTTGTACTTAGATATAGTTATCCTATGAATCTAAGCTCCAAATTCCTTCACAATCTCTTCCTAAAAATCATGGAAGAAGATGGTGAATAGTGTTTTTCAAGAACTAAAATTTTTGTTCTTGAGTTTTTGTTTAGATTAAGCTTGGATAAGGACTTTTAAGGGTGATTCCAAGCTAATTACTTGATTCTCCACTCTCCAAGGAAGGTATAACCCCTCCAAACCCTAAATTTACTTGAGTATTAGGTTTAGTTTTGTTGTTATAGTTCATGAGAGGCTTGTTTGTTGTGAATGTAGAGGATAGTTGGTGTTGTGATGTTTTGGAGTTATAATTCTTGGAGTATTGATTAATGAACTTAAGTATAGTTTAAATTCATGTTTGAGAATAGTATAAATTGATAATTTTGAGTGGTTGGGGCTGTTATGGTGAAGTATGGATGGATTTTGGTTGTGATGTTGATTGTGGGTTGATTGTGGGTTGATTTGGAGTGGTATAAATTTGGGTAATCGCGTAAACATAGCCGTCGTAATGTCCGATTTACCGTAGACTGTTTTTGTTCTTAATATCAGAACCCTTGAACTCACTGCTAGGTTTTGACCATTGCCATGTTTAGATATTTCATGTTACTAGATTCGTTTTGATATGTGGTACGCTTGAATCCGATGTACGGTTTAGGAGAAACGACCGTTTTAAGTAACGGCGTTTCACGACTGAACCATTACCCCTCGCCTTACTTTGAAACCTTGGTTAAGGACCTTAAATGACTAATTGGGGTATGAAACATTTATGTAAAGTGGATTAGGCAGTTGGTAAGGTACTCGCGAAAGAATCGCCTTAAAACCCTTAATGGTTAATTTATTAAAAATGGTGGAGCCGAGGGTACTCGAGCGACTTAAGTGAATTGTTAAGCGCGAAAGCGAACGTTAGGACTCTAAATGGTTAAAGTCTAGTTTCTTAAGCGACCGGGATTTAATTCCGACTTATGTTGTTGTTCATAGGTTATCGGACCCACTCTAAGCTTAAGTCTATCCGGGAGCACTCAGGCAAGTTTTCTACCTGTTATACTGTTGTTGTGATGTATATATGTATATGCATTATCTTGTGATAGATGCATGTTGGTTAATTAGCAAATTTTGCGATATATTGAAGCATGCTGATATGGTATATATATGCATGTCTGTTTCGTAATCTTGATATATATCTGTTGATTCAAATGCTTATTAGTTGCATAATACATATGCTAGAGATAAGCAGCAGTTGCGTATACCCTGAGGATAGGGGACCCAAAGGTGAACCCTTTTATAAAACCGGGAGTAGATGTTCCCGAGTATATGATATATATATTTATATATATATATATTGATATAGTTTTCAAAACTATTAATCGAATAAGATTTATTCGATAACTTTATATTATTTAATGAATATTACTTGAATATTCATTTGAGGACTTATGACTCAGTTTATATTATTTAATGAATATTACTTGAATATTCATTCGAGGACTTATGACTCAGTTTATATTATTTATTGAAAATTACTTGAATATTCATTCGAGGACTTATGACTCAGTTTATATTATTTATTGAAAATTACTTGAATATTCATTCGAGGACTTATGACTCAGTTTATATTATTTAATAAATATTATTTGAATATTCATTTGAGGACCTATGACTCCGATTATTTACTGAATAATATTCTTTATTTTATTAAAGAATAATGTGTCGATAATCAAACTTACTTTTGATTATTCAAATAAGGATAGTACTTTCGTATAAGTATATCTTTGGTTATTTATTATTCATTTCAAGTATAAGTTTTAAAACTTTTACTTCAATTATTTTTATAAGGATTATCCTTATGGGAATATTATTTAAATGATAATATTCAGATATTTTCTAATATATCGGGACTGATTTACTTTATTAAATCAGCATTACTCCAAACACTCTTTAAAGTGTTTTCGAGTCTTCAAAATGATTTTTAAAAGTTAGAGCGGATCCCAAAACTCATTTTTATACTTAAGATCTTCCTTTTAAAGGGGATTTAAATACTCGCTCAAAACCGGAGGGATCCGGCTCTGTGGTGTATTTTATATCCGCAACGAGGTTGCTGTTTTGATAAATGAATTGATTACTTACCCAAAGTTCGGGAAGTAAGTCCATCTATTGAGTCGGCATAAGCAACATGGGCTCAGTGGGCGTTCATGAAAGTGTAAGTGGCTCAGTGGGAGTCCATCACATGCGTAAGTGGCTGAGTGGCAGTCCATCATAAGGTCCTATTGCGACCAAGGTGATGACCAGTGGGGAATTCGTCCATCTACTAGTAGAAAAGGTTACTTATTGGTATCTTTGCCTGATCAGCAAGATATCAGGTTTATGCCAAGGTTTTCTCCTTTCCAAATTCATTGGATATTGCAACTCTGTTTATAATTTTCATAACAGAGGTTTTCAAGGAGTGTATGAAATGTATATATATATATATAGGTGTATATATATATATATCGGGATTTAATGAAGTATCTCGTAACTTCATTATTTATAACGATATTCAAAGATTGAATCTATTCAAATCTTGTCTTGTAGTCTCATCTATGTGATGAACTTTTGAAACTAATTATAACTTGAACGGTGGTAGTTCAAGTAGTATTCGGAAAAGATATAAGCATATTGAAGTATCTTGTAACTTCATCTTTTCAACTTATATCTGGTTAATGATTATCTTATGCATGACAAAGATTTTCACAAAAACGTTGAGACAAGGTTAGATATATGAGATCACCTTGCAACGATAGTTTTATACAGTTATAAACCGGAACTCTGTGTATATTATACATGGCAGAGGATTTCAAAGATTTTGAAAAGTATATATGTATATATACTGAATATTTTGCGACTTCGTCGCGTTAAGATATCAGCTTGGTTCATTTCTTCTTGACCAAGACTTTTATGAGTGCTATGAGAATGCTCATATATTGTTAATCATTATACATATTATTTTGGTGGGCTTGTTGCTCACCCTTGCTTTCTTCTTTCATCACACAACAACAGATAGAAAAGATGAACAGGACCAAGCTCCCAATTCGCGAGCGGATAGGAAACGTTCTGCAGTTTCCTATAGGCGTTGATGTCGCTGTAGCTGAGGTAGGAACTACCAATAGGCTAGGCTTTCAACTTTTGATGTACCAGACTTATGTATCTTTATCAATTGTAATAATGGCAGAGAAATGTAAATCTATTCAGAAACCCTTTTAAGGTGTAATGGCATATAATTTTGGAATAAAATGACTCGTGTTATTTTTGGATATTCATCTCTGAGACTATAACTTGTGGTGTGTGTATTTATTGTGGGGTCACAGTACAGAGTAGTTGATTGTTTATTAAGATTGGGTGTTATTAAGGAAAATGGAACTCGTGACAACCCGGATCCCCGACCCCGGATTTGGGGGTGTTACAACAGCTTATGGCCAGTTTGGGTTATGAGAAAAGTTTAGGAAAGCTTGGACAACTGAAAAGAGCAAATATCAGGAAATAATGGAGCTTTTTCTTTGATTGCATCACTAAGGCATTCGCCAATAATTGCTCCAAATTTGATGCTATTCCAATCATGAGTCAGCAAATTGGGTATGCTCTTATTCATCAAACTCACTTTGATTTTGCAAGTGCTGTGCTAGGTTTCATAGGGGATAGGATGACAGAGGATAGGAATGTAGTATACTTTGCTAGATTCTGTCAGCTTATATATACTTTTTATTGTGCTGATGAACCCAACCTACCACTGATTTAATTCCACCCTTTAAGCTTGGAAAAAGGACTTTTAATGATTTGTTAAATGCTGACATTAAGAAACAAGTGGTTAGACCCTTACAAATACGTCAGTTAGTAAAACATATACTGGTAAATGCCGATCCTCAAACCTACACATCTGTTTACCCTGATGTTCAACCCACATCCCAGCCACCACAACAACCATCAGAACATACCACATCTACACAAACACCTCAAACTTCTCAACCTCAACCTAGTCAACCCTCAATCAGGACATATTTCAAACCATCACAGTCATCTCAATCTCAACCTTTAGCACATCCTGTGAAGCCTTCATCTTCCAAACCCAAGAGGACTAAGACAGTACCTCAGACTCAACAGAAGAGAAGGAAACTTGTTCTGAGAGATGAGCCATACAATGAGGAACAGGTTCCCATATCTGAACCTGTTGTAGTAGAAGTTGAGAAGATCTCTTCTCAGAAAGACACTGTAACTGGGAGTTCTAGGCCTCTCAAAAGGCTTAGAAAGCTAAATCCTGATGATAAAGCTCCTACAGTGTCTCCACCCTTGAAGAAAATGAAAAAGCAAAGAGCTCACAGGGACACAGTTGAGTCAGAATCAGAAGATGAGGAAGCATCTAAGGAAGGGGGCAGGAATCTCTGATCCCAACATAACCAGTTGTTATTGAATCACTTCCTTCAACACAACCAGAAACTGCTCAAGACAGAGTGCCTACTCCTCCTGTGTCACCTATAATTGAACAAGTACATACTGATGACCCATGTACAAGTGCTGAGATTGATATTCATAACTTGATTGTGCCTGAGGTTTTGTACTTAAAAGCTCCACCAACTCAAATCACTCAACCAACAACACCAATTCTAGATGTTGATTTTAATGAAAATATTCTTACTACACCAATTCTGAATCTGGATGATGAAAATCAGATTTTAGGTGGGCATTAAGGTTTGGCTGTTGATCAGAACTTAGTTGGAGATCAGCACTTAGAGGATGATGTTGAAGCCTCAATAGCCTCTCATACTATTCTTTTATCAGAGGATGCTGATGGTGCTAATTCTATAAGTACTGATGCTGCTAATGCTGACCTTACTGGTGAAGCTGCTGCCAATGTAGATGCTGATGCAGCTGGTCCATCAGGACATGCACCTCAACAAGCTCCAAACAAAGCTGAATTAATTAAGAAGTTTGTTAGAGAAGTTGCACCAGTACCTTGGAGTGAAACTCCTAGAGGAAGGGAGTGGACTAAGGAATGGAACAAAGTTGATTTTGTTCCTTCTTCAACCATAGTTGCTGAGCACTTGACCAAAGCTGATGAGATGCTAGTCAATGATGATTTCAAGACACATCTCAGAGTTACTGCACTAAGTACAAGGCACCTTCAAGGTCAACAATCTGTAACTCAGGCCAAGGTAGACAAGATTCAAGAATCCATAAATCAGCAAGATATGCTTGTCAAGCTGGACAAGAAAAGGTTTTTCAAACCTACCTTTGACAGAATTGAGTACATTGAGAAAACCCAGGAGAAGCAACAGGCTCAGATTGATGAAATTTTGAAGAATCAAGCTTCTCATCAAAATCAACTCAATGAGATCCAATCCTCAGTGGAATTGCTTGTCTCTCTTCTTTTACCCGCTGATGCCAAAAAAGGGGAGAAAGTAATTAAGTCCAAATGCAAAACTGTTAAGACACCGAAGGGAAAGGATGATGAAAAAGATGACCAGGGAAACTCTAGAATGGGTGGAGGTCATGGTCAAGGTAAAGGTTTTTCATCAAGAAAAGCTGGAACAACAAGTCAAAGAACAAGTTCTAAGACTGGGAGAAGAATAAGTTCTGATACTGGTAAAAGGATAAGTTATGATGAACATCTGGAACTTGATGAGGAAATTTCAAGACAGTTATTTCTGAAAGAAAATCCAGGAATGGACTTTGAGAGTCTAAAGGAAGAAGAAGCTAGACTTAAGTTAGAAAAATTCAACTCCAAATCTAAAGCTTCTGTTGTTGAAAAGAAACTTCCTAAGGCTAAAGGCATTGTGATAAAAGAAAGGACAAATCCTGAGGCAATTAAAGCCAAATCACAAGTGGAGATAGATACAAGGTCCAAGGGCAAAGAAAAAGTTGATGAACCTGTAAAGGTTTATGTGCCATTCATGGATGAAGAAATATCTGATGAAGATGCTAGTCTTACTCTGATAAAAAGGAAGATTTCTCAAACAACCTCTGACATGGCTCTTGTTGTTCAGAGTCAAGATATAGTAAGTTCTGATATGACAGTGAAGCAAGCAACCTCCGACATAGCTCAAGTTGGCTTGATATCAGAAGATAAGGAAAAGGAAACCTCTGACATTGCTCATGTTAAACCTTCAAAGTTACTCCTACCAGGATTCACCAAAGCTAAACAGACTCAATCTTTGAAGACTGCTACAAGTGGTTTTGAAGCAAGAGTTGTTACAGGAAAAGAAGCTAGAGATAAATCTGGATTGGGTAGTGCTGATGAAAGAAGAATACATAACACAACCAATGATCCAAATTCTTTAAGTGAACCAGGTGTTGGAGCAACTCCTGAAAGATTGAATCAGCTTGAATCTGTATAGATGGTTTACCATACATTTTTGAAAGAACACATCTTGTTATATTTTATGACAGATGGAAGGGTATACCATATTAGGTAGAATGCTATACCACTGAAGTATTTTGAGGAACTGGAACATGTTCTACTCTTACTTCAAGTGAAGAACAGATTAATAGATAGTGCTGCAAATTATTTGAAGACTCAAATTCAAAGACAGAAGAAACTTTACTCTGTAAAGTCTGACAGCACATACTGTCCCAAGTACAGAGATCACAAAGGTGATATTGTCAAGATGAAGCCTAACTCTGCTAAGATTATAACCACTTTTATGGGTTATAAGGCTGTGGAATTCAGTCTTGAGTCTGACAAGGCATATTTAATCATACTAGATCAGGATATAAGGAAATCTAGAATAAATGATCTCAGGGCTGCTATCTTTCAAATTGGTGAAGATACAGTTGAATTGAAGAATGCTAAAAGGAGGATGGTTAATGAACTTGAATATACTGAGAGATGTTTGTTAAAGAACTATCTCAGAACAACTCCTGATATCAAAGAGATCAGTAATTGAAGCCAAGTCAGAGATCTACAACTGCTTAAATTCTGATGTGTATACAGACTGAAGCTGTTATCAGACCTTGAGGATGGTAAAGCTACAAGGACTGTAAGTTGTAGTTATCTAGTCAAATTTTCATGTATTTTTACTTAATGTTTTTGACATCATCAAATATCTGTTAAACTTGTATATTATGCTAATTTACAAGTTGGGGAAGATTGTTAGATATATTTGATAATGTCATGACTAATATGATTTGTGTTTAGTTTTCAGATCTTACTTAACATGACAAATCAGTACTTAACTGGAAATTAATACTTATACTGAAGTCAGAACTTAAGATATCAGAACTTAAGTTATCAGGAGATATTTATCAGGAGATAATATCAGGACTTAAGGAGACTTTCAGATAAGGAAGGCGGCTGATTGAAAGGAAAGAAGATCAAGACAAACGCAAGAAGAGATATGCATGAAGAAGGAATTCTATGAAAAATAGAATACTTGGAAGAAAAGATAACTAGTTGATATATTTTAGGAAGCAAAATTATATTCCATATCAATTAGAATTTATCTTGTAATTGTGTAGTATATAAACACAGACATAGGGTTTACACTATATGTGTTATCATAATCGAAGTTATTATTCATTGTAACCCTAGCAGCTCTCGTGATAAGTTGTTCATCACTGAGAGAGGACAGTTCCATATTGTAATAGAGTTTATTGTGTTAAATAAAATCTGTTTTCTATGTTCTTATATTCGATTTGATTGTGATAAACACTGTATTCAACCCCCTTCTGCAGTGTGTGAGACCTAACGCTATTTACACTTGTAAGGAATATCATAGTTTGTACTATGATTATTATCAAATAAAACCTTCTTTAAAGAAAGTTAGTGTAATTCCTTCTAGTGTAAATTCTGATGCAAAGTCTGATATAAAGTCTGATAAAAAGCATGTTAGCATAAACTATGAAACTAAATCCGCTGCAAATGCTAACAAACTTAAAAAGGCCAAAGGATCTAAGCAAGTCCGGGTCCTTAAAACTAACCAATAGTGGTCTTTGTGATTGCAGGGTAACAGGAAAAACATCCTGGTTCTGGACAGTGTATGTTCAGGACATGTGACTGGAAATAAAGCCCTGCTATCAGACTTTGTGGAGAAAGCTGGCCCATGAGTTTCTTATGGAGATGGCAACATGGGAAAGACTCTAAGATATGGAAATATCAATCTTCGAAATGTCATAATTGAGACAGTAGCTCTTGTCTCAGGACTTAAACATAATCTGCTAAGTGTGGGTCAAATCTTTGACAGAGGTTATCATGTGGATTTCTTTGAAGAACACTGTGAAGTTGTAAGTAATTCTACAGGAAAAGTGGTTCTAAAAGGTTACAGACATGGTAACATATATGAAGCCAAACTTTCAACAAATTCTGATGGTTCTACATTCTGTCTGTTAAGCAGATCATCAATTGAAGAAAGCTGAAATTGGTACAAGAGACTCTCTCATTTAAATTTCAACAACATAAATGAGCTAGTAAAGAAAGATCTTGTGAGAGGACTGCTAAAATCAGTATTTGCTCCTGATGGTCTTTGTGACTCATGTCAAAAGGCTAAACAAAGAAAATCTTCATTCAAGAGCAAAACTGAATCCTCAATTCTTGAGCCTTATCACTTACTGCATGTTGATCTATTTGGTCTAGTCAATGTCATGTCCATTGCAAAGAAGAAATATGCTATGGTTATAGTGGATGAGTTCACAAGATACACTTGGGTGTATTTCTTGCACAAGAAGAATAAAACTGCATCTACTCTAACTGATCATGTCAGACAGCTGGATAAGTTGGTCAAAAATTCTGTTAAAATAATAAGAAGTGAAAATGGAACTGAGTTCAAGAATTCAATCATGGAAGAGTTCTGCAAAGAGCATGGAATAAAACAAGAATTTTCTGCACCTGGAACTCCACAGCAGAATGGAGTTGTAGAAAGAAAAAACATGACTCTTATCGAAGCTACACGAACTATTCTTGATGAAGCAAAGCTACCAACCTATTTTTGGGCTGAAGCTGTGCAGACTACTTGTTTTACACAGAATGCTACACTCATAAACAAGCATGGAAAAACACCATATGAGATGGTGAAGAAAAAGAAGCCAAATCTGAAATACTTTCATGTATTTGGATGTAAGTGTTTTGTTCTTAAGAATCATCCTGAACAGCTGTCAAAATTTGATCTAAAAGCTGATGAAGGAATTTTTGTTGGATATCCACTTTCCACAAAACCTTTCAGAGTCTACAATTTAAGAACAAGGGTTGTCATGAAATCTATCAATGTATCTTTTAATGATAAAAAGATTAGTGGACTTGAAGATTTCAATGATCATGATCAGCTGAGATTTGAAAATGAAGACATAAATTCTGATTCTGTAAATTCTGATGACCTAAATCCTGATCCAGTAAGTTCTGACGAGTTAAATTATGATGTCATTAAAAGTGTGTTAACAACTCCAAAGGAAAATGCACCTGTTCAGGGGGAGCAAGCTAATTATCCTACCACATCTCAAGACTCTCAAGAAGCATCAGAACCAGTCACTGGATCTTCAAGTTCTGATTCATCAAGTTCTGATGAGCCAAATTCTGATAATTCTGGAAACTCTGATTCTTCAATTCCTGAAGGATCCAACTCAAATTCTGAAATTTCAGAGAGCATAACTTCAGGGGGAGCATCAGAAAATGCTGATGAAGACAACATGGATCATGGGGAGGATCCAGTTCTAGAGATCAACTTCCATCTGCAAGGAAGTGGACTAAATCACACACACCTGACTTAATAATTGGAGATCCTGAAGCAGGTGTCAGAACTAGAACATCAACATCAAATGAATGTCTCTATCATTCTTTTCTATCTCAGACTGAACCAAAGAAAGTGGAAGAAACTCTTCAAGATGCTAATTGGGTGCAAGCAATGCAGGAAGAGTTAAATGAATTTGAAAGAAAAAAAGTCTAGACCCTAGTGCCAAGACCAAAGAACAGATCCATTGTTGGCATAAAATGGGTATCCAGAAACAAAACTGGAAGTGATGGCATAATTACAAGAAACAAAGCAAGGCTGATTGCTAAAGGTTACTCTCAATATGAGGGTATTGACTATGATGAAACATTTGCTCCAGTTGCTAGATTGGAAGCCATAAGAATCTTTTTGGCTTATGCTGTTCACAAGAAGTTCAAAGTCTTTTAAATGGATGTGAAAAATGCTTTTCTCAATGGAGAATTAGAGGAAAAGGTATATGTTGAACAACCTCCAGGATTTGTAGATCCAAAATTTCCAAATCTTGTCTACAGGCTTGATAAAGCACTTTATGGCCTTAAGCAAGCTCCTAGAGCATGGTATGAGACTTTAGCTCAATTCCTTTTGGAAAGTGGATTTACCAGAGGTACAATTGATAAAACTCTGTTCTACCTCAACCATGGAAAGGACTTACTTTTGGTACAGATATATGTTGATGATATCATCTTTGGTTCTACAAATGCCCAACTCTGTGTAAGGTTTGTAAAGCTAATGCAGTCAAGATATCAAATGAGTATGATGGGAGAACTTAGCTATTTTCTGGGACTTCAAGTCAAGCAAAATGAAGAAGGTACTTTCATAAATCAATCCAAGTACACCAGAAATTTACTCAAGAAATTTGAAATACAAGATTGTTCAACTGCATCCACTCCCATAGCCACTGCAACCAAGTTAGATAAAGATACTGGAGCATCAGTAGATATTACTAACTACAGAGGTATGATTGGCTATTTACTCTATCTAATGGCAAGTAGACCTGATATCATGTATGCTACCTGTCTTTTTGCAAGATTTCAGGTTGATCCAAGAGAACCTCATCTAATAGCTGTGAAAAGAATTTTTAAGTACCTCAAGGGTACTGCTGATCTAGGATTGTGGTATCCTAGAGAATCAGATTTTAAGCTAATAGGTTACTCAGATGCAGATTTTACAGGATGCAAAATAGACATGAAAAGCACTAGTGGAAGCTGCCAATTTCTTGGAGGCAGATTGATTTCTTGGTTTAGCAAAAAACAGAAATCAATTTCCACATCAACTGTAGAGGTAGAATATATTGCTGCAGGAAGCTGTTGTGCACAGATTCTTTGGATGAAGAATTAGTTACTGGACTATGGGTTAGAATTTTCTAAAATACCTATTTATTGTGATAATCAAAGTGCTATTGCTATGACAGGAGATCCAGTTCAACACTCAATGACAAAGCACATCAGCATTAGGTACCATTTCATAAGGGAACATATGATGGAAGGTACAGTGGAATTGCATTTTGTCCCAACAGATCAACAACTAGCAGATATCTTCACAAAACCACTATGTGAAGCTACTTTTTACAAAACTGGTAAATGAACTTGGAATGGATTCAGGTTCTTTCTCGAAATCTGTTTAGTTTTTGTTCTCATGCATCAAACTTTATGATCAATGTTTACAGATTGTCTTATCTCAATGTAATCTGTGCTTAGATTGTAACATATTAAATACTGATTATTATCTGATGTGATTCTATATACTCTGATAGTGTTTTGAATGTTCTGTGACTATTCAATCCAATGAGGATTACTTTGCTAGATGCTGACGTAGTAGTCTTTAACAAACTATGTATCCCATGTTTGAATTAGTTGTTTATGTGGAAATCCATAACATAAGCAAACTCTGATTTTGATCTTAGTCAAATTTACTTTGTGTATCTTATTACTAAGTCACAAACCAGATTATTGCTTCTTATCTGTCAAATTCTGATGTCAGTAAATCTTAAGGATGAACTACATGCTTGATAAGCCTCACTTATCCGAAGAAAATAAAAGAAAAGAAAAATTGAAGTCAGGTACTCCTTTGAAATCTAAAGTAAATATGTGAAAGGGAAGACCCAAATGCATTGCTGGTATTAAGTTATATGCATTAGAAAAGCAAATAATTTTTTCTTGGTGACTTTTCACATTCTCTGATTATTGGAGAAATATTCTGATAATAGTATAAATTCTGATAGCAGTTGTGACTCATTTACACTGAGAAGCCACTGTAAAAATAATGTCAAAAGATGCATAAAATGAGCACAAACAGTTGATGTGGACTCTTGCATAAGTTTATTCTATAGTAGACTTCAAAAATCAAGACAGATTTTATGCATTTTTCTTAGTTATGCCTTATTTCTAAGATATCTGAAGTTTATCAGACTTTAATCTTTATCTGATCATCTGCAAATGCACACACTCTCACTCCATATGAATGATGAAAATTATTGTGGTGATTAAGCTGTTTCTGATAAACAGTTAAGTATTATTTGCATAAATTCTGAGGATAAGTTCTGATGAAAGTTCTGATGATTAAACTCTGAAGAAACCAGTCAGTATTTGTGTGAAAAATCACAGAAACAGTCATTCATTTTTTAAGAAAAGAAGCCATGTTCTGATGACCGTTAAATTCTGATAATAGTCAAGTTCTGATGCAAATCCTGATGGAAACTCTGATGCTTACATGGCATTATTTAATTACTTGACTTATTTTTAGTATTTACTATAACAGTTATATTTTGTCAGAAAATAATTAAGTGAGATAAAAACAATAATAATCATTTGGTTAATGGGTTGCGTGTTTGTTTTGGTAATAACATGTGAACAATAATTACTGCACGTTTACCGTGCCCACTCATTACTATTTTGACTATTTCCATGCTGCTAGGTGTAAAAAGTCTGTTCAGCTTCACAAAATTAGCCGTTGTCACGTGGAGTGAATAAATAAGAGAGTTAAAAGATTTTACAATCTTTTACCTACTATTCTTATTTTCTAATATCTCTTATTCTCTCTTACTCTCTAATATTCTCTGAAGCTATTTCTTATAGGCATTTTATTAAACACCTTTCGTACACACAACTTTCACTTAATTTCTTACAGAAATGGCACCCAAAGATATCATCTTTAATGGAGCCAAGTTCGTCCCCAACAACTACATGGCTATTCTCAGCAAGGACGATGCTCCTTCTGATCTTCACTTCGTTCAGGACTTTCTTGCTAACAGTGAGATTGGGTATGCTCTGACCCAACCGCAATTACTCTCAAGAACACAGATAGTGGAGTTTTGAAGGAGTGGAGTTTATGATGATGGTGGTGAAGCTGGGTCCCCAAGCATTATCTTCACAATAGGGGAAGATGAGCATCTAGTTAACTTGTCAAATGTTCGACAAGCTCTACACTTGCCAGAAAATTGTACTTTTAATGCTCAGATTGAAGAACCACTTCTACAGGGTATGATGGCCAATCTTGGCTATGAGGAAAGTCTGTCCAAGCTGGGACAGCTAAAGAGGCCATACATCAGAAGGGAGTGGAGCTACTTTTTTGACTGCATCACCAGAGCTTTTGCCAACAAATGCTCCAACTTTGATGCCATTCCCATTCTGAGTCAGCAAATAGGGTATGCACTTTTAAATCAAACTCACTTTGATTATGCTACTGCTATTTTGGGTTTTATTGGGGATAGGATGCATGAGGACCAAAATACTATTTACTTTGCTAGATTTTGTCAACTCATTTACAGCTTTTGTTGTCCTGATAAGCCCCAGAACTTTAGTGAGAAAATTCAACCTTTTAAACTTGTTAAAAGGGCCTTCACAGACTTGTTATCTACTGATAATAAGAAAGGGATACTAAGACCCCTTCAAATTCCTACATCAGTAAAACAGTTCTTAGTAAACTCTGACCCCAACACATACACACCCAAATTTCCTAAAGTTGCTTCCTCTCAACCTCCATCAGCATCTACAACCAATACTCAACCAGCTCAATCCTCTCAACCATAACCACAGCCTACTATCAGAACCTATTTCCAACCAGAACAATTTTCTCAACCACAACCATCAGCACCTACTACCACACCAACCTCTGGTACTTCCCAAAAGGTGCTAGTTGTAAAATCTTCAAGAGAAAAATCTGTTCCTCAATCTCTACCAAGGAGGAGAAGAAAGATAATTCTGAGGGATGAATCAGATGAAGATGAGCAATCCAGGTTCATGCATCAGAACCTGTGACAATAGAAGCTGAAAAAGAAATTTTTCAGAAGGGGGTAGCAGCTGAAGAGGTAACTCCTCAGAAGGAGAATGAAGCTGAGGGTTCTGGTATTTTAAAAAGGAAAAGAATTTCAAGTTCTGATGCTGCTAAAACAACACCTTCACAACCAAAGTCCAGATCAAAGAAGATGAGAGCAGGAAGGCATATGGCACAACCTCAATATGAGGATGCTAAAGAAGCTGAGGAAGGGGATCAGGAATCTCTGATCTTATCAGAACCAATATTGATTGAAGCTTTGCCACCTCCACCTCAAGCTGAAGACACTGTTCAAGATACAGTGATCACACCTCATGTCTCTCCTATCAAAGAAACTGTTACAGTTGAAGATTCAGAGTTAAGTCCTGAAATTGACATTCATTGGTTGAACATTCCATTTGTCTTATTTCTGGAAGCACCACAAGGAGAAGTGAGAACTGAACCTATTTCTCCACTAAATGCTGAAGTTCCTACCACACCAATTCTGGATGTGGAAACAGATGAAGTTGTACCAGAATCACCTTCAGTGACACACACTTTAGTACTGTCAGAAGATGATAAGATTAACTCAAGTTCTGGAGACAGTGCTCCAGTAAACACTCCAGCTCAAATTCTTGGAAAGGAGGTACTGCTTAAAAAGTATGTTGAAGAAGATGCTCCTGTTCCATGGGAAGAAACTCACAGAGGAATTGAGTGGACCAAGAAGCGGAATGAATCTGACTTCATTCCCAGCTCAAAAGTTCTGTCAGATCATATTGCAAAAGCTGATGAGTTGTTGACAAATTCTGACTTTAAAGCTCAACTTAAAGTCACAGCTCTCAGTACTAAAAGTCTTCAAGGTTAACACTCCATTACTCATGCCAAGGTTGATAAACTACAGGAAAATGCTGATAAGCTGGACCTGATGCTCAAGCTAGACAATAACAGGTTTATCAGACCTATTCATGAAAAAGTAGAGGGTATTGAGAAAGTTCAAGAAAAGCAACATGCCCAACTGACTGAGGTCCTGCAGAATCAAGCCTCTCAACAGACTCAACTGAATGAAATCCAATCTTCAGTGGAACTTCTTCTTTCTCTACTCCTACCAGATGATGCCAAAAAGGGGGAGAAGGTAGTTAAGTCCAAATGCTCTAATATTCAAATACTGAAGAAGAAGGATGATAAAGAAGATGACCAGGGAAATCCTAGCAAGGGTCAAGGTCAAGGAAAGCCTAGCAACAAAGTTTCTTCAAAGAAACTAATTTCTGATTCTAGAAAATCTTCTACACAGAAGAATTCAAGTTCTGAAGCTGTGAATGCTCAAGTTCTGAAAGCAAGTTCTGATGATCAAAGTCTGATATCAAGTTATGATATTCTCATTTAAGGAGGAAGTCAAGACTCTCAGAAGTTTTTACAAACTCTGAAGCTTAAGGGAAGGGAGACTACTGTCTACTATAAAGATCCCAAGATTCAGACACTTGATGAGGAGATTGCTAGAAGATTGTTTCTCAAGGATAATCCTGGAATGGATTTAGAGACTCTAAAGGAGGAAGAAGCTAGATTTGCAATTGAGAAGACATATCTTAAATCTAAAGCTTCTAATACAAAGAAACCTCCAAGGCCTAAGGTAAAAGGCATTGTGATCAAGGAAAGGTCAACTTCTGAGGCTTCAAAGCCCAAGACAAGATCACAAGTTGAAATTGATCCCAAGGAAAAAGGGAAAGGAAAGATTGATGAACCAATAAAGAAGCAGGAGATGAAGATTACTCAAATCCTGATGTAACTTGTATGCAAGTTGGTTCAGGTTTTTGATGATGCTACTTTTGAAGATGAAACTATTGAAACTCTGAAAAGAAGAAAGATAACAGAAGAATCTAAGATAACCTCTGACATAGCTCAAGTTTTTCAGAGTGAAGACATTTTAGAACAACAAGGTATAAACAAAACAACAAATCCTGATCAGGTCATCAAGACATCAACCTCTGACAGAGCTCAAGTTGATTTGAACAAGATGACAGTTACTGATAAGAGGAAACTCCTATGGAAAAATGTTAATCCATCAGATCCTAAGAAAAATCAACTGTTATCTGAGTTCATGACTGTTGGATTGAAAGCCAGAGAAGCAAGAGACATAGCTGGATTAGGTTCTGAGGAAGCCAAGATCAAAACATGAGTTGAAGTAACTACCAGAGATCCATTCTTATTAACTGACAAATCACTTGAGGAAGTTACACAGAAACACCTTGACAAGGTTATATCTATTCAAGTGGTACTGGATGCTCATGATAAGAATAATGTCAAGGAAAAACTGATTCTGTTTCTTGAAGATGGAAGAATATACAGAATGTCAGAATCAGATGTGTTGAACAAATCTCTGAAAGAACTTCAATTCTTTCATTATCTTTTGGAGATAAAGTCTGAGATTACCAGAAGATGGTCAAATTTCATAATGAAGACCATAAGGGATAAAGCCAGAATCTCTGGATCAAGGGTTACATAATTTATTCCAAATATAGTTGAAGATGATGGAAGTGAAATTCCAATGAAGAAGAATTCTGCTAAACTTGAGGTTATTCTGAAAGAGAAATGTCTGTGTTATAATGAAGACTCATCTCACCCAAGGGTAATCAGACTTGGTGATGTATTAGAAAGAAATCACATCTCAGCACTTAGGACTGTAATCTACCACATTGGAAGTCAAGATGAAGAAATGAAGCAAGTCAAGGCTACATTAGCTCAAGTCATGAGAAATGCAGAAGAGAAGATGACATCAAACTTTGTCAAGAATCACTTTGGATTCAGATTGACTCAGTAAGATTGGTAAAAGCTACAAGGACTGTAAGTTGTAGTTAGTTGTCTAAATAAACTCTTACTGCATTTGTACTTAAATGTTTTTTACATCATCAAATCTATTAACTTGTATATTTTTCATAATTTACAAGTTGGGGGAGATTGTTAGATATATTTGTGATGTCATGTCTAATCTGTTGTGTTTAGTTTCAGAACTTAATATCAG
Organism: Apium graveolens; assembly: GCF_009905375.1. NCBI lineage: Eukaryota > Viridiplantae > Streptophyta > Magnoliopsida > Apiales > Apiaceae > Apium > Apium graveolens. The sequence goes on from NC_133652.1 coordinate 93,528,407, forward strand.
GACTTACTGGAAATCAGAACATACTGAAGTCAGAACTTATATCAGAACTTAAGGCCGTCAGGATTTATATAAGGACTTAAGTGCGGGTACTTCAGATAAGGAATGCAGCTGATTTACATGAGAGGATCTGGACTAAAACAAAAGAAGATATGCATGAAGAGTTGGACAACTAGAAGACTTGTAGAAGATAATATCTTATTGATATATTTTAGGAGACAAAATTATATTCAATATCAATTAGAAGATATCTTGTAACTGTGTACTATATAAACACAACTTAGGGTTTACACTATAAGTGTTAACATTCTCGAGAATATTGTTCATTGTAACCTAGCGACTCTTAGTGATATTGTTCATCACTGAGAGAGTAGTTTAACCTACTTTGTAATAGAGCTTATTATATTGAATAAACTTGATTAATGTTACATACTTGTGTTCTAAATCGATTTGATTGTATAAACACTATATTCAACCCCCTTCTATAGTGTTGTGTGACCTAATATAAGTCTTTGCTAGACTTCTCATGGACATCTCGATAAATTATTATGACTTCTCGAATGACTTCTCGAATAAGGTCATTACTATACTTCTTGAATGAACATCTCGATAAGTCACTCTATGACTTCTCGATAAGTATTGTAGAGTTCTCGAGTAATCTACTTTGAGTTCTCTACCAGTAAAATTTAAGCTTATCTTTAACTCAGACTGAAATAATTTTATTTTAATAAATTATTTTCAGTATGATACGTTTGATTAAATTTATTCTGATTTATTTTGATTTATTCAAATAAAAATTGAAAATAATTCAATCCATTGAGGATAAACTGGGTATTTATTTGACATCTCGATAAGTCATTTTCTAGTTCTCGATAAGAGTCAGGAAAATGACATATCGATATATATATATATATATATATATATATATATATATCTATTCTCTCAATATGACTTCTCGATAAGCAAATTCTAAACGTCCATTTTTAGTTCTCGATAAGTCATTTTCCTTTTACTATAAATACCCAGACATCTCGACATACACCTCTTTATGCCTTTGAGATCTCTAAGTGACCTAATTTTTCCAATTCTCAAACGCTCTCTCTGGTTTCAAATTCCTTCTCTCTAATTTTTCTTACCCACTCAAATTTACTCCTATAAAATGGCACTAAACAATGTTAGAGCTGTGATCCCCAAGGATGGAACCAACTAATTTTTCTTACCCACTCAAGCACCGGACAGTTTCCAGGGGTTTGTTAAATTTTTGTCTGAGCCTTATCTTGCAGGAGCTCTTACTGCTAACCCAATCCTTTACTTGGATGTTCTGCATGAATTCTGTATAAGAGATGTAGTGAGGACAATTATGCATGATAACTTTGTATCTATGGTGGTAAACTGCTCTATTGGTGGCCAACATGTGGAGTTTAATGAGCAAGATATGAATCAAGCCAAATGGTGGAGACTCCTACTCAACAGGAGCTGGATGAGTTCATGGACTTCATCAATTACAGTAAGAGGATCAATTTGGCTAGTCTAAACAAGAAGAATCTGAGAAGAGAATGGTCCTTCTTGTTTGATTCCATTATAAGGGCCTTCACTTGCAGAAAGACAAGATATGACAACATATCAAGTGTGGTCCAGAAGCTGGTGTTCTCCATAGCTCACAAAAGACACTTGAATATGGGCTTATTGATCCTGGAAGAACTTAACACCAAGCTCACAATGCCCCTAGCTATAAGAGGTAAGGAAATCGTCTTTCCTAGATTTATAATGTCTGCTTTAAATCATAAAGTGCATGACATTCATATGCTTAATGGTATAGACAGTACTAAAATAGGCAATTGTCCAAAGTTCTATTTGGTTCACTTATTACTAAAAATAAGGTACATGTAAGTCTTAAGATCACTCCATTTATGATGGAGAGATTCAAGACTTACCCTTACCCAATGCCTGACATGAGATCTACAGTTACATCTAGTGCAGTAATGGTTCTGGTACCTGTGGAATAACAAACACAGGAACACCAACATGGACCTTCCCATACCGAGACCCCTTATTCTGTACCACTAGAAGCTAGAAAACCAACCACTTCATCCTCTCAAAAGTGTGAAGTGAGTAAAAAGAAAAGAAAGCAGGCACCTTTATTCGTAATCAATAAGAGTGGTAATGACCAAACAGAACAAGAGTCACCCTTGCTTAAGAAAACAAAGAAGGTAAAACAAACTGAGCTGACCACTCAAGCCACCTTTGCATCCTCCAAAAAGGATGTAGTTGTAAAACATGGACTTAAAAAGACTCTAGAGGCATCCTCTCAACAGGGTATCTCTATAGAACAAAGCATCCACCTAAATGCACCTTGTAAAGAGTCTGCACAAACACTTGAACAAATTCAAGTGTATGAAAGGATAAATAAAGATAGCACACACAAAGAGAGCACATCTCTTGAAGCTCCCTCATCCATTCAGGGGGAGCTGTCAACACTCGACTCTGAAATTCAAACTCTAATTTCTCAAATTTCTTCTTTATACAATGAAGCACTTGAATCTGATTCTCAAGTATTCCCAACTTCATGTGACATGGTTCATGAAACTATGCTCACCACCCAGGACCAAAATCTAGTTGGTGAGAGGCTACATGCTGGGGTAGACCTTGATGACACCAACACAAACATAGAGATTTCATCAGTTTTTACCAAAGACCCTGTGATAATTACAAATGCACCTTCACGTACAAATCAACCTTCTCTAGTTGTAAGGTTTGAGGGTAGTACTCCTGAGGGGGAGATATCTAAATCCTCTTAAATTTAATTGGAGGTTCCTCTTACAGGAACAACTCCCCTCAAAATCCTAGATGAGATTGCACTCACAATTCAAGCTAGGAGTTCAATTTCCAATGATCCTGCTATTGGGGAGGCAAGTTTAGCACATTCAAGTGCAAGCTCACTGCAAAATGAGCAAGGGTTTGAGACTACAGTACATGAAAGTAACCTAGTTAACTCCCCTCCAATTCCAATGGAGGTTCCCACCACAAGTGGAGAACAATAAACTATCATAAACACAGATCACCCTGTGAGTCAAACTGTGACATCTATCACATGTGGTTCCATTGAAAATCTACCCTCCACCTCACAATCTATAGATATTCCTTCAACATCCAACCCTACACAACAACTCTCTCATCCAATCCAATAGTGGTTACAAAATACTCAATCTCAACCAAGCACAGTGGATGATCTTCTGGTTGATTAACTCTTAGGTCTTGCAAACTTCACACATCATCTACTCACTATAGATATGACAAATCAAGACTATCAGACAAGTTTGCTCACTTATAATGAAGATATTGAAAAGCAGAAGCAGAAGATAGTGAATGAAGCTGAGCAGGATGGAAATGTGGGTGCTTGGCTTTCTAAGCACTTCACCTTGGAAATGGATGAGGCCTTGGCAAGGTTCATAGAAGAATATGTCACCATTTTGGGGAGTAATGCTAAGATCCTCACTCCACAGGAGGTCTATGATGCACTCAATGAAGTCTACAAGGCTCAAATCAAGGCTTTTCACCTTTTTGGTAAAGCACTACAAGTGACTTTGACTGGTCATCAAGACAAAATCAGAAAGATGGTGAGGGAAAAGATGGATAAGGTTATCCCATTCACAAGTTGAGATTAAATCAAAATTCAAGACTTTTGCGGAACAGATTGCAAGATTTGATCTAACTACAGTGGATGCAAATGTCAAAAATCTCAGGAACTCTTTTGTGGCTCTGCATGAGGTGGTTCAACAGCACATTGAAAATTCAAATGACACCAAACTCAAGTTGAATTAAGTTCATTAATGTAGATATGAGCCTTCAGCTTCATTGATGGAAGGCATAAAGGAAGCTGTGCAAGCCACTTTTGGTACTTCTCTCACTTCAAGCTCTCAACAACCCATATCTACATCAACCAACTTGCAAATCCAAGCTCTCCAAACTCAAGTTTCCATTCTGCAATTAGCTAATGAGTTCTTGACAAATCAAGTATCACAACTCACATCAATGGTGGCAAGTTAACAGGCTGATATCCTGACCCTGGTGGACTTTCACAAGCACCTCCAAATGCAAAATTCAGTGTCTTTGGGATGGGGTGAACGCGGGTCGGGTTGGGCGGTTTAGAGGTAATAAATCGAACCAACCCAATTAATTTGATTTTAAAAAAATGAATCTGTTAACCAAAAAAAAAATTCCAACCCAACCCTACCCTTTATATATTGGGTTGGATTGGTTCGGCTTGGTTTGGGTTAAAACTCGAATAAAACTATTTTAATATTTTTAGGAGTCAAAATTACAAAATAATTTTAGTCAAAAGTTGAAGTGTACCCCATAATTTAACAGAAGATAAATATTATTGGATACTATATGAATCGTATACTCTTCTAGTTTAAAGTCAATAACTTATGATGTGTTACCCGTAAAATAATTATTTTATTTAAAATATAATATTTATTAAAATAAATACATAAATTAAAATTTCAAATAATAATACTATAATTAAAAAATTGGGTTGGGTTGGGTTAGTAAGGGTTTAAGTTTTTTAAACCTTGACCCAACCCGTTATATCCGAGTTGACAAAAAATTAAACCAACTAAAATTCGGGTTTTGGATACTTTGGCTCCGTCGACCGTAATAAGGGGTGGGTTGGGTTGGTTTTACGGTTTGGTCGGTTTTTTGTTCACCCTTATCTTTGGGAACCATCATGGGTGCACTCAACATCCCACTACCTGCACTTCCAGAAGCTGTGAGGCCTGAAATCCCTACACCTCTCATCTTTCCTGGTAAAAAGACTAAGGGGGAGATAGAGGCTAGGTTATTAAGATCATCTACCCAAGCTGTTCAAGCTTGGGTATTCACGCAAGTATACGTGATCGCAAGTAATATAGAATAAATTCCAGTTCGTTCCCACATGGATTGGTTTAGTTTAATTTCAATCAATGTATTTATGCAACACTAGTATGGTTATTATCCAATGCTAAGACGAATAAAAAATTGAGGTTGTTTAACTAAGTTTAACTAAGAGATTATACTAAGAACATAAACTAGGAGATTAATGAGAGTTGAATAATATATAACACAAACAAGGGATTCTAACTTTATTAAATACTTCATTCAATAGCCTTTTCATTCTTAACCTTAGCATGTAATGATGATGACACTAATCAGATAACACGAAACTGATAAGCGCCAACTTTAGTTGTATGAATACCATACTACTAGACATCCACAAAAGAGATAGAAGCTGAATAGACACCAATTATATTGAGATCCTATATGTCTGTAGAATCTGACAACATAACGGTTTAATGCACAAGTTATCTATCGTGATTACATAGGGCAAGTAAGATGGTAAAAATTACCTACAAATCATGCATATCAATTACATAAACCTATGCTAGCATGGCAAGTTCTAAACCCTTAAATTCACTTTCACTTCATTAAAGATTAACACACTATCTTATAAGTTTGCGACGCTCATAAGACGAATAAGCGCAACCAAACTAGGTTATCATACAATCACCATACACTAAGGCATCGAAACAAATTAACTAAAGAAATCCATAAATAAATCCGTTAGAACCCCACGATAATGATTAGCCCATAATCGGACTCATCATCAACGTGGGTTCCGATAAAAGCATGGTATAATAAACGTAGTCTTTATACTTAAATAAAACCAAGTACGAAACTAGAGTATAGGTTCACTAATAAGAAAACTAGCATCCAAAGTTACAACTTAAAATAAAGAATCACAAGAATAAACTAGATCATTCTTTGCCTTGGTTGAATTGTGCTCTACGGTCTTCTTACACCTTCTCCTTAAGCTCTGGTACGTCTCGTTATGAAAAACGAACATAAGTTATGTATGTATAGCAGGCCATGCAGAGTAGAAGTCCAAAGGATCAAAATTCCAGAAGAAACATGATTTTATTTTCCCGACCTAGCGCGGCCGCGCGCTTGACCAGTGCGGGCGTGCTGACATTCTGCTCTTTGGGCGCGGCCGCGCGCTCCTACACCGCGGGCACGCCGTTTCTCTGGAGAAATTTCTGTTTTATTTCTTTTCTTGTTGGTTTGAGATGGTCTTTTCACGAGCTTTTATTCTAGACACCATATTAGCATCCAAACAATGCTAATTCACCTATATTCCTGATAAATGCCTGAAATGCAAAAATACTACAAAAATACGTTAAAAACACTAACAACTTGAGTACACAACATCAATCCAAAGCTTTATGAAGCGTTATAGAGTGTCATAAATGCCACTCAACATTGCTCAACCCTCTAAGACAATAAACTCAAACACTTTACCCCCTCGACCTCTAAGCCTAAGTTCTTGTACAAACACACTGCTAACACCATACTAAAAATACCAATCACCTCCAACCAATTTTCTCTAAAGAAAATCTTGAACCTACCTTCTTTCAAGCCACCAATGAAAATTCATTACAAATTTGTTGGGAGCAAACCAAAGAAATTACAATTACTGAGAGGGCCATCTTGAACTGTTTCAATCAAAATAATTTTCTACCTCTAAATTGGTGCATCACGGATGATGACTACTTTCAACAATTATATAAAAAAAATAGTCAAAATTTGGGTTGTATCATTGAGGGAAGTCAGAATCTACTATCAGGATGGTTCCTACATTTTACTTGGCAGAAATTTAATGGACACTTTTTCAACCACAGAGATTAAAAGGGTAATTAGCTTACTAAAGGATATGGATACAAGTACATTGGCATGGATATCTGTATTGGGTGTATGGTTGATAGTAAGGGATAAAGAAGAGCAAGAGAAAAGGCTGAAAGAGAAGAAAGGGAAAGAAAATATGTTGAAGAGATAGAAATGTTTGAGCAAAGATTTGAAGAACTCAAGGCAAAGGGGATGAGCAGAATCTCTAAGGATGGACATTTTCTGAACACTAAGGTTGGCTGATTGTCAAGAATAAGAGTAAATTACTTGAATAGTTATTTATTAGATGATTGGCTCAAGCTTGTGGAAGCTCTAGGAGGGACACAGATCATAGAGGAATTACAAGTGCTTGTAAATTTAAAGGACCCCATTAGACAAGAAAAAGGCTATGAGAAATTTGTATGATGAATGTACTCATTGAACTCATATAAATTATCAGTGTATAAAAGTTGTATTTATTAATCTGTCAATCTGTATTGTTTTATTGAAACTTGGGGTTAGTCTTGTTACCGGGCATGAATTTGTGATAAACAATCTTCTCACAAATTGGGGGAGATTGTTGTGCAACATATGCCTGTATCATAACAAGACTAAGTCAAATTGATAGCCCTAAGAATTAGTTGCATGATCATCTAAATTTGTATTTTGTATTGTATTTCTTGAGTCTGTAAAAATGTCAAAGATTAGACTGGAGTATTTTTCTGTAAACAGTCTCAAGCCTAAGAATAAACTCTGGAAGAAGATCAAGAAGATCATGCCCCAGAGAAATTGTGAAGAAGCTTGGAGTTAAATAAATCTGTTTTGGGAAAAATATTCTAAGTTAAGATATCTACAATTCACAAATCAAGTCATATAGAGAAGTCATTCGAGAACTCCCGAATAACTTATCGAGAAGTCCAAATTGGCCTATCGAAAAAGTCCCAGAGATATCGACAAGTCAAATGAAGATATGAAGATTGGAGATATCGACAAGTCATTTCTGCATATTGAGAACTAAGAGATATCGACAAGACAAATAAAGATGTGAAGATTAGAGATATCGATAAGTTATTTCTACATGCAGAGATTTAGAGACCTCGACAAGCCAAGTTCACTTATAGAGAACTCAGAGATCTCGACAAGTTAAAGTTACGTATTGAGAACTCAAAGACCTCGACAAGCCAAGTTCACTTATTGAAAACTCAGAGATCTCGACAAGTCAAAGTTACCTATCGAGAAATCAGAGACCTCGTGTTAGGCACAAAGCATGCACTAATAACTCACGCAATTATACGCGTTCCCAAGTAATATACAATAATTTCTAGTTCGTTCCCACAGAGACTCTGACTAATTATGTTCAATTAGCACTTACTCACCAATATATGATTACTTCTCAATATCAAGACAATAACACTTAAGGTTGATTAACTAATTATTAACTACTATTAACTACGAGACTTAAACACTTATATTAACACTTGAATTAACAATATTAAACACACATGAAATCATAACTTCATTACTACTTCATTAAATAGTAATTGTAATTACCCTTAGCATGTAACGATGATGATATTAATCGAACAACACGAAACTGATAAAAGCCAACTTTCGTTGCACAAGTACCATTCTACTAAGCATCCACAATTAAGATAGAAGTTGAATAGGCATCAATTATGTTGAGACCCTATATGTCTACAGAATTTGACAACATAAAGATTTAAGCGCAAGTTATTCATTATGATTACACAGGGCAAGTAAAACGGTTAGAGTTACCCATTAATCATGCATACAATACATGAACCTATACTAACATGGCAAGTTCTGAATCTCAAGATTCACTGTCGCTTCACAAGAGATTAACAGGCTATCTTATATGTTCGCGACGCACATAAGACGAATAAGCACAACCTATGCTAGATATCATATAATCATCACATACCAAGGTATTAAACAATTAACTAAAGAATTCCAGAGTAAATCCGCTATGATCCCATGATCACGATTAGCCCATGATAGAACTCATCATTACCATGGGTTCATATGAAAATATGATAATAACACAACGATATAAACTAATAAAAATACTTAATAAAATCAGAGTACGTCACAAGAGTATTAAGGTTCAAAGTAAAGAAAACTAGCATCCACTGTTATAATGAATAAAAGAATCACAAGATAACGCATACTTCCTCTTCTTCATTGTGGTGTGCTAAAACGGTCTTCTTAATCTTCTCTCATTGCTCCTTACTTGATTGATACTTGTTGCTTGTTATTGTGAAATGTCTCCCAAGATTGCTTATATAAGAGTCCACAACAAACAACGCCGTCAGAAGCCCAATAGAACTCTAATTAAAAAATCCAGATTCTAAAAATACGACCCCAGGCGGTCGCCTCAGTTCCCACGCGGGCACCTGCATCTCCAGGCGGTCGCCTCACATCCCAGGCGGGTGCCTGCACTGCTTCTGGAAAAATCCACTTTCTGCTCCTGATTTTGCTGAATTCTTCGCACAACTCCCCGCAACTAGTTTTTAAGTACTTTCCTAGGCTTATTATGATGAAATCTCCCTAATTACACAAGTTATACCCTGAAATGCAAAGACACTAGAAAAACGCATCAAATACACAAAATACTTGATTTCAAGAGATCAATTCAAGCCATTATAAGACGTTCTAATTGGTATAAAATGCTACTTATCACCTCGACAAGCCAAATTTACTTATAGAGAACTTGGAGACCTCGACTAGTTAAAACACTTATATAGAACTAAGAGATCTTGATTAGCCATTGTAGTTATTGAGATGTCAGTTCTCTATACACCAAACTGGAGATCTCGACATGAAGCTCAAAGTATAAAATGCGGACAAGTTAAATATTCGGGATTATCAATCAACAAATGATTTAATCACTTAGATTGAAAAGTCTATAAAAGCAGCTTAAAGAGTACAAGATCAAAGGCCATGATTAACTGACAAAGGAAAGTCACAGATTTACATGATTTGCAAAGATATACTAAGCCAGAAATGGAAAGCTTTAGAGATAACTTAAAGTAGGGTTTAGTACATCTTATTGCATGTTGTGTAAACCTGTATTTACTAATCTATAAAGTAAACACTGGTCCTTTACTTTTAATTGTAACAAACATATCTACAATTTCTTATAACTCTCTCAAGGAAGAAGCTGAGTTATTTACTTACAAAGAATTCAAGTTTGTAGCAAAACACTAGCTTGATTTTAATATAAAATTAAGTGAGTTTTGAAATATTGTGTGCACTGTTTTAATTTCAGTTAGCATAATATTACTACATTTCTAATCTACTTTGTTCACCAAGTAACAAACTTTCAAAAAACCAAAAAATATCTAAAACACATTTACCCCCCTATTTTGTATTCATTACCTAACAGGGTTCGATTTCTAGTGGATACACTAATTCTACTTATTTTTAACTAAAATTGTGTAATGATGACATTTTTATAATTTTCTAACATAAAAGGGCAAAATTGTAATTTCACTGCTATTAAAATGGCTCAATTTGCCCCTAGTCCTCTTTTAATATATAGAAGAGATTTTGAAAAGATATAGAAGCAAGATTGAGAAAAAAAGTAAAAATAAGAGAGAGAAATAATTTTTTATATTAGTAAAAATGATTTAAGAAATGCCTAGTGATTCCTTAAAGATAAGTTAGAAATGACATGTCTTAGTGATGTAAGGAGCCACCAAGACACATTTTGAGTGCAAATTTATGTCAAATTCCTTATATTTGGACTTCAGAGCATGTTTAAGGAAACTGTTGGACTTGCTCTAAGAGTCACTTGAAAAGGATAGTTTCAAGATAAAGGATACCAATAATGTAAATATAACTTCAGGCTTGAGGGCATCGGCGGGATAAAAACAGTTTTGTAGGTGGGACCTTTTCTTTTCAGGGGTCTTCTAATCACTAATTTTATGAGTCCTCTTTCCCCGATTGTGTGGTGAAGGATGATCCTGCTCATCGTGACCCTTAGATTGTTCTTCAGTGATCAAGATGCGGATGTCAGAGTGATCAATAGATTCCAAGTTTCTTTTTCAATGGTGAGTCCTGTTGTAATGGGGAGGTCTTCGCGAAGAGATTCATTCAATTCGGAGGACACCGGTTGGTTTGGGAGTTCCCGACCTGGGAGCTTTCATCTTAGTCCTGGGTTTCGACCACATCGCTTTTTATATTGGGGTTTAGTATCTAACTCGGGGTTAAAGTCGTGGGCGAAGTCCTGAATATCCTCGTCGGTATGTGGGTTTGATAAAATCCAATAAGAGCCGCTAGCTGGGGTTGTGTGATATATTGTAGCTGTCAGGTATACACGATTTGCAGGTTGATAGGCCCGAGGTTGGGCGGAATGGGCGGTGGCTGCGCTGTGAGGGTAGTTTGAGCCTGGGTGTCCACGACACGTTTTCGAGCCAACTCCCACTCTAGGGAGGTTGCTTGTTGGTCAACTTTTCTTTGTTGGTCTTCCTCCCCGATACGGTTAAGGGGAGTGAGTGGGTGGAGGGACCGGTAGTTGCTCATGGTCTTCCTCATTAGTCTAGTTAGATTTGATGGTAACCATCTTGGAGGATTTGACATCATATACTGATTGGATATTAACTGTATTGGGTTTCAAGGTATAAATAGGAGTAGCCAGCTTCTGCAGCTGCTCATAAGAAGGCCAGTAGACTCCAACTGCCTTGCACAGCTTCGTGACAACAGGGGCATAAGGGATGTTGTTATGCGTCCTCCCCCTCAAAAACTTCAAAATCCCTTGGTAGATGAACTCACCAAGGTCCACATAATACTCCTCATTCAAAATCCCCCACAACAACCTGGCTCTCTCAACTGTAACCTCATGTGCATGCGAAGAAGGTAATATATTAGCACAAATAAAGGCATGCCATGCACGGGCATACCTGTTCATCGCCACAGCTGGGCAAGAACGGTACTCGTTGGATCCCGTCTTAAACTTCCACACCATAGTCGGATGGAAGAGAGTAGCAATAATCAAATCCGAGTCAAAATCCTCGGGGGTCTTCTCATTCCAATTCTCCTCCTGGCGCTTCCTTTGTCGCTGCCCAATAACACAGCGAATCGCCTCGGGCTGATAATCAACAGTAAGCCCACGAACAACAGAATACCCATTCTTGTCGGCCTTGGCATTTGCATAGAACTCGCGAGCAACACTCATCGGGACCGCCTCAGGCGACTCGCAAAAAGTAATCCAACCCTTCTCTACAATCATCGGCAATAACTCACCATCCTTCCCCGATGGCAAAAATCCCCTCTCCTTCAGAATCGGCTTAGTCAGAAGCCTAGCATACTCCTCCTCAGCAGCCCTATCCACCAATCGGGGCCTCGCAGCAGTACCCCTTGAAGAATCAGCAGTCGGAATGGTGCTGCTGCTATTGACAGTTCGAGATCTCTTTGGGGCCATTGAAACTGAGAATAAGAGTGGTAGAGTTGTGTTTTATGTGTAGGAAAGGGTTTGTAAGTTGAAAGTATATGGGAGTGTATATGGAGAGGTTGTGTGTATATATAGGGTAAGACGATGGTTAGAATTAGATTAGGAGTGGGGTTTGTGGTTGATTTGGAGAAGGAAATCCGGGGTAATGGGTTGTAGTGCTGTGGAATTGTTTTTGTGTTTTTTCTATTTTTTTTATAAGCTGAAACGAATTTTAAAAAATTTGGGCCGCAGGCGGTCGCCTAGAACCAGCAGGCGGGCGCCTGCCCGTAATCGGCCGCCTGGAACCTGCAGGCGGGCCCCTGGAAGGTTCCTGCAAAAACAAAATTCAGCCAGTTTTTTTCTATTTTTTTGGGTTTTTGGATAGAATAGTAAATTCTAAGGGTTCCTATGGTCTCATATCTTGGGTTGCATCCCAAGAAGCGCTTCTTTTACGTCATTAGCTTGACGTAGAGTAGTTCGATCAAGTTGACAATAACACGACACTAACCACTTCCCGGTTTTCCGTATCCCCATAATAGTGCTTCAATCTCTGACCATTAACTTTGAATGCTTGGCCCGGATCGTTCTCAAAAATCTCCACCGCTCCGTGTGGAAACACAATTTTGAAGATAAATGGTCCAGACCACCTTGATTTAAACTTTCCAGGAAAAAATCGGAGACGAGAGTTGAATAGAAGAACTTGTTGCCCCGACATAAATAACTTGGGAGATAACTTCCTGTCGTGCCACCTTTTTACTTTTTCCTTGTACATTTTGTTGTTCTCGTACGCTTGAAGTCGAAATTCATCAAGTTCATTTAACTGAAGCATTCGCTTCTTCCCAGCTGCATCTAGATCAAGGTTTAACTTCTTCAATGCCCAATAAGCCTTATGCTCAAGCTCCGCAGGTAAATGACATCCCTTACCATAGACAAGTTGAAACGGGGACATCCCAAGTGGAGTCTTGTATGCTGTTCTATAAGCCCAAACAGCTTCATCGAGTTTCAAAGACCAATCTTTCCTTGACGGACAAACAACTTTCTCTAGAATGCGCTTGATCTCTCTATTAGACACTTCAGCTTAACCAGTAGTTTGCAGATGATAGGCAGTAGCGATGCGATGATTCACATTGTAGCGCTACATCATAGAAGTGAACTTACGATTGCATAAATGTGACCCCTCATCACTTATGATAACTCGTGGCATTCCAAACCTTGTGAATATCTGCTTATGAAGAAAACTCAACACTACCCTTGCATCATTCGTCGGTAGAGCCTTGACTTCTATCCATTTTGAGACATAATCGACTGCCAGCAAGATGTACTGATTATTGCAGGATGAGATAAATGGTCCCATGAAATCGATTCCCCAAACATCGAAGACTTCAACTTCAAGCATCACATTTAAAGGCATCTCATCCTTTCTAGTAAGATTCCCAACTCTTTGGCAACGATCACACCTTAAAACGAACTGATGTGCATCCTTAAACAATGTAGGCCAGAAAAAACCTGCTTGAAGAATACGAGCTGCTGTCTTTTCACCACCATAATGTCCATCATAAACAGTGGAATGACAGTCTCGTAATATCCCCTCCGTCTCACAGAATATGATACATCTCCTGATGATCTGGTCAGCTCCTTGTCTAAACAAATATGGTTCATCCCACATGTACCAATTCACCTCATGCAGAAACTTCTTCTTTTGAGCCGCATTCATATTAGGAGGCATTATATTGCTGACAAGATAGTTCACAATGGCTGCGAACCATGGCTCTTCCTCTTGAACTGCGAACAACTGCTCATCCGGAAAAGATTCATTGATCAATGTCTTATCATGTGAAGTAGAATAGGGATTCTCCAATCCAGAGAGATGGTCAACTACTTGATTTTCAATACCTTTTCGATCCTTGATCTCTAGTTCAAATTCCTGTAGCAAGAGCACCCAAAGAATAAGTCTAGGTTTCGAATCCTTCTTTGAGACCAGATAGCGAATGGCAGCGTGATCAGTGAATACTGTCACCTTTGTCCCAAGTAGATAAGATCGAAATTTTTCGAAACCAAAAACTATAGCCAAGAGCTCCTTCTCAGTAGTGGTGTAGTTCATTTGAGCTCCATTAAGCGTCTTACTAGCATAGTAGACAACATGAAAGATATTATTCTTGCGCTGCCCAAGAACAGCTCCCACTGCATAATCACTTGCATCGCAAATCATCTCAAAAGGTTCTGTCCAGTCAGGTGCCGTAATGACTGGTGCAGTTATTAAACTCTTTTTGAGAGTCTCGAATGCTTCCAAGAATTCATCATCAAATTTGAAAGGCAAGTCTTTCTCGAGCAAGTTGCACAACGACTTAGATATCTTAGAGAAGTCCTTGATGAAACGCCGATAAAAACCCGCATGACCAAGAAAACTACGGATTCCTTTCACAGAAATAGGTGGCGGAAGATTTTCAATGACTCCCACCTTGGTTTTATCCACCTCAAGGCCCTTGCTAGAGACCTTATGCCCAAGAATGATGCCTTGTTGCACCATGAAGTGACATTTTTCCCAATTGAGCACCAAATTAGTTTCCACACACCTTTTGAGCACCGAACGGAGATTATTCAAACATTCATCAAATGAATGTCCAAAGACGGAGAAGTCATCCATGAACACTTCGATATTATTTCCAATCATATCAGAGAATATAGCCATCATGTATCTCTGAAAAGTGGCAGGTGCCCCACGTGCCAAATGGACAAGTGAAAGTAGTCTTTTCTTGATCTTCTGGTGCAATGAAAATCTGATTGTAACCCGAATAGCCATCCAGAAGACAATAATACTCATGACCAGCCAACCTGTCAAGCATCTGATCAAAAAATGGAAGAGGGAAGTGATCCTTTCTCGTGGTTTTATTCAACTTCCTGTAATTCATGCATACCCTCCATCCTGTGACTGTTCGAGTGGGGATGAGGTCATTCTTCTCATTTGCTACCACAGTAATACCTCATTTCTTAGGTACACATTGCACGGGGCTCACCCAAGAACTGTCAGAAATAGGATATATGATTCCTGCATCCAGCCATTTTAGAATTTCCTTCTTCACCACTTCTTTCATGATAGAATTAAGTCTTCTCTGTTGTTCAGCAGTCGGCTTGCTACCTTCCTATAGCAGAATTTTATGCATGCAGCACGAAGGGCTGATCCCTTTTATATATGTTATAGTCCATCCGATGGTTGATTTAAATTCTCTCAAGATCCTCAAGATCTTGTCTTCATCACTACCTGAAAAGTCAAATACAATAATAACAGGCAAAGTAGATGTATCACCTAAAAAAGCATACCTCAAGTGTTCAGGCAATGGTTTAAGCTCCAAAGTATGTGCTTCCTCAATAGATGGTTTGAGCTTTCCCTCAGCATTCTTGATATCAGTATTACCAAGAGATTCAAATGGCATGTCTAGCTTTCGCTTCAGAGGAGAAGCATTTAGATATTGTAGTTGCTCATTGCCTTCCTCATCTTCACTGTCAAATTCCCCCAATAAGGCTTTTTCTAAGGCATCAGACCTTAGCACATGATCAAGTTCTTAAGTTACCGCAGAATCAATCAAATCCACCTTGAAGCACTCCTCATCTTCTGTAGGGAATTTCATTGTATTGAATACATTGAATGTTACATCCTGATCTTGCACCCTCATAGTAAGTTCACCTTTTTGCACATCTATCAAGGTACGGCCTGTAGCCAAGAAAAATCTTCCCAAGATTATGGGAATTGTAATATCCGGGATATATCGTGTAATTATTTTTGCTATTAAATAATTAGTATCTGTGTTCAGTATCTATTCTGTGAATTAATTGTTAAGTGTTATCTGTGTTTGGATATTTAAAAATAATATTAATTGAGTATTTTAATTTTTATATATCCAAAATAAAATATAGATAATTGTCATATCTTCCTAATTATTTTTATGTTGATTTATGGATTTATAAGGATCATATGAAATTTATAAAATCTTTTTCCGGGTATTTAAAATCTATTTTATAAAAACGGAATCCAACCGACGTCA
Source organism: Apium graveolens (assembly GCF_009905375.1). Lineage (NCBI taxonomy): Eukaryota > Viridiplantae > Streptophyta > Magnoliopsida > Apiales > Apiaceae > Apium > Apium graveolens. Next base: position 93,544,595 of record NC_133652.1, read on the forward strand.
TCCGTTGTTACGTTTTTGGAACCCGAAACTCTTCCGAGAACTCCTTCCTAACCTAATTGTAATATTCCGAGCATATTCCATGTTTCGACTTTTTCGATCCGGCGTACGGTTTGTTCTGCGCGGGTCCCGGCGCAACATTTGCGATATAATATTCGTTTCGGTAAATCAACAAAAACCCGTATTTTCGATAAACGGGAGCTTTTTATTAAACTATTCCAATTATCACTTCGTAGTACGTGTAATCAGGCGCTGAGACCAAGACCGCAGTACAAATTGTACTGGTTTGGATAATTATCCCGAAAACCGATACCGTTTGGATCAGTTTTTATAAATAAACGTACCGTTTTATATCCGGAATGATCCAACGGGATATTAATTTTCCGTAATTATAAATAGCCTTTTCCCGTACTTTATTTCGTATCAAAATCATTTGCAGATAGTTAATTTTATAATTTTCAGAGAAAAACCCTAATTTCATAATCTGTTCTAAGAATCAAACTGCAAAACGAAGGCGTTACCGATCTCTGTTTTCAAAACTTGAGTACTCAATCCAAAGGTTTTGAAGTGTTCTATCAGATTCTGAGCTTCGTTTTACTGCAGAAATCAAGGTTTATTTTCTATATTTTTATTTATTTTCGAATTAATTTTATTAAAAATATGAATTTTTGTTCGGATGATTGTTTGTATGATTTGATGATTGCATGTTGTAGAGCTTGTTTTCCTGATGAGTTTGATATATTATACGTCTGATTTGGAGTTCAATAACATGTTCAAATTTGAGTTTAATTTTCGAATTTTAAAATTAGGGTTTATAACCCGTATGAATGTTTTCAATTGAAATTTGGGGGTTTTTGATTTAGGGGTTATTAGCTGTTGATTTATAGTGGGTTGTGTTCCTTATGAAATTTGCAATCGATTGGTATATAGCTCGTTAACAGATGATTAGTGAATCGAAGGGAGTTATGTTTCGAAGTTTTCCGATGTTCGCCGGAAACCGGTGATGTTCTTGGCTAATTTCCGGCCAAGTCTGGGGTTATTTGAATGATTTGATTGCATGAACAGATTCCTGATGTTGTGTAGTTTAATTCTGGAGCTTGTGGAGGTGGGACGGTGCCGGAGACGAGTTCTCCTGTGAGCCCGTCATTTTCCAGCGACTAAACTGCAAAATTGCAGTTTAGTCCCTGTACTTTAAGAGATGATGAAATTAGGTCTCTGAACTTTCCAGAATTTGCAAAAATAGGATCCCTGTTTTAAAAATGTTTAAAAATCATATTTCCTATTTATTTTTATTATAAAAAATTCATTTTTAATTTCTGAAAATTCTAAAAATTATTATTTTAATTCCGAAAATTATTTTTAATTCAAAAATAAATCTGAATTAATTAGTGAATTAATTTCAGTTAAATTTTAATTAATTAATTGGTCAATTAATTCGAAAATTAATTGATCAATTGATTTAATTAATTATTAATTAATTATTTAATTAGATTTAATTATTTAAAAATGATTTAAAAATTCCGAAAAATAGTTTCGAGCTTTAAAATATTACTCTTACTTATTTCCAAGGCTCGATGATCATTATAAAATTGTTTCGGAGCCAGAATTGGCCAACCGAACCCTGTTTATTACATCAAAATTGATCCAACGACCCATTTTAATTCCGAAAAATATTTTAAAAATCATTTTAAATACCACAAAGCCTATTTATGACCCGAAATGTCTTTATAAATGATATGTCATTGATTATGTGACGTGTTATGTGTTATATGTGACATGTTGGTTGACTATCGGTCTATATATATTCGATGTTTACTGTTTCTTGCGTAACTTTCAATCCGTTAATCAGATTTGGGTAAAACGAAGGGTAGGTAGAAGTATGTGTTAAATAGAATCATATGAGTTGAATATTGATAGATGTTTATGATATGTGAGCAGAAGAGGCAAGACGTAGGAAAGGGAAACAGGTAGTTGAGGAGTAAGACGGTTGAGATTGGAAGCGAGTGCAGTGTAATAAGCCAATACCAGGCAAGTGTTCTGAACTTTCTCGAGATATTATCGTGATTGATATTCCTGTTTTATATTGCAAGTGCTTTGAAGCACTGAACCCTAAACCTTGATTCCAGTTATTGATCTTGAGCCGTAGCCTAATTCTTTCTAGACCATTGATTGTTGTATACCCAAACACGAACCTCAAATATACGATACTATTCCACAAATACATACAAACTAAATACTATACACTGAATCGAGTTACCTACATACTCAACCCATTGTATTTTATGCTTTGAAAGACCAAATTCTTGAAACCCCGAAACATTGATTCATTGTTATCCAATTCTTTCATTATCTAGCATCCAAACTTTGAAAATACTCTTTTGATCCTTATGCAGATTTAAAACCATTTCATTATGGAACATCAAATATTGTTAATGATTCTGATTATTGTTTATTATTGTTTATTCTGTTATTATGTTAGAATTGGATTGTTTTTTATAAAATTGTGGACCAGATTCGTGGTCAGACCATATAATGGTCAAGTTAGGCCAATGAGTGCCTTAGATCCAGTATTTAGAGCAGTGATGTGTGTTTTGCTCGGGGTTAGTGCGTGACTGATCAGCAGCCTAACCTTGGTTTTTAATATGAAAATATAATATCCAATTCTAAATCATAATCCATTGTTCACTTGATATCATAACCATGTTCACCTGATGATCATTATTCTCAGTTTTGTCATTGTGACTTGCTGAGCTAGTTAGCTCATTTGTGCGATATTGTTTCTGTTCTTTTCCAGTTAAAAAGGAACCGGTTGGTACCGAGGATCCCCAGTCCAGCGCGAGAGCTAGGGGTTCAGGTTGATTGAGCCGAGCTTGTAGGCTTCTTTTGGAATAGTTTAAGTCTGTAAAAGTTTGTAATAATGTTTAATACTCAGTTTTGAGTTTGAAATAGTTGGGATTTAAACGTTTGTAATATAATAGTATATTTGGCTTGTGTGCATACTTTAACCTGTTGCGGTCCGTGGTGGTTGGTAAGTAGGGTCACTGCATATTATCATTATCTTTATTATTATTATTAGCAGGTTATAAATAAGGTGTGGACCCCAAACTTCTGACCTGGGTTTGGAGGGCGCCACAGGTTTGCTATCAAAGCTACAGGTTATAAGTCACTGACACAAGCCTAGGTTGACGGGAATGGGTAGAGGGTTAGGATTAGAAGTAAGGAATAGGATGATAAGACGTTGAGAGGTTGAGTGCTTCGGTATAACCGGTATTAGTATAATTCACGTCGTGGTTCGAGATTCTTATATTGTGATATAATTTCAGATAGTAGAGATGGCTGACTATTTTATTCCCGTATCAGCTGATCACTCAGAGCCTTCAGTTGGAGCGCCATCATCGGATCCACGTCCTGTTATTCCACCAGCATTGGCTATTCTACCTCCACCTGTGTTGCAGCCCATACCACTACAGGCTATTCCACCCCCAGGCGTGAGGCCACCTGTCAGAGGACCCCCACCTGCTGATTCAGGCTTTACCGGTCGTTCAGTCATAGGAGTACCTTTCCATTTCTCTTCCTACCCTGTCCCATATCATCAGTTTGAGGCTTGCCTTATGGAGCAGCGATTCCTTCAGGGTCAGATTCAGGAGTTACTACATATTATGCGTACCAGAGAGGTTGGGAGTGGTGAGAGACGACTCAGAGAGAGAGGCTACAGGCGTTTCGTAGGACAGCTGCAGTGAGGATTGCTGAGGCTACACATGAGAACATCACCCCTGATTTCTTAGTAGAGTGGGCTAAGCGGGTTCTAGAAGAGCTTGAGGAGATTGGAGGTCCAGACTTGCCATGAGTCAGAGATTCAGAGATGGAGATGCTGAGCAGTATTGTGATGGTTATGTAGCATGTACAGTAGTGTGTATCAGTAGACTTTTGAGTTGTATTTATAGACTAGCTATGCTGACTAGTGAGTAGGTTGTTGTACCCTTTTGCTTTTACTTCTGAAGCGTCTTTATGCTTGTGCTACCTAAAACTTTTGATCTATATATATCAGTACCTTTTTCCTTCCCAGCACTGTCATTTACTTTATTACACATTTTTTACCTTACCTTATCTATTGCACCAGTTATACCCCTGTGATACCATGTACCCTGTTTTCCATAACTGTTTATATTCTGTAAAGAAGCATGCAATTTACTTAGTTATAACTGTTTTCAAAAAGAAGATATTTTTTGTTTTATAAAACTTTTCTTTTCTACAAAGAATTTGGTTTAAAAGCTAAATAAGTTTTTTGATTCTTTACAGAAAAAAATGCCTCCTAGAAGAAATACCCGCACCAACACCCAGAATGAAGAAACCAACAACAATAAAAACCAAGATAATACAAATCCAAATGTGAACCCAGGACCCATGGACCCAGCAATAGCCCAGATTCTTCAAATCTTGGCCCAACAAACAGTCCACCTGGCACAACAACAACAAAGTCAGACCAATCCCCAAGTAACCTTCAAAACTTTTCAAGCGATAAACCCACCAGAATTCAAGGGTTCCTTAGAGCCGATTGAAGCAAATGTTTGGTTAAAGGAAATAGAGAAGGCGTTTACCTTAGTAAAAGTGAAAGAAGAGCAGAAAGTTGAGTTTGCAAGTTACTATCTGAAGAATGAGGCCACCTATTGGTGGGAGATGGTGAAGACATTGGAAGGTACAGATGCTATTACTTGGGAGAGGTTTAAGGAATTATTTCTAGAAAAGTATTTTCCTCAGTTTGTCCAAGATCAGATGGAGCTGAATTTTTTAGAATTGAAGCAAGGGAATATGTCGGTGGCAGATTATGAAAGTAAGTTTGAAGAATTGTCAAGGTATGTGCCGTCGTATGTGGATACTGACAGGACGAAAGCTAAGAGATTCTAGCAAGGCTTGAAGCCATGGATCAGAGGGAAGATAGCTATTTTTGAGTTGGAAACCTATGCAGGAGTGGTATAGAAGGCCATGATCGCGGAGACAGAAAGTGAGATATCACAAAAGGAGAAGGAAAGTAAGAAAAGGAGATTTGAAGGGAATGAAGGTCAGTCACAACCAGGGAAGTTTCCAAATTTTAAGAAGGGCAAGTTTCAGCCAGGGTGGAATTTTAATTTCAGGAGAGAAAATGCAAGCGACGGAGGCCAGGGCAACCGTCCAGTTAATGCGAATCAGCCGAATCAATTGAGATTAACTTTTCCAGATTGTCAAGTATGTGGAAAGAAGCATGGGGGAGTTTGTAATAAGTTGAATGTAGTTTATTTCAAATGCAATCAGAAAGGGCACTATTCGAGGGAGTGCCGAAATCAGCCAGCAAGAGAACCAGTAAATAAGGATCAGCCTATCCGGAATCTAGCAGTGAAGGTTCCAGCCATTGGATTTACGTGCTTTAAATGTGGGAAACCAGGACATATAGCCAGGGATTGCAAGACACCAGCCCCAGTCAGTAATGCATTAAGGATTATGGGATCTACCCCAACAGTGAATGAGACTCCAAGGGCTAGAGTCTTTGATATGTCTGTGAAGGATGCTATCCAGGATACGGATGTCGTGGCAGGTACGTTTAATGTGAATTCTTTATGTGCCAAAGTGTTAATAGATTCAGGAGCAACCCGATCGTTTGTTTCACAAGATTTTGTTAGCAAGTTAAATTATCCAGTTGAGTGTTTAAATGAAATAATGACTGTGGAATTAGCAAATCAAGAACGTGTATCTGTTAATCAAGTTTGTGGGAATTATGAGATTGAGATTTCTGGTAGTAAATTTTGCGTAGATTTGATACCATTTAAGTTAGGGGAGTTTGACTTTATATTAGGAATGGATTGGTTATCTAAGCATGATGCCCAGATAGATTGTCGAAATAAGAAGGTAATGGTGAAGACGCCAGACGAAAGAATAGTAACGTTCAAGGGCCGGAAGCAAGTAAAGAAGATCTTAACAATAATTTAAGCCAAGAAGTTATTACGGCAAGGATGCGAGCATTTCGTAGCATATGTGATTGATAGAAATCAAGAGCCAGCAAAACATGAAGATATTCCAGTAGTAAATGAATTTCCAGATGTGTTTCCCGATGAGTTACCCGGACTTCCTCCAGATAGAGAAATTGAATTTGCGATCGACTTAGCACCTGGAACAGAACCAGTATCCAAGGCCCCGTATAGAATGGCGCCTATTGAGATGAAAGAGCTAGCAAAGCAATTGCAGGATTTGTTAGAGAAAGGAGTAATCAGACCTAGCGTATCTCCATGGGGAGCCCCAGTATTATTTGTCAAAAAGAAAGATGGAAGCATGAGACTGTGCATTGACTATAGAGAACTCAATAAGCCTATAATCAAGAACAAGTATCCGTTACCTAGAATTGACGATTTGTTTGACCAATTGAAGGGAGCCAAGTACTTCTCCAAAATTGATTTAAGATCGGGATATCATCAACTGAAGATCAAGCCAAAAGATATACCAAAGACAGCTTTTAGAACAAGGTATGGACATTACGAATTTCTAGTGATGCCTTTTGGGATTGACCAATGCCCCGACAGCGTTTATGGACCTGATGAATAGAATTTTTAAGGAATATTTAGACAAATTCGTTATTGTGTTTATAGATGATATTTTAATTTATTCAAAAACGGAAGAGGATCATGCGGAACATGTGAGAACGGCTTTGGAGATTTTAAGGAAAAAGAAGTTATATGCTAAATTCTTGAAGTGTGAGTTTTGGTTACAGGAGGTTCAGTTCTTAGGACACATAGTCAGTAACGAAGGAATCAAAGTGGACCCGATAAAGATCGAAGCAATTACGAATTGGGAGAAACCGAGAACACCCACTGAGGTAAGAAGTTTCTTGGGATTGGCGGGATATTATCGTTGATTCGTCCAGAATTTCTCAAGGATTGCAACATCACTGACAAAGCTTACACGAAAGAATGAAAAGTTTATATGGAACGATAAGTGCGAAGGAAGTTTTCAGGAATTGAAGCAAAGATTAATCACGGCACCTATTTTGTCACTTCCAGACAATCAAGGGAATTTTGTAATTTATAGTGATGCTTCTCACAAAGGATTATGATGTGTTCTAATGCAGCACGACAAGGTGATTGTGTATGCGTCAAGGCAATTGAAACCACACGAACAGAAGTATCCTACTCATGAATTGGAGCTAGCAGCCATAGTGTTTGCTTTAAAGATTTGGAGACATTACCTTTATGGAGAGAAGTGTGAGATTTATACGGATCACAAAAGTTTGAAGTATATATTTACCCAGAAGGAACTTAATATGAGGCAAAGGAGATGGTTAGAGTTAATGAAAGATTATGATTGCTCGATTAATTATCATCCCGGTAAAGCGAACGTTGTAGCAGACGCATTGAGTCGAAAGGAAAGGTTAAATGAGTTATCAGTACCTGAAGACATATATAAGGAATTTCAGAAATTGGAATTGGAGATTAGAATTTGCAAGCCTGAGGAAGCGAAAGTGTACAGTATGACTTTCCAGCCGGAGTTGTTGGAGAAAATAAAGAAAGGAGAAGAAGATGTAATGGATCAAGATATAAATCGTTTGGTAGGTGAAGAATTATGTATGCAAAAGGATGATCAAGGTATTCTGAGATTTTCATCTAGAATTTGGATTCCACCAGTAACGGAGCTGAAGAATGAAATTTTACAAGAAGCGCATAGTTCAAGATATTCCATCCATCCGGGGAGTACCAAAATGTACAGGGATTTAAAGGAAAATTATTGGTGGCCAGATATGAAGAGGGAAATTGCGGAATGGGTTAGCAAATGTTATACCTGTCAGAGAGTTAAAGCAGAGCATCAGAGACCGAGCGGATTGCTACAACCATTGGAGATTCCAGAGTGGAAGTGGGAACATATTGCCATGGATTTTATAGTTGGATTACCAAAGACAAGGGCTAATCATGATGCCATTTGGGTTATAGTGGATAGACTTACCAAGTCAGCTCATTTTCTGCCTATAAATGAAAGATTTTCGCTCGACAAGTTGGTCCATATGTACCTAAAGGAAATCATAGTTCGTCATGGAGTTCCTGTGTCCATCGTATCTGATCGAGATCCAAGGTTTAATTCAAGATTTTGGAAGAGTTTTCAAGAATGTTTAGGAACAAGACTGAATATGAGTACGGCCTATCACCCGCAGATGGACGGCCAAAGTGAAAGAACGATCCAGATAATCGAGGATATGTTACGTATTTGGGTTATTGATTTCAAAGGAAGTTAGGACGAGCATTTACCACTGGTAGAGTTTGCTTATAACAACAGTTATCACGCCAGCATTGAGATGCCACCCTATGAAGCCCCTTATGGACGTAAATGTAGATCTCCAGTGTACTGGGACGAAGTAGGAGAACGCAAGATACTTGGACCTGAACTGATACAGCAGACAAAGGAAATTGTTGAAATTATCCAGAAGAGATTGATAGCCGCACAAAATCGTCAGAGGAAATATGCAGACCAGTCAAGGAAGGACATGGAATTTGAAGAAGGAAGCTTGGTATTACTGAAAGTATCACCATGGAAAGGATTAACAAGGTTTGGGAAGAAAGGGAAGCTAAGCCCAAGATATGTCGGACCTTTTGAGGTCCTAAAGCACGTTGGCAAAGTAGCTTACGAGTTAGTGTTACCATCGCACATGGAACACATTCACAATTTTTTTCACATATCGATGCTTAAGAAGTACAATCTAGACTCCAAGCATGTAATAGAATATGAGCCAATAGAGATTCAGGCAGATTTGTCATATGTAGAGAGTCCGATAGAAATTCTAGAGGAAAGAGAGAAAATATTGAGGAATAAAGTGGTAAAGCTAGTAAGAGTATTGTGGAGAAACCCAGAGGTTGAAGAGTCAACCTGGGAGTTAGAAAGTGATATGAGAGAAAAGTACCCTCATTTGTTTTCTTAGGAGATTCTGAGGACAGAATCCTTTTAAGGGGAAGGATGTAATATCCTGGATATATCCTGTAATTATTTTTGCTATTAAATAATTAGTATATGTGTTCAGTATCTATTCTGTGAATTAATTGTTAAGTGTTATCTGTGTTTGGATATTTAAAAATAATATTAATTGAGTATTTTAATTTTTATATGTCGAAAATAAAATATAGATAATTGTCAAATCTTCCCAATTATTTTTATGTTGATTTATGGATTTATAAGGATCATATGAAATTTATAAAATCTTTTTCCGGGTATTTGAAATCTATTTTATAAAAACGAGAACCAACCGACGTCATCCGTTGTTACGTTTTTGGAACCCGAAACTCTTCCGAGAACTCCTTCCTAACCTAATTGTAATATTCCGAGCATATTCCATGTTTCGACTTTTTCGATCCGGCGTACGGTTTGTTCTGCGCGGGTCCCGGCGCAACATTTGCGATATAATATTCATTTCGGTAAATCAATAAAAACCCGTATTTTCGATAAATGGGAGCTTTTAATTAAACTATTCCAATTATCACTTCGTAGTACGTGTAACCAGGCGCTGAGACCAAAACAGCAGTACAAATTGTACTGGTTTGGATAATTATCCCGAAAACCGATACCGTTTGGATCAGTTTTTATAAATAAACATACCGTTTTATATCTGGAATGATCCAACGGGATAATAATTTTCTGTAATTATAAATAGCCTTTTCCCGTATTTTATTTCGTATCAAAATCATTTGAAGATAGTTAATTTTATAATATTTAGAGAAAAACCCTAATTTCATAAACTGTTCTAAGAATTAAACTGCAAAACGAAGGCGTTACCGATCTCTGTTTTCAAAGCTTGAGTACTCAATCCAAAGGTTTTGAAGTGTTCTATCAGATTCTGAGCTTCGTTTTATTGCAGAAATCAAGGTTCATTTTCTATATTTTTATTTATTTTCGAATTAATTTTATTAAAAATATGAATTTTTGTTCGGATGATTGTTTGTATGATTTGATGATTGCATGTTGTAGAGCTTATTTTCCTGATAATTTTGATATATTATACGTCTGATTTGGAGTTCAATAACATGTTCAAATTTGAGTTTGATTTTCGAATTTTAAAATTAGGGTTTATAACCCGTATGAATGTTTTCAATTGAAATTTGGGGGTTTTTGATTTAGGGGTTATTAGCTGTTGATTTATAGTGGGTTGTGTTCCTTATGAAATTTGCAATCGATTGGTATATAGCTCGTTAACAGAGGATTAGTGAATCGAAGGGAGTTGTGTTTTGAAGTTTTTCGATGTTCGCCGGAAATCGGCGATGTTCTTGGCTAATTTCCGGCCAAGTCTGGGGTTATTTGAATGATTTGATTGCATGAACAGATTCCTGATGTTGTGTAGTTTAATTCTGGAGCTTATGGAGGTGGGACGGTGCCGGAGACGAGTTCTCCGGTGAGCCCGTCGTTTTCCGGCGAATAAAATGCAAAATTGCAGTTTAGTCCCTGTACTTTTAGAGATGATGAAGTTAGGTCCCTGAACTTTCCAGAATTTGAAAAAATAGGATCCCTGCTTTAAAAATGTTTAAAAATCATATTTCCTATTTATTTTTATTATAAAAAATTCATTTTTAATTTCTGAAAATTCTAAAAATTATTATTTTAATTCCAAAAATTATTTTTAATTCAAAAATAAATCTGAATTAATTAGTTAATTAATTTCAGTTAAATTTTAATTGATTAATTGGTCAATTAATTCGAAAATTAATTTATTAATTGATTTAATTAATTATTAATTGATTTAATTAATTATTTAATAGATTTAATTATTTAAAAATGATTTAAAAATTTCGAAAAATAGTTTCGAGCTTTAAAATATTACTCTAAATTATTTCCAAGGCTCGATGATCATTATAAAATTGTTTCAGAGCCAGAATTGGCCAACCGAACCTTGTTTATTACTTCAAAATTGATCCAACGACCCGTTTTAATTCCGAAAAATGTTTTAAAAATCATTTTAAATACCAGAAATCCTATTTATGACTCGAAATGTCTTTATAAATGATATGTCATTGATTATGTGACGTGTTATGTGTTATATGTGACATGTTGGTTGACTATCGGTCTATATATATTCGATGTTTACTGTTTCTTGCGTAACTTTCAATCCGTTAATCGGATTTGGGTAAAACGAAGGGTAGGTAGAAGTATGTGTTAAATAGAATCATATGAGTTGAATATTGATAGATGCTTATGATATGTGAGCAGAAGAGGCAAGACGTAGGAAAGGGAAACAGGTAGTTGAGGAGAAAGACGGTTGAGATTGGAAGCGAGTGCAGTATAATAAGCCAATACCAGGCAAGTGTTCTGAACTTTCTCGAGATATTGTCGTGATTGATATTCCTATTTTATATTGCAAGTGCTTTGAAGAACTGAACCCTAAACCTTGATTCCAGTTATTGATCTTGAGCCGTAGCCTAATTCTTTCTAGACCATTGATTGTTGTATACCCAAACACGAACCTCAAATATACGATACTATTCCACAAATACATAAAAACTAAATACTATATACTGAATCGAGTTACCTACATACTCAACCCATTGTATTTTATGCTTTGAAAGACCAAATCCTTGAAACCCTGAAACATTGATTCATTGTTATCCAATTCTTTCATTATCTAGCATCCAAACTTTAAAAATACTCTTTTGATCCTTATGCAGATTTAAAACCATTTCATTATGGAACATCAAATATTGTTAATGATTGTGGTTATTGTTTATTATTGTTTATTCTGTTATTATGTTAGAATTGGATTATTTTTTATAAAATTATGGACCGGATTCGTGGTCACACCATATAATGGTCAAGTTAGGCCTATGTGTGCCTTGGATCCAGTAGTTAGAGCAGTGCTGTGTGCTTTGCTCGGGGTTAGTGCGTGACTGATCAGCAGCCTAACCTTGGTTTTTAATATGAAAATATAATATCCAATTCTAAATCATAATCTATTATTCACTTGATATCATAACCATGTTCACCTGAAGATCATTATTCTCAGTTTTGTCATTGTGACTTGCTGAGCTAGTTAGCTCATTTGTGCGATATTATTTCTGTTCTTTTCCAGTTAAAAAGGAACCGGTTGGTACCGAGGATCCCTAGTCCAGCGCGAGAGCTAGGGGTTCAGGTTGATTGATCTGAGCTTGTAGGATTCTTTTGGAATAGTTTAAGTCTGTAAAAGTTTGTAATAATGTTTAATACTCAGTTTTGAGTTTGAAATAGTTGGGATTTAAATGTTTGTAATATAATAGTATGTTTGGCTTGTGTGCATACTTTAACCTGTTGCGGTCCGTGGTGGTTGGTAAGTAGGGTCACTGCATATTATCATTATCTTTATTATTGTTATTAGCAGGTTATAAATAAGGTGTGGACCCCAAACTTCTGACCCAGGTTTGGAGGGCGCCACAGGAATCTTCTTAACTTCCTCGAAATCTAGAATGACAAAGTCTGCAGGAAAGATGAGCTTATCCATATTTACTAACACGTCCTCCATGATGCCTCGTGGGTATGTAATAGAAAGATCAGCCAATTATAGAGATATGTAGGTGGGCTTTGGATCAGGCAAATTCAGCATTTTGAAGATAGACAATGACATCAGATTGATGCTTGCTCCCAAATCGCAAAGGCACTTGTCAAATGACAAATTGCCAATGGTGTAAGGAATGGTGAAGCTACCTGGATCCTTAAGATTTGGAGGTAACTTTTGTTACAGCACAACACTGCACTCTTTCATTAGAGCAACGGTATCAAGATCATCCAGTTTCACCTTCCTTAAAAGAATACCTTTCATAAATTTCGCATAACTAGGTATTTGCTCCAGAGCCTTAGCGAAAGGTATGTTGATGTGAAGTTTCTTGAACACCTCTAGAAACTTACAGAATTGTTTTTCCAGCTTTTGTTTTTGCAATCTCTTAGGAAAAGGTAGTGGAGGATAAAGTTGTTTATCCCCTGTATTACCCTCAGGCAGAGTGTGTTCAATAGTAGTCTTCCTTGGTTCCCCATCTTTCTCCTTTTGCTTCTCTTCTCCATCTATAACTTCAGCTTCTCCAGGTTTTGCTTTTTCAGCTTCAGCAACTTTTCCAAACCTTAAGGTAACAGCTTTGACATGCTCTTTAGCTTCCTTCCTACCTGGCACTTCAGTATCGCTGAGAAGTGTGCCAGGTTGACGATTGAGCACGAAATTGGCTATTTGACCGATTTGATTCTCCAAGGTCTTGATAGAAATAACCTGACTTTTGTACAATGGCTTTAGCTCCTCGAAATCAGCACTAGAAGGTGGAGCAGCACCTCCTTGTTGAGGATATGATTGCCTTTGAGCATATTGCTGAGGTTGCTGGAATTTAGGTGGATTAAACTGCTTACTTACAGCTTGCTGATATGGTTGCTGAACATCATTCTGATTGTTGCTCCAGCTGAAATTGAGATGATTTCTGTTATTAGGATGATAAGTAGCTGGCACAGCCTGCTGCGATCGTTGATAATTGTTCACATACTGAACAGATTCATTAACAAGGGAACACTGATCCGTAGCATGAGAGCCTGCACAAAGCTCACAGACAATAACTATTTAATTGACTCCATAGTTGGATAAAGAATCGACCTTCATAGACAGCGCTTGGAGCTGCGCTGCAATAGCTGTAGCTACATCAACTTCCAGAATACCTGCTACTTTCCCAGGCATCATCCTTTGAGTTGGGTTTTGATGCTCGTTTGCCGCCATAGTTTCAATGAGATTATAGGCCTCAGTATAGCTTTTGGCCCACAAGGCGCCTCCAGCAGCTGCATCGAGCATGGTCTGAGATTGGGCCCCCAAACCATTTAGAACCCAGTGATCACCATCCAGTCGGGCATACCATGATGTGGACACTTTCTCAACATCTCCTTATAGCGCTCACAAGCTTCGCACATAGATTCTGTTAGTTGCTGTACAAACTGAGTAAGAGCACTCCTCATAGCTGCAGTCTTGGCCATTGGATAGAACTTCACCAGAAACTTTTGTGCAAGATCTTCCCAAGTAGTGATGGACCCAGCTGGTAAAGAATATAACCAGTCCTTAGCTTTATCTCTCAGAGAGAATGGGAAAAGCCTCAGCTTGATAGCCTTAGCTTGATAGCCTCATCAGTAACACCATTATATTTGAAAGTACTGCAGATCTCGACAAAATTCCAAATATGCATGTTGGGATCTTCAGTCGCAGCACCTCCAAAAAAACAGAATTATGCACCATCTGAATAGTGTCCGGCTTGATTTCAAAAGTGTTGGCCTGAATAGCCGGATGAATGATGCTCGACTGAATGTCATCAATTTTAGGCTGAGAAAAGTCCATAAGAGCTGGATCTGCTGGAATTATACGATCACCCATGATTACCGGTTCTTTCTTTTCACTCTCTTTATCCGAATCTTCAAAATCTAACTTCTCCGGAATGTCAAGAAGTGAATCTGTCTCCTCAGCCGTATCTAGAGTCCTCTTGCGAGTGCGAGAACGTATTTGCATAAATGCTCGCTAGAGTACCTAAAACACAACCGGAAACAATAAGTAACAAGTCTTAATCAATGAGTTCTAATGACCACTAATGGCAAGTACATAAACTAAACAAATTAACACCAAGTCCCCGGCAGCGGCGCCAAAAACTTGTTAGGCACAAAGCATGCGCTAATAACTCACACAAGTATACGCGTTCACAAGTAATATAGAATAATTTCTAGTTCGTTCCCACAGAGACTCTGACTAATTATGTTCAATTAACACTTACTCACCAATGTATGATTACTTCTCAATGTCAAGACAATAACACTTAAGGTTGATTAACTAATTATTAACTACTATTAACTATGAGAATTAAACACTTAAATTAACACTTGAATTAAAATATTAAACACACATGAGATCATAACTTCGTTACTACTTCATTCAATAGTTATTGTTATTACCCTTAGCATGTATTGGTGATGATATTAATCGAACAACACGAAACTGATAAAAGCCAACTTTCGTTGCACAAGTACCATTCTACCAAGCATCCACAATTAAGATAGAAGTTGAATAGGCATCAATTATGTTGAGACCCTATATGTCTACAAAATTTAACAACATAATGATTTAAGCGCAAGTTATTCATTATGATTACACAGGGCAAGTAAAACGGTTAGAGTTACCCACTAATCATGCATACAATACATGAACCTATGCTAGCATGGCAAGTTCTAAATCTCAAGATTCACTGTCACTTCACAAGAGAATAACAGGCTATCTTATATGTTTGTGACGCACATAAGATGAATAAGCACAACCTATGCTAGTTATCATATAATCATCACATACCAAGGTATTAAATAATTAACTAAAGAATTCCAGAGTAAATCCGCTACGACCCCATGATTACGATTAGCCCATGATAGAACTCATCATCACCATGGGTTCATATGAAAACATGATAATAACATAACGATATAAACTAATAAAAATACTTAATAAAATCAGAGTACGTCACAAAAGTATTAAGGTTCAAAGTAAAGAAAACTAGCATCCACTGTTACAATGAATAAAAGAATCACAAGATAACGTATGCTTCCTCTTCTTCATTGTGGTGTGCTAAAACGGTCTTCTTAATCTTCTCTCCTTGCTCCTTACTTGATTGATACTTGTTGCTTGTTATTGTGAAACATCTCCCAAGATTGCTTATATAAGAGTCTACAAGAAACAGCGCCGTCAGAAGCCCAATAGAATTCTAATTAGAAAATCCAGATTTTAAAAATATGACCCCAGGCGGCCGCCTCAGTTCCCACGCGGGCGCCTGCATCTCCAGGAGGTCGCCTCACATCCCAGGCGGGCGCCTGTACTGCTTCTGGAAAAATCCACTTTCTGATCCTGATTTTGCTGAATTCTTCGGTTAACTCCCCGCAACTGGTTCCAAGTACTTCCCTAGGCTTATTATGATGAAATCTCCCTAATTACACAAGTTATACCCTGAAATGCAAAGACACTAGAAAAACGCATCAAATACACAAAATACTTGATTTCAAGACATCAATTCAAGCCATTATAAGACACTCTAAGTGGTATAAAATGCCACTTATCACCTCGACAAGCCAATTTTACTTCTAGAGAACTTGGAGACCTCGACTAGTCAAAACACTTATATAGAACTAAGAGATCTTGATAAGCCATTACAGTTATTGAGATGTCAGTTCTCTATACACCAAACTGGAGATCTCGACATGAAGCTCAAAGTATAAAATGCGAACAAGTTAAATATTGAGGATTATCAATCAACAAATGATTTAATCACTTAGATTGAAAAGTCTATAAAAGCAGCTTAAAGAGTACAAGATCAAAGGCCAAGATTAACTGACAAAGCAAAGTCACAGATTCACATGATTTGCAAAGATATACTAAGCCAGAAATGGAAAGATTTAGAGATAACTTAAAGTAGGGTTTAGTACATCTTATTGCATGTTGTGTAAACCTGTGTTTACTAATCTATAAAGTAAACACTGGTCCTTTGCTTTTAATTGTATCAAACATATCTACAATTTCTTATAACTCTCTCAAGGAAGAAGTTGAATTCTTTACTTACAAATAATTCAGATTTGTAGCAAAACACTAGCTTGATTTTAATACAAAATTAAGTGAGTTTTGAAATACTGTGTGCACTGTTTTAATTTCAGTTAGCATAATATTACTACATTTCTAATCTGCTTTGTTCACCAAGTAACAAACTTTCAAAAAACCTTAAAAATATCTAAAACACATTCACCCCCTATTTTGTATTCATTACCTAACAGGGTTCGATTTCTAGTGGATACACTAATTCTACTTATTCTTATCTAAAATTGTGTAATGATGACATTTTTATAATTTTCTAACATAAAAGGGCAAAATCGTAATTTCACTACTATTAAAATGGCTCAATTTGCCCCTAGTCCTCTTTTAATATATAGAAGAGATTTTTAAAAGATATAGAAGCAAGATTGAGAAAAAAAGTAAAAATAAGAGAGAGAAATAATTTTTTATATTAGTAAAAATGATTTAAGAAATGCCTAGTGATTCCTTAAAGATAAGTTAGAAATGACATGTCTTAGTGATGTAAGGAGCCACCAAGACACAGTTCGAGTGCAAATTTATGTCAAATTCCTTATATTTAGATTTCAGAGCATGTTTAAGGAAACTGTTGGACTTGCTCTAAGAGTCGCGTGAAAAGGATAGTTTCAAGATAAAGGATACCAATAATGTAAATATAACTTCAGGCTTGAGGGCATTGGCGGGATAAAAACAGTTTTGTAGGTGGGACCTTTTCTTTTTAGGGGTCTTCTAATCACGGATTTTACGAGTCCTCTTTCCCCGATTGTGTGGCGAAGGATGATCCTGCTCATCGTAACCCTTAGATTGTTCTTCAGTGATCAGAATACGGATGTCAGAGAATTCTTCTAGGTGTGATCTATAGATTCCAAGTTTCTTTTTCAGTGGTGAGGCCCGTTGTAATGGGGAGGTCTTCGTGAAGAGATTCATTCAATTCGGAGGACACCGGTTGGCATGGGAGTTCCCGATCTGGGAGCTCTCATTTTAGTCCTGGGTTTCGACCACATCGCTTTTTATATTGGGGTTTAGTATCTAACTCAAGGTTAAAGTCATGGGCGAAGTCCTGAATATCCTCGCTGGTATGTGGTTTTGATAAAATCCAACAAGAACCGCTAGCTGGGGTTGTGTGATAGATTGTAGTTATCAGGTATACACGATTTGCAGGTTGATAGGCCCGAGGTTGGGCGAAATGGGCGGTGGCTGCGCTGTGAGGGTAGTTTGAGCCTGGGTGTCCACGACACGTTTTCGAGCCAACTCCCGCTCTAGGGAGGTTGCTTGTTGGTCGACTTTTCTTTGTTTGTCTTCCTCCCCGGTACGGTTAAGGGGAGTGAGTGGGTTGAGGGACTGGTATTTGTTCATGGTCTTCTTCATTAGTCTAGTTAGATTTGATGGTAACCATCTTGGAGGATTTTACATCATGTACTGATTGGATGTTAACTGTATTGGGTTTCAAGGTATAAAAATAAAGTGGAAACAAAATTAAAAATGTAAAAAATGAATAAAAATCGAAACCACCGCATGATCCATGCGGAAAATAATATTTAAAGTTCGTGGATGAGATGTTTACCTTAAAGAGCTTTACGATTATGGTTGTCAAAAGGAGGTCCTAATTTAATCGAACACCACGTATCCTGCGTTAACGATCTACGCCATAGAGGTATCCACACGAAATCCGGTATGGATGAGGCGTGTACTATCACCAAGAACAAAACTATTTTCTTCTCTCTCTCTCACCTTTAGCTACTAGGGTTTTGTGTTTTTATCTAATAAAAATGTAACCCAAATTTTAGTCTTAAGGATGTTTATATAGAGATTCCAAAAACAGTACTAACCCTAATCCAATTTAGGGTTTATTATAATAGAAAAGTCTAACTCAATTATCTAATAACAACTGAATTTCGGATTTAATAATATACAAATTCGAATTCATTTAAATTCAAATTTCCCATAAATTAGATTCAACTTAACTAATAATAAATAATTTAAATTTCCTATTTAATTCAAATTCGAATTTAAATTAAATATTCCTCTAAGCTTTCTCTGTGCGACCCTATATGTTATTATTACGTTGGCAATAATTTTAATATCTGTTGTGCTAGACATGCCTGTACATAACAAGACTAAGTCACCTTGACAACCCTGTTGGGTAATGAATACAACATAGAGGGGAGTGAATGTGTTTTAGACAATTTTAATGGTTTTTTAAACTATTAAGAATGGTGAACAAAGTAATCTATAGTTTAGAAAAAAATGTGCTTTAAAAGAATAATTAAAATATGCACATGAACACACTTTCTTTCAAAACTCACTTAATTTAATATTAAAATCAAGTATGTGTTTTTCTATAAATTTATGGGTTCTTGTTATGTTAAGAACTCAACTTCTCTCTTAAGAGTTACAAGAAATTTCAGATCTATTTGTTATTTACTTTATAGAATAGTAAATAGTGGTCTTTACACACCATACAACAGCATGTACTAAACCCTACTTTTGAATAACCAAATCTTTCTATTTCTGGCTTAGTGTATCTTTTCTAATCTTGCATGCCTGTGACTTTACTTTGTCATTTAATCTTGACCTTTGATCTTGTACTCTTCAAGCTGCTTTTGTAGACTTTTCAAATCAGTAATTGATTTGTTTGTTGATTGATAATCTTGGATATTGAGCTAGTCTGCACTTTGTACTTTGAGTTTTACCTCGAGATCTCCAGTTTGGTATATAGAGAACTTGACATCTCGATAAGTATATTGGCTTATCGAGATCTCTCATCACTCTATAGTTGTTTGACTTATCGAAGTCTTTGAGTTCTCAATAAGAGAATTTGGCTTTTTGAGATCTCTCATCTTCATGTCTTCACTTTGGCTTATCGATATCTCTGAGTTCTCTATTGACAAGTTGACTTATCGATATCTCATAGATCTCTAGTGAGATTTTGACTTATCGATATCTCAGAGGTCTCTAGTTAAGAAATGACTTGTCGATATCTCCAATCTTCATGTCTTCAATTTGGCTTTTCGATATCTCTGAGTTCTCTAGTAGCTTTTCTTTGACTTCTCGATAAGTCATTCTCGAGTTCTCGAATGACTTCTCTATAACACATAATTTGTGACTTGTAGATTTCTTGACTTCGAATGTTTTTCCCAAAACAAATTTATTCAACTCCAAGCTTCTTCACACTTTCTCTGAGGCATGATCTTCATGATCTTCTTCCAGAGTTTATTCTTAGGCTTGAAACTGTTTACAGAAAAATATTCCAGTCTAATCTATTTATATTTTTACAGACTTAAATGTTACAATACAAAATGCAAACTTATATTACAATACAACTTACTTAGGGTAGTCAATTTGGCTTAGTCTTGTTATAGTACAGGCATGTCTTGCACAACAAACCCTAATGATAAGTTGTATGATAATCCCATTATATTCTGTAATTGTATTTCTTGAGTCTGTAAAAATGCTAAATAGATTAGACTGGAGGATTTTTCTATGAACAACCATCAAGCTAAGGAATAAAATCTGGAAGAAGATCAATCTTGATCATGCCTCAGAGAGAAGTGTAGAAGCTTGGAGTTGAATAGTGTTATTCTAGGAAAAATACTTTAAGTCAGATATCGACATGTCACAGATCAAGGAATATAGAGAAGTATATTGAGAAGTCTAAAATGGCTTGTAGAGAAGTAGTCTTCATCTGAGATGCACCAGTTTAGAGGTAGAAAATCACTTTGCTTGTAACAATTCCAGATGGCCCTCTCAGTAACTTGCACTTTCTTAGGTTTCCTCCCAACAGACTTGTAGTGAACTTTGAGTGATGGCTTGACAGAAGGTAGGTTTGTGATTTTCTTGAGAAATGTTTGGCTTGAGGTGATTGATATTTTCAGAAAGGTGTTAGCAGTCTGTGTGTACAAGTATTTAGGCTTTGAGGTTTGAGGTGGTTTGGTATTTGAGTTTGTTGGCATAGAGTGTTGAGTTTAGTTAATTTGGACTTTTAGGGTTTGTTATTGTTATAGTTGTGATCCGTCTTCCTTTTTCTTCCTTCTTCTTTCTTTTCCTCTCTTCCTGTCATCTCCTCTCTTCTCATCTTGCTTTTTGCCCTTGTCACCAGTTGCTCTTGAGGATTAATTTGGATTTGAGCCAAAAGGAGGTTGATCACTTGGCTTCTGTTCATCATCATCCTTGTCATCCTTTAAATTATAATATGTGGTAGACAACATGGTGTCTACATTTTGAAGGCATCTCCCCAAGATTATGATCATTTCCTCATATTCAGGATTCTTGTTAATTTTGGTCTTTAGATCAGTTTCAAGGTTCATAATCAGCCTCAAATTATTCCTTACACAATTCTTAGGAACTGTGAAGTATCTGCATTTTCTGGTTTGTGGACAGATGTAGGCAATTCCCCTGCTTGGATAAAGATAGGCTTCAGAAAAAGCAGATATCTGAGCATTTTTGAGTTCCTTTAGCAGTTGGGTGTCCTCTGAAATTACTGTGTGCACTTTGTCAATTATCATATCCAGCTCAGATGCTCTCAGTTTTTGAATATTGGTGAGAGACACCTGGAGACATCTGTCCAATCCACAGTCATTCACATTAGCTATGATTCTCTTTTCCAGAAAGTTATCAACCTTGACAATCAACACTCTCACAAAGTTGATGTTGTTGGCCAAGGTTTTCTTGTATGTGATGTAGGTGTTATGAAGAGACACCCTTAAAACTGACAGAAGTTCATTGAATTCCTGATCTTGACAAGGTCCTTCTGCAACTTTTAGGAGTCTGTCTTGTCTAACATCTTTTGAGAATTGAGCTTTAGAAGAGCCTGTGGTTGATTTTCTAGGCTCCTTTGACTTACCAACATCCTTGGATTGTTGAATCCTAGCGTATATCTCCCCCTTAGTCTTGGAAACAGTCATGAGCAGGGGAGTTGGTAAATCTGGCCTCACAGACACTGGAAGTGCAGGCAGTGGGATATTAAGCTTGCCCGTGATTGCTTCCAAAGCAACATAATTTTACATTTGTAAGTGCTTGTGGGAGTCCACCAATGCTTGAATGTCTTCTTGTTGACTCTGCACCAATATAGTGAGAGCATGCACTTGAGCTGTGAGTTGGTCATTTGAGGTTTGCAGAGTTGAGACTTGACCTTGGAGAGCTTGAATATGTAGATTTGTTGATGTAGAGGCAGGTTGAGATGTGGAATTAGATATAGAGGGAGATGGTCCAAATGCAGCTTGCACATGCTTCTGTATTTTATCAATGACCAAAGGGGAATGAGTGTATCTTGCAGTGTGCATTTGATCCAACTTTCACCTTGTGTCATTAGAATTTGTTATGTGATCTTGAACTACCTTGTGCAGAGTTACAAAGGATTCCTTCCGCTGTTTCACTCTTGTCCACCCCACTTAGATCATACCTTGATATTTGTTCTGAAAAGGTTTTGAATTATTTCTTGATCTCTACCTGAGAGGGGATTATCTCATCCATCTTTTTCCTTACCATTCCCATAAATTTATCCTGATGGCCAGTTAATGTGACAGTGAGGGCCTTCCCAAAATTGTGAAAGGCCTTGATTTGAGCTTTAGTCACTTCATTTACTGCATCATAGACTTTCTGTGGAGACAGGCATCTGGAATTGCTTCCTAGAATGGTGAGATACTCTTCTCTAAATTGTGCCAGGAGTGTGTCCATTTCTATCTTGAACTCCTTATCCAACTAGGAATCACAATTTGCATCTCTGCCAGCTTCATCTACTATTTTGGCCTATTGGTCCTCCACATCTGTTTAATAAGACAACATTATTGCTAGAGAATCCTGATTGAACATATATGATGTGAGGAGTTGTTGAGAGATCTGTGCAAGTCCTGCTAGCTGGTCAACCCTGAAATCTTCAAGAGTAGGTTGAGTTGCAGTTTCTTGTAGCCAGTTAGAGACTAAATGAGTTTGTTGCGAGGTTGAAGGTTCATTTATTTGGATTTGAGAGGAGCCAAGAACACATGTGATATGAGTCACAGTTGGACTCACAATTTGCACTGTGGTTATGACAGGGTGTTGTTCCTCACCAGTTGTGAGAACCTCCATTTGAATTGGAGGGGATTTGACTGTTCTACTATCATTTGCAACAGCCTCAAACCCTTGTGTGTCTTGCATCATACTGTCACTTAAATGGGCTATACTTTCCTCTTCCATAACAGGGTCATTGGAAATTATACTCCTAGCATCAATTGCTAATACAATTTCTACTAGGGTTTGAGGGGAGTTGTTTCTGGAACAGGAACCTCCAGTTTAATTGGAGAGGATTTAGATAGCTCCCCCTCAGGAGTACTACCCTCAAACCTAACTGTATGTGAAGACTGATTTGCACATGAAGGTGCATTTGTATCTGTCACAGGGTCTTCAATGAAAACTAATAAAACCCTTGTGTTTGTGTTGGTGTCATCAAGGTCTACCCCAACATGTAGCCTCTCAACAACTAATTGTGGTTCCTGGTGGTGAGCAAGGTTTCTTGAACCATGTCACTTGAGTGAGTTTGCACTTGAGGATTGGATTCAAGTGCAATATATGAAGAAAAAATTTGAGAAATTAAGAGTTGTTATTCAGTTGTGAGTGTTGGAAGCTCCCCCTAAATGGATGAGGGAGCTTCAAGAGATGTGCTCTCCTTGTGTGTGCCATCCTTATTTCTTCTACCATACACTTGGATTTGTTCAAATGATGGTTGTACAGACTCTGTACAAGGTGCATTTGGGAGAATGCTCTTATCAATAGACACCCTATTGAGAGGATGCCCCTAGAGTCTGTTCAAGTCCCTTTTTTACAACTACATTCTTTTGAGAGGATGTAGAGGTTTCTAGAGTGGTCAACTCAGTTTGCGTAGCCTTCTTTGGTTTTCTGACCAAGGGTGATTCAGTTGGTGTTTGTTCCTCGCCACTCTCATTCAATACAGTAAGGAATATCTCCTTTCTCTTCTTTTTACTCACTCCACCCTTTTGAGAGGATGAAGTGGTTGGTTTTCTAGAAACTATTGGTATGGAAAAAGTGGTCTCAGCTTGGGAAGGCCCTTGTTGGTTTTGTTGTATTTGTACTTCTACAGGTTCAGGGACTATAGCTGTACATGATTGTGCATTTGATCTTATGTCAGGCATAGGGTAAGGGTAAGTCTTAAACCTCTCCATCATGAATGGAGTGATTTTCAGAATCACATTTACCTTGTTCTTTGTAGTAAGTGAACCAAATATAACTTTGGACACTTGCTTACAATTGCCTATTTTAGTGTTGTCAATACCATTCAACAAACATGTCTGATACTTTATGATTTGAATTAGACATGATAAATCTAGGAAAGAAAATCTCCTTACCTCTAGCAGATTAGGGCATAGTTAGCCTAGGGGCAAGTTCTTCCAGGATCAATAGACCAACATTCAAGTGTTTGTTGTGGGCTATTGAGAACACCAGTTTCTACACCACACTTGAGATGTTGTCATATTCTGTCTTCCTGCATGTGAAGGCACTCACTATAGAATCAAACACAAAGGATCATTCCTTCCTTAGGTTTGTTCTGTTCAGACTTTCCAGGTTGATTCTTCCACCATAGTTGATAAAATCTATGAACTCAGCTAGCTCATCCTGTGTTGGCACCTCCACTAGATTTGCAGTTGGAAGACCCAAAGCTTCATTCACATCTTGCTCATTGAACTCTATCTGTTGGCCTTCAATTGAGCAAGTTACCAACAAGGACACAGAGTTGTCATGCATAACAGTTCTCACTATAGCTGTTGTCCAGAATTTATGCAGAACATCCAAGTATAAGATTGGGTTAGCAGTTAAAGCAACTGTAAGATAAGATTCAGACAAAAAATTCACAAACCCCTTGAAACTGTCAGGGGCTTGTTAGCATCAGTGAAAGCAAGATAGTTGGTTCCTTGTTTTGAGATTTCAGCTCTAACAATGTTGAGTGCCATTATTATTGAGTAGGAGTGAATGGGTAAGAAAAATTAGTGAGAAAAAGCTTGAAACGAGAGAGAAATTGGTTTGGAATTGAAAAGGCTAGGTCACTTGTAGTTCTCGAAGGCGTAAGTATATGTATGTTGAGATGTATGGGTATTTATAGTAAAAGCAAATGACTTATTGAGAACTCAAACTTAAATGTTTGGAATTAGCTTATCGAGAATTCATTTTGAAAGGTGAAAGACAAATCGATAACTCATTTTGTTAATTCTTGTAGAGAATTAAAAATAAACTTATCGAGATATCAAATAAATATCCAGTTTGTCCAAAATGGACTGAATTATTTCCAATTTTTATTTGAATAAA
Organism: Apium graveolens; assembly: GCF_009905375.1. NCBI lineage: Eukaryota > Viridiplantae > Streptophyta > Magnoliopsida > Apiales > Apiaceae > Apium > Apium graveolens. The sequence continues at coordinate 93,569,460 of NC_133652.1, forward strand.
TCAAAATAAAATCAGAATAATTTTGCCAAAAGTATTTTACCAAAATAATTTATTGGATTAAATTATTCAAGTTTTGAGTTATTTATAAGTCTAAAATTATACTTGTGGAGAACTCTGTGAGTTAACCTTATAGAGAACTCTACAATGACTTATCGATAAGTCATAATAAAGCTTATCGAGAACTCACTCGAGAAGTCTTAAAATGACTTGTCGATAAGTCAATTAGACTTATCAAGAACTCAGTTCTCTATATACTTTTGATCACTTTGATTATGCCTTGCTAATTTTACATATTGAAAATGTAAATCAACATCCAGACTGTTTACTTAGAATTTGAGAAATTCCAAGCTGATTTTTGAATTTTGAAATATAAATATGCATAGATTTCTGAAATTTTTATAATTCATATTTCAGTTAATTTCTAATTAATCAAATGAATTTTGATTTACTAGAAATTAATTTGCTGCAAAACATTTGCTGACTTCTTGCCTTAGGATGAAGAATTAAGCATTCCAATTTCAACTACAAGTCTAGTGAAAGTTGCTTCATCCAAAGGTTTAGTAAAAATATCATCTAATTGTTTTTCTGTTGGAACAAAAATAAGCTCAATGTTACCATTTGTAGCATGTTATCTAATAAAATGGTACCTCACATCAATGTTCTTTGTTCTAGAATGATTAAATGGATTAGCCATAATGATATAGCACTAGTATTATCACACATGATTGGAATTTTGTGTAACACTAGGCCATAGTCCATTACTTGATTTCTAATCCAAAGCACTTGAGCACAGCAACTTCCAGCAGCTATGTATTCAGCCTCAGCTGTGGAAGTTGATACATATTATTGTTTCTTGTTATACCAGGATACAAGTCTTTTTCCAAGGAAATGACAGCTTCACTATTGCTCTTTCTGTCAACCCTGCATCCAGCAAAATCTGCATTTGTGTATCCAACACCAGCAAAACCAGTTCCCTTAGGATACCATGATCCCAAGTTTGGAGTCCCCTTTAAGTATCTGAAAATTCTCTTCACAGCCATTAAATGTGATTCTTTTGGATTGGATTAAAATCTTGCACACAGATATGTTACAAATCCTTTTTATCTTCATCCAACTTTGTTGTTATAGACATAGGTGTAGATGCAGGTGAACAATCAATCATGCCAAACTTTTTCAATAAATCTTTGACATACTTAGTTTGGCTGATGAAAATTCCATCACTTCTTTTGACTGACTTGAAGTCCAAGAAAGTAACTAAATTCCCCCATCATACTCATTTCATATTCACTCTGCATAAGCTTAGATAATCTTTGGAACAGCTTTTCATTAGTAGAACCAAAGATAATATCATCCACATAGATCTGTACTAGGATCATATCATTACCACGCTTCTTGTAGAAGAGAGTTTTGTCAATTGTACCTCTAGTGAATCCATGTTTAATCAAAAATTCTGATAGTGTGTCATACCAAGCTCTAGGTGCTTGTTTAAGTCCATAGAGAGCCTTGAGTAGTTTGTATACAAAATTTGAAAATTCTGGATCTTCAAAGCCAGGTGGTTATTGCACATAAACCTCTTCTTCCAACTCACCATTAAGAAATGCACTCTTCACATCCATTTGATATACCTTGAAATTTGAATGTGCAGCAAATGCAAGGAAAATCCTTATTGCTTCAAGTCTTGCAACTGGAGCAAAAGTTTCATCATAATCAATTCCTTCCTCCTGTGAGTAGCCTTTTGCATCCAACCTTGCTTTGTTTCTGGTGATAATTCCATTTTCATCCATCTTGTTCCTGAACACCCATTTTGTTCCAATAATACTTCTGTACTTTGGTGCAGGAACTAATTTCCATACTTTATTTCACTCAAACTGATTTAGCTCTTCTTGCATTGCAGATATCCAATCAAGATCAAGATGGACTTCTTCAGTTTTCTTTGGCTCAACTTGTGATAGAAAATATGCATGAAGACATTCATTTGCAGTTGCACTTCTAGTCCTCACTCCAGCAGTTGGATCACCAATAATTGCTTCTCTAGTGTGACTTCTATCCCACTTTCTTGTGTGAGTTTATTAACTTGTGTTTTCTGCTTCTTCTTCATCACTGGCATAACTTCCATAATTTTCTCCTCTTTCTTCCCCTGAGTTTGTGCTATCATATTCAGGTGTTTGAGATGAACTTCCACTCTCATGATTCACTTGTTCAGTTGACTCTTCATTTATTCTGTGATTTGTGTTGATTTCAGCTTCATCATCAGAATCACTCTCAATGTTGAGATTTTCAAACTTAAGGGCTTCTACTTCATTTTAATCAAGGCATTCTAAGCCTGGTCACTTGTCATCATCAAATGTAACATTTGTGCTTTCCATGATCTTCTTTTGCTCAATCATATAGACTTTGTATGCAGTTCTTTCCAATGAATATCCCAAAAAATTGTCTCAAAAACTTTAGAGTCAAATTTTACCACATATTAAGAGTTGTCCTTCAATACATATCACTTGCTTCCAAACACATGAATATGCTTTACAGTTCTTTTAGATAAGATTGAGTAGGGGGATTTTCCAAGATTCTTGTTAATGAGATATTTGTTTTGAGTATAACATGCAGTGTTAACAGCCTCTTCCCAAAAACTAGTTGGCAACTTTGCATCTTGTATCATTGTTCTAGCAGCCTCCACCAATGTTCTGTTCTTTCTCTCAACTACACCATTTTGTTGAGGTATCCTAGCTGCTGAGATTTTTTGAATAATGCCTTTTTCTTTGCAGAATTCAGTTAAGGTTGCATTCTGAATTCTGTTCCATTGTCACTCCTCAATCTTTTCACACAAGTTTGATCTTCATCCTGCTTTTCAATCTTCTTGATGTGCTCAATTATAATGGTAGATTCTCATGTTTAGAGTACATAAATTCTACCATATGTACTTTGAGTAGACATCCACCATCACAAGTGCATATCTTTTTCTTGAAATTGACTGGACATTTACTGGTCCAAATAAGTCCATGTGAATAAGTTGCAAAGGTGCACTTATAGAATTCACAGTTTTACTTTTGTGACTTGATCTTTTCATTTTTCCTTTTTGACAGGCATCACAGACTTCATCTTGATCAAATTCCAGATTAGGCATGTCTCTCACCAACTCCTTTTTAACTAGAGTATTGACTGCTTTGAAATTCAAATGAGACAGCTTCTTATGCCAAAGTTTGATTTGCTCTACGGATGCCTTGGTGTAGAAGCAACAAATTCCATCCTCATTTGCTGAGTCCAAGTCTGCAACAAATAAGCTTCCTTTCCTTGCTCCTTTCAGAGCAACTTCACCAGTTTTCTTGCTGATAAAAGTGCATTCTTCTTTGTTGAATAAAACTTTAAAACATTTATCTGCAAATTGGCTGACATTGAGAAGATTCACTTCAAGACCAACTACCAGTGCTACATCATCAATGACAACATTTCCAGAAATCAATTTACCATATCCCATTGTGAAGCCTTTGTTGTTGTCTCCAAAAGTCACCAATGGGCCAGCCTTCTCTTCAAACTATGATAGCAGGGCCATATCACCTGTCATATGTCTTGAGCATCCACTGTCTATAATCCATATGACTTTCTTCTTTTTTCCCTACACATAATGATTTTAAGTGTGTTTAGAAACCCAAGCAGTGTTGGGTACTTTCTTCTTGTTAACAGAGTGAGCAGAAACAGAATGAGTTGTTTCAGATAAAATAGAGTTCATTGACTGTTATGCATTTTCCCTTTTTGATGTAGACCCAATTTTTACTTCTTTGAGGTCTACTATCATCTTGTGACAACTTTTCATCACATTCAAGTTACAAGGCATGCAATCAAACTTGTCATAGAATGAGTAGGGTTCATTTGCATTTGCTTTATTGTACTTGCATGCTCCTTCTACTGGCTTGCTAACAACCTTTTTACAAAGGTGAGTTAGATGATTCACAGAGCCACATCTTTGACATTGCTTCCTTGGAGCATCTGTAACATAAGCAAAATTGTTGCTCTTGTTTATCCTGAAAGGCATATGTCATAGCCTATTTGTTTATTCGAGGATTTAACTCAACTCAAATAAGAATGTAACAAGTAAATAGTGGTTCTATCGTCAAAGAGATCTCTCAAAGTAACATATGTCAAAGGATTAAGTAACATTGTTCATCTACAGACTTGAGGAATTACTTCACTGGAAGAAGTTCAAGAAATTGATCAAGCCTTAGTGACATAAATCAAGAATGTGGATTTAATCAAGTGACAGAGATCTTGTCAGGGTATCAATTAATTACAGGGATTTAATCTGAAGAAAATCAAGTTATTAAAGTCAGGACATGAAGAAACGTCACAGAAGTTAGTCACTCATGAACCAAACAGTACATCGAGTGTCAACATTGAAGTGGTGAAATTGATTCATAATTTTCAGAAGATTTTCAGAAGAATGGTTGTTGTTCAAGAGTAGTATTAATTCTTTATTAATTAATTAAGTCATATAATTTAATTAAGAAAATAAATTATATATGCAAAGATTAATTTATTGATTAATTGAATTAATTGATTAATTAATCCTGAATTAATATTACGAATTTTCTGAATTATAATTGAATTTAAATCAGTTTTAATTCAATAAGACAATAAAGATTGAACTGGCATGACAATCTGGATTGTCATACCGATTGTCATGCCAGGCCTTTTTCAATTGTCTCACCAAAAGTTCTAGCAGGGAGGAGATAGTCTTGCCAGTTCAGTTTGATAGTCTTGCTAGTTCAATCTATTATCTCACCGAAAGACCGAAAGTCACGTGGTGGTTCAGCCTATTGTCTTGCTAGCTCAACAGATTGTCTCACCGATTGTCTCGCCAGTTCATTTGATTTCTGTAGATTGATTAAAAGACATCTGCAGTAGACATTCCTTTTTAAAACATACAACATTCAATACTAGACCAATTAACTCAAGAACAGACAGAAGCAGCAGCCGCAAAAAGTTAAACTCTCAACTGCATTTCAGTTCATTTATTTCTAGTCATTTAAGTTAAATCTAAACCACTAGAAATCATTCTATTGTTCTTGTGTAACTATCTAGCGGATCAAAATCCCTAGAACTTAATCTCAAATTGCTTTTAGCATTTGATCTTTTAATTGCAAAAATAGAAAAAGTTCATGTCGAATTTATTCTAGATTTGTAATAATTTATTTGAGATTAATTCCTTGTAAACGATACCGTTGTTGTAACACCTTTTAAGTTTAATAATAGTTTTATTTAACTTGAACTTTGTTTCACTTTTTTTATTCCGCATTAAATTCGATTAAACGGTATAGTTTGTATTCAACCCCCCCTTTTACAAACATATTGGGACCTAATAATTGGTATCAGAGCCTTCTAATTAACGAACAAATCAAGATCCTAGACTTTTGTGATTCTTCCACTCCTTGAATTTTTATTTATTCAAAAATTCATAATGACTTCAAAAAAAGTTGGAACCGTTAAAATTCCACTGTTCGATAAAGAAAATTATATTATGTGGAAGAAGAAGATGTTCTTGTTCTTACAAGTTGTAAATCCCAAATATCTGGATGTGTTAAAGAAGGGTCCAAAAATTCTGATGGTTATTGAACCAGAGGTTATAGAAAATGATGTTGTAATTACCAAAGCTAGAACCTATGCAAAAGAGCCTGAAGATTTTACTCCTACTGAAATGGAAGAAGCCTCCTTGGATGCCAGCCTTCAATTAATTTTAGTTGATTCCCTTGATTCCTTGATGAACAGACATGTGATGAACTGTAAAAATTCCAAACACCTCTGAGAAACTATTGAGGTGATCAATAAAGGCACAGAGGAAGTTAGGGAGAACAAGTTAGAGATCCTAACCTCTGAATATGAAGATTTCAAATCTAAACCAGGAGAAGGAATTACTGAAGTGTTCGAGAGGTACAATGCTTTGATCAACAACCTGAACATAAATGGAAAATATTATTCAATCAGGGAGGTCAATGAAAAGTTCCTTTTAACACTGCCAACTCATCTTGAACATAGAATCACTGCCATAAGATAAGCAAGAGATTTGAGTGAGATTGGAACACTTTGCCACAAAATGCAGGAAGCCAAAGCAAGTAAGGAAAAACTCTTATGATTCTAATCAGAAGAGTTAATCTGAAAGGGCTTACCTGGAAAAGGGAAGAAGCTGGGATGATACTGACAGTGAAGATGAAGAAGTTGGGAATCTTGCTCTTATGGCTATTGATGGAAACACTTCATCGTCAAGAAAATAGGTAAAATTTACTAATATTGAATTAGTTTATCATCTAGGAGGCTCCTTAGATTGTGCTCGTTGTGATAATGAAATGTTAACTCAACAAATCAAAGACCTTGAGAAAGAGGTCAATGAATTAAGACTTGTGCATATTAATCAAGACAAATTAAAATAAAAAGTATCTTTTTTAGAGAATAGAGTTGACTGTTATAGACAACTCGAAACTATTCTCAAAGACAAGATCACCGGTCTTGAGACTAAGTTTAAAGCTTACTTTAATTCCTGCTCTAAGGCTAAAGAGTTCTACAATAAGCAAGCTATTAATCAAACATCCGGAGTAGGTTATGATTACAATGTTGCTATTGGAGAATTAGGCATAAACTCCCCTCCTCATGTCTGTGCTAAAGGTAGGGAAGTACCACATGTGCTTAAGGATGTTGATAAACCCCTCTATAAAGAATCAATTGCTGAACCATTTGATAAGACCTCCTTTATTATTTAAGAAGAAATACATGCTGAAGATCTTGCTAATGAGAAGGTTGTTTCCAAGCCAAGTGTGTCGAAAGTTCCATTCAAAGTTGTGAAAGCAACTAAGACTAACTCAGACACACCTGAGTTGGATAACAAAAATGTCATGCCTACCATGCATAATTTGCCTGTTGTTAATTCCTCTCATAAAGTATGTGGAGTTCCTAGTTGCATGTCTTGTGCTTTTAATTTGATGTATGCTTATTTTAATGGTAAGCATGTTTCTAGTGATACGACTACTCCTCGTCAGCATGTGAATAATAGGAAGCATAATAGGTCTAAGACTGCTAGTCCTCCTAAAGCTAGAAAGGAGACATTTGTGCCTAATCCTAAACAGAAATTTGTCAAGGCTATTTACAAGGTCAAATGTCCAGTCGTTGAGAAAAGTTGAGAACATAAAAGTTAAGAATGTTGTTTTGCCTGATAAAGGCCAATTCTACAAGTATGTCGGACCCAACCAAGTTTGGGTTCCGAAGAAGGTCTAATCCATTTGTATTGCAGGGCATTAAACAGGTGGAACTAGTAGTGTGGATTCTTGACAGCGGATCGTCAAGACATATGACCGGAGATAGAGCCCTGCTATCAAATGTGGTTGAAAAAGCTGGCCCAGTGGTTACCTTTGGAGATAACAGCAAAGGTTTAACTGAGGGATATGGCTATTTGCAAGCTGGAAATGTTATCATTGAAAATGTGTATATTGTGCAAGGACTTGAACATAATCTACTTAGTATCAGTCAGTTCTGTGACAAGGGCTACTATGTTTTATTTGACAAGCTAAAGTGTCAGATCCTGCACAAGAAAAGTGAAAAACCCTCCTTGATGGGAATCCGGAAAGGAAATCTGTTTGTAGCTGACATGAACTCTGGAAGCAGTCCTGAAGTTAATTGTTTCTATGCAAAGGCATCGTCAAATGAGAGTTGGTTATGGCACAAGAGACTTTCCCATCTAAATTTTAAAGCAATGAACTCTCTTTTCAAGAGAGTATTGGTCAGAGGTCTGCCTCAACTGGAATTCTCCCCAGAAGGACTGTGTGAGGCATGCCAGAAAGGAAAGTCAAAGAAAGCAAGTCACAAAGGCACTGACACATCCTCCATAACTGGTATTCTTCAATTATTGCACATGGATTTGTTTGGACCAGTGAATGTTCTTTCGATGTCAAAAAAGTGTTACTGTCTTGTGATAGTTGATGACTATTCCAAGTATACGTGGGTTTTATTCCTTCACTCTAAGGATGAAACACCACAAGTTGTGATTGATCATATCAAGTTGATCGAGTTAGATTCTAATGTCCCTGTTAGAGCAATAAGGTCAAATAATGGAACAGAATTCAAGAATTTACTTCTCAATGGATTTTGTACAGACAAAGGGATTACCAGACAATATTCAGCTCCTAGAACCCCTCAGCAGAATGGAGTGATAGAAAGGAAGAATCGTACATTGATTGAAGCTGCAAGAACTATGTTAAGTGAATCAGGTCTTCCAATGTACTTTTGGGCTGAAGCTGTCAATACTGTATGTTATACTCAGAATCGAACTCTAATCAACAAGGACCTCATGAAGACTCCTTATGAGATTATGAATGAACAGAAACCTTCTATCAAATACTTTCATGTATTTGGTGCCAGATGCTTCGTGCTCAAGGATGGAGATGATCGTCGTGGTAAATTCGAGGCAAAGGCATATGAGGGTATATTTGTTGGTTATGGAAGAAGATCATACCGGGTGTATATCATTGATCAACACAAAGTAACTGAATATGTCAATGTTATATTTGATGACACTAAACTCCCTAGTATCAAAACTGAAGATCCTTCTGAGAAACTGAAGTTTGATGATATGTCAGATTCAGAATAAGAAAATGATCAAGAACCTGAGGTTGCTACTGGTGAAGAACCTGTTAATCATGATGATACTCAAGGTAATGGTGATGGAGACATTGGCAACAATGGAGATACCACTGCTACTGACGGAGAATCATCAAGTCAACCTGGCAACAACTTAGGGGGAGATGCTGAAGGATCAACTAGTAGGACACAACATCCCAATGTATTTCAAGGGGAATCATCAAGATCAAATCTTCCAAGACAAACTGTCTGGAATAAAGCTCATCCTTTTGAGTTGATTACTGGTGATCCAGATGTTGGAGTCAGAACTAGACGTGCTACTAAAAATGAATGCTTGTTCTCAGGATTTCTTTCTGAGATGGAACCTAAGAAGATTGAGGAAGCACTGACTGATCCAGATTGGGTGATTGCTATGCAAGATGAACTCAATCAGTTTAAACATCAACAAGTCTGGAAACTGGTACCTAGACCTACACACAAGAAAGTTGTTGGTACTCGGTGGGTATTCAGAATAAACTAGATGAAGATGGTGTGGTTACAAGAAACAAAGCAAGACTGGTAGCTAAAGGTTATTCTCAAGCTGAAGGCATTGATTATGATAAAACCTATGTTCCAGTGGCTAGACTTGAGGCCATCAGGATATTTCTGGCATTCGCAGCAATCTCGAACTTTAAAGTTTATCAAATGGATGTCAAGAGTGCCTTTCTGAATGGAAGGTTGGATGAAGAGGTATATGTAGATAAACCTCCTGACTTTGAAGATCCAGATCATTTGGATTTTGTCTACTTTCTTTTCAAGGCTATCTATGGTCTCAAACAGTCCCCGAGAAAATGGTATGACACTCTTTCTGAATTTCTAATTGAAAATGGCTTTACTAGAGGTGTCATAGACAAAACTCTCTATTCTAAAAAGCATAAGAATGATACTTTATTAGTCCAAGTCAATGTGGATGATATAATATTTGGGTCTACTAATGATAGTCTCTGCAAGAGATTTGCTAAGTTAATGCACAGCAAATTTGAAATGAGCATGATGGGAGAGCTGAAGTTCTTTCTCGGATTCCAAGTAAATCAAAGGTTAGATGGAATATTTATTTGTCAATCCAAGTATCTCAAGGAACTCCTCAAAAAGTACAATCTAGAGGATTCTGCATCAGCAAGGACTCCGTCATCTACAACTGTCAAGCTTGGACCATGTGAAAACTCCATTAAGGTAGATGTCACAAGCTATAGAGGTATGATTGGCTCATTACTCTATCTTACCGCAAGTAGACCAGATATTATGTATGTTACATGCTTATGTGCAAGGTTCCAAGCGGATTCTAGAGATATTCATCTCGTTGCTGTTAAACTAATCTTGAGATATCTTAAGGGAACACCAAATCTAGGTATTTGGTACCCTAAAGAAGCTGGTTTTAACCTTGTTGGATATACAGATTCAGATTACGCAGGAAGTGTTGTTGATAGGAAAAGCACATCAAGGAGTTGTCAATTCCTAGGTAGCAGGCTAGTCTCATGGTACAGCAAGAAACAGCAAACAGTTTCCAACTCAACGGCCGAGGATGAATATATTGCTGCTGGAAGCTGCTGTGCTTAGATCTTGTGGATTAGGAACCAGCTACGGGACTATGGCTTTGTATTGAACAAAATCCCTATTCTATGTGACAATACAAGTGCAATAGACATCACTAACAACCCTGTGCAGCACACAAGGACCAAACACATTGACATCAGGTATCATTTTATTAAAGAGCACGTCATGAATGGTAATGTTGAACTATTTTTTGTTCCAACAGAAGAACAAATAGCAGATATTTTCACTAAACCACTTGATGAATCCACATTTACCAGATTAGTTGGTAAATTGGGTATGTTGAATAATTTTAGTGATTAAACTAGTTAATATCTGAGATCTATTCTTGAATGAATTTACAAATGAATTTTTCATGAATGAAAAATTTATTTGCAAATTTATTTTATCATGTTTACCATATTTCTTGCTTACTTCTATGTAATTTTTATTATCTTATCTTCTTTATTTATTCAACTTGTTAATTTTAATATCTCAGAATATTTTATTTTTCTCTAAAAATATTTTTCTATGAATTTTATTTGCTAAAATTCAAAGGAAATCTATTTTTGGACTAAATTATAATTATTTCTGAATATTTTAATTTTGTAAATATTTTCTGCACTTTTGCCATATTTATATTAGTCTGTATTTGTCTATTCTGTAATTGTATATATTGATTAAGTTATTTTTGTTTTTAAAAATCCTTTTTATATTTTATTTAATATATTTAACTACAATGACAATCGGCAAGACTATTGCAATTGTCTAGTCTTGCTGAAAGTCATTCCAGTTAACTGCGTTTATTTTTATTTTATTTTATTTTTAGTATAGTTTTATACTGGAAATACAATCGGTATGACAATCAATTGTCTTGCCAGTTATAAAACTTATATTATATATATTTTTTCTATTTTTATTTTGTACTAGAATGACAATCGGTATGACTATCGGATTGTCATTCCAGTTCTTTTTTTTTCATTTTTTTTATTATTTCTTTTATTTTCCCTTTTTGCCTGGTATGACAATCGGTATGACAATCGGTGAGACAATCCCGATTTGTCATACCAGTTGTACTACTTAGGCAGCTGTTACGTTTTTTTCTCTTGTGTTTGTTTTGTTTCCATCTTCCTCCCATCAGTCGTCTGCTTCGTTTTTAAAAACCAAATCGTCATTGTCCTTTCTTGCTCGAGTTCTTACTCAGCAATCTTATTCCTCACTTCCTGTTATATACATACACTTGTATACATACAGGAGTGCTGCCCATTTTTTTATTTTTATTTTATTTCAGTTCTTTCTTTCAATCTGTGTTCTGATTATGTTTTTTGTGTCGAGTGTTTTTGAACTTCAATCTGATTGTGTGTCTGGTATTGTGTCGTGGGTTACTGAGTTTGTGGGATAAAAGTCATCAAGATACATTTTTTTATATTTTTTATTTTTGAATATAATTGAATTAATTTGAATTATTAATTAATTTTTTTAATTCGGATTTTCTTAATTTAATTCTTAAAATTCTGAAAGTGTGTGTCTTATTGTATTTGTTTTTAAAATGGCTCTCAATTTCCAGATTGTCTCGCACAATCATGTTGGTTTTTTTAATCCAGATAATTGTAATGTTGAGAAATTTAAGTCATGGATTCGATTTTTAAACGATCATTCGATTGTTAGCTCCGCTATTAAATCAAATATTCTATTAAATGTCGACTTGCTTAGACTGATTTGCACAACTTCTACTGTGGCCGCTGATTCTAAATTTTTTTCATTCACCGTGGCAAATACACAGTATGTAGTTGATGAAACAGTCATCAATAGAGCTTTAAATTTTCCAATGGACAATTTCTGTAATTTACCCTCTGACAATGAGATTTCAAACTTTTTCCATGCCATTCACTATCAGGGGATGATTAATTTGACTAAGCTGTCTAAATCCAATTTGGTTTCTGAATGGGATATTTTCTTCGATACACTTTCCAAAGTGTTTGCCAACTGCACTAAATCCAATTTTCATAACATCACTTCCACTCTGCAGTATATTGGTCTTGCGGTTGTTTTCAATCAAAGGATCAATTTTGGCAAATTACTTTTACCCATTCTTCTGAGACGTCTCACTGCAGCTTTGCGTGATCATTCTACGAATCGTAGGATTTCTTGCTACTACGCTCGATTTCTTATGCTTATAGCAGAACATCTTCTCTCACCTGAGCATAAGGCTCTTTTTGCTAACTCATCAGTAGCTGAACCCCCTCCGGTAAGCAAAAAGATCTACACACGCCAAGACACAACCTTTAAATTCATGCAAGTTCCAGTACTTGTATCTGCTTTCATGGCCACCTTCATTCCTTTACCAATTTTTAATCTTCCCGGTCATGAACAGCAAACTCAACCTCCAGTGGTTCAAGCCACTCAGGCACAAACATCAGATGCTCTTCCACTACAGGTAATAATTCCTCTCTCTCAACCTATTCCTACTTCTGATGTAAGACCCCCAGTGGTTGATAGGGCTGACCATGAAATTGTAGAACCACAGCTTCAATCCCAGGTCATAGAGCCAAAGACAGAGTCACAACCTATCTCAAACTCTCCCCCACTGTCAAAAATGTTACCGAGTATATTAGTAGGAAGTGGTGTGTTTTTAGATGTGAATGAACCCTCAGCTCTGCCTCCTCCCAAGAAGAGAAGAACATTTACTGAGGCATCTGAAAGCCCATCCTTGTCCTCTCAACAGGACATGGACTTTGAAATGGCCACTGAACAGTTACCAGAGACATTCTCTCAACATGATGAATCTATTGAAATTCGCCATAGGGTCATGGCATCTTGTACTGAGTCAAGCACACTTTCATTGCTCATAATGGAAGCATACATACCAATAGATGACACTCAGGACACAGAGAGAGAAGTGCACATTGAGTCGGTTACACTGCCTGCCATAGTTAACGGCAGAAGAGCAGTCACATGCTTCAGAGGGAAAATCTGACTCTCAGCCACCTCTAATAGAGTCATTTTATCCCCTCCCAGATCCAATACCTCTGGCTCCCTCACGGGATTCTCCACTCGCAGATTTATCTGGAGAAAGTGGAGGGCAACTCGGTCAATCTATCCCTGAAGCAATTCAGATATCTATTTCACATGAAAAGATAGATTTGACTGAGGATCGGGACTCGCAAATTCCCATTGCACCACCACTGACCTCTCTTGAAGAGGCTAGGGTGATTTCAATTGCAGGTACAGAAGACCAGCAATAGGATGGCTCCTCACGAGCAATTATATTGAGAGAAACACAAGCACGTGAGATGAGTGAACCAGGAACGAGAGTTATTCAGGTGAGCGCACACACAGACACAAACACTGAAAACCTGTTAGCTCAATTGCTACTCTGAAAGAACAACTTGCTAAAAGTCAAGCTGAGGCTCAAACATTCAAAGTACAAGTGGTTGAACGGTCTTCTTCTTCCACCTCTGTCAACAATCAGCTGGCATTCATCAGGAATGATATCTCCGATTTGAAGACCACTGTGATACCGAAGCTTAACTCCATTCAGGAATCTCCAACTTTATCAGCCGAAGACATTTCAAACCTCTACTCTATCCATACAAGAATGAACTTTCTTGAAGATCTGATTGAAATGAACCATTCACTGGACTCCTCCAGATTCCTAAAGATAGAAAAGGGCATGGAACATCTCAATGAAGGGATGAAGCACTTGTCTTTTATGATTAAAAATTCTCACTGCCCTAATGAAGAGCAAAGGACCTTCTTTGAAGGGCCGTCTGGTGAAGGCTTGGGCTCTGGAGGTAATGGAGGTCATGAAGGGTCTAAAGGAAAATCTGTAGAGGATTACTCAACTAAGGGGGAGAAGTAGGGGAGAAGTGCAAAATGGAAAGAAAAAGATTCTTCTGCTGGAGAGACAAGGAAGGCTGATGATGTCTACTATAGTGGAGAACAAGATGACTTCGATATTCTTGATGTTCCCACTGAACCAGTCTTGGAAGATAAAGCTGGTTTCTTTGAAGCTGAGGAGGAAAGTAATTTTGAAGAATGGGAAGAGGAAGCTTAAGTGGATCCTGTTTTTGAGAAAGAGTTCCAGCAATAGCAGTCAGAGTTGAAGAGAAAAGAAGTTGAACTTAAAAATATATCTCAGATCATTGATATGAGGAAAGAAATCCAAAGAACAGAAACTCTTGAAAAGCAACATCTTCATGACATTAAAGCTGAAGCAAGAAAAATAGATGTCACTCTGAAGATTGGTGTAAAATGGGATGAAGTAAGAAGAGTTATTGATATACATATACTGAGTACAAACAATGATAGGGAGTTTCTACATCTTCTCGACAGGCTGGAAATTTCTAATCCAAACAATGACGTGTACATGAATGCTATCAAGACTGAAATCTCAAGGATCTCAGCTGCTTTTGACAGATCACTAAATGAAATGAGCATATTTGTATATTGTTAGAGTGAATGATCTTTCAAGGTATCACTTCATCTGTTTGAGAATCGTTCTTTATCAGAGATTTGGGTTCTTCTCAACAAAGTCAAAAGAAGCTCAGAATTGAATGAAGTCCTTCGTGAAAGGCTAAAAGAGTTTGCTAATAGGGCTAGTCCTCAAGTGGTCAACTTACCCTTTCAAGTAAGATTCTTTAAGTCTGACTGCCTTCAAATCTGCCTTCTCGATTCACAATCTCTTAAAGACTACTCTGCTAAGCATCTTGTCTGGATGGAACATCACTTAAGAACTGCTGGATACTCATCTGAGTTGAAAACTAAAGCTGCTAATCTGATTCAAGCTTACTGTGAAAAGAACATTAAAAGGTACAATCAATTGAAGAATAAGCTAAAGTCAGTTGGAGTTCAACCAGTTAGACCAGAGAGTTTAACTTCAGAAAGGGATCGTGTCTATGACAAGGAGTTGTTGCAAGATTTGGAAGAAGGTGAATTCAGAAGAGAAGACAACTGAATTCAAATAGCTCAACACTAAATGTAATATGTTTAGAGCTTAATGAATCAAGATAGACAAATGTATTCATATGTTCAGACTAGAGGAACATCTATCTTGTATTCACTTGTAAATTTCTTTTGGAATATGGAAAATGTTAAATATAATCCAGAACTTTTCTGCTATTTACTTTGCATTACTGTTTATATCTTTTTCTTATTTGTTAGTTGAGTTATCCTCTAGGTATTTGTTGTTATTGTCTAACAAACAAATAGGGGGAGATTGAAAGGCATATGTCATAGCCTATTTGTTTATTCGAGGATTTAACTCAACTCAAATAAGAATGTAACAAGTAAATAGTGGTTCTATCGTCAAAGAGATCTCTCAAAGTAACATATGTCAAAGGATTAAGTAACAATGTTCATCTACAAACTTGAGGAATTACTTCACTGGAAGAAGTTCAAGAAATTGATCAAGCCTCAGTGACATAAATCAAGATTGTGGATTTTATCAAGTGACAAAGATCTTGTCAGGGTATCAATTAATTATAGGGATTTAATCTGAAGAAAATCAAGTTATTAAATTCAAGACATGAAGAAACGTCATAGAAGTTAGTCACTCATGAACCAGACAGTACATCGAGTGTCAACATTGAAGGGGTGAAATTGATTCATAATTTTCAGAAGATTTTCAGAAGAATGGTTATTGTTCAAGAGTGGTATTAATTCTTTATTAATTAATTAAGTCATATAATTTAATTAAGAAAATAAATTATATCTGCAAAAATTAATTTATTGATTAATTAAATTAATTGATTAATTAATCCTGAATTAATATTAAGAATTTTCTGAATTATAATTGAATTTAAATCAGTTTTAATTCAATAAGACAATTAAGATTGAACTGGCATGACAATCTGGATTGTCATACCGATTATCATGCCAGGCCTTTTTCAATTGTCTCACCGAAAGTTCTAGCAGGGAGGAGATAGTCTTGCCAGTTCAGTTTGATAGTCTTGCTAGTTCAATCTATTGTCTCACCGAAAGTCATGGTGGTTCAGCCTATTATCTTGCTAGCTCAACAGATTGTCTCACCGATTGTCTCGCCAGTTCATTTGATTTCTGTTGATCGATTAAAAGACATTTGCAGTAGACATTCCTTTTTAAAATATACAACATTCAATACATAGACCAATTAACTCAAGAACAGACAGAAGCAGCAGCCGCAAAAAGTTTAACTCTCAACTGCATTTCAGTTCATTTATTTCTAGTCATTTAAGTTAAATCTAAACCACTAGAAATCATTCTATTGTTCTTGTGTAACTATCTAGCGGATCAAAATCCCTAGAACTTAATCTCAAATTGCTTTTAGCAATTGATCTTTTTATTGCAAAAATAGAAAAAGTTCATGTCAAATTTATTCTAGATTTGTAATAATTTATTTGAGATTAATTCCTTATAAACGATACCATTGTTGTAACACCTTTCAAGTTTAATAATAGTTTTATTTAACTTGAATTTTGTTTCACTTTTTTTTATTCCGCATTAAATTCGATTAAACGGTATACTTTGTATTCAACCCCCCCTTCTACAAACATATTGGGACCTAACATATCCCAATCTTCCCATTTCTATTTTTCTTCTTATTTCTTGTATTTCAATTTTCATTTCCTTGACAAGTGTCTTGGAATCTTGGTTGACCATGGGCTTCTTTTCAGCTTTGGAAGTTGGAGTTGTTTCTGCATTCTTCTTCTTATTGTCTTCATCAGAAATTTCTTGCTTTATGATCAACTCTTCTTCACTGAAATCTACTTCACATGCTTTGAACATAGGTGAATCAACCTTTTTCAGCATAGCTGGAACATCTTCATTTTATATTGCTTTTCCTTTTCCACCTATATCTTTCTTCTTGCTGTTCAAAGCATCATAATCAAGACCAATAGCTATATTAGCACATGGCTTATTCTTCTCATGGTATTGTCCAACCAAATCATATACATTCCTGAAAGATTTCAACTTGACTTCATTCTTTTCCAGCTTTTCCCTCAACATAGCTTCTATTTCAGTAGCACACTTCAGCTTGTTTTTCAGATTTTATTTTCTTGCTTGACTGACTCAAGCTCCGCAAGCAGTAGATCTATCTTTTACTTCTCAAGCTTCTCATTTGCCTTGGTTAGCCTACTGACTTCCTCAGTAGCTGCTACTAGGCTAGTGTGTATATGCAACATCTCCACACTCATCTTTTCCACAGTCTCCTTATATTAACTAGCATTTAAATTAATAGTGGTTAGAGTTGGTACCTTTGACTTTGAAGTGAATTCTTCTCCATGCTCAAAAGTCATAAGTGCATAGTTTCCAACTTCTTCATCCTCATCATCAATATTAGTATCATCCCAACTCTTTTCTTCTGCAATATAAGCTTTTCCAAACTGTTTCTTCAAGAGAGCTTCATACTTTGCTTCTATTTCAAGATATGCCTTATCTTTCTTCACCTTTTTAGGCTTTCTGCATTCAGTAACAAAGTAACCCAACTCATCACAGTTGAAGCACAATATTTTTTATTTATCCACGAATCCTGTTTTGGAACCACCTTTGCTAACTGAATTGAACTGAGTTTTTGGTTTCCAATGGTTACTGTTGGAAGATTGTCCCTTCCCTTTGAAAAATCTTGGATTCTTGACTCTAATATTTAAAAAATATCTAGCCAAGTAAGCCATGGACTGATCCATTTCATCTAGTTCATCCAAGGTGTAATCTTCATCTTCCCCCAGTTCCAACACAACTTGCTTCTAAGGTCCTTTATTCTTCTGTTCCATAGCTTGAGTAACTGAAACTTGATCATCTTGCTCATCTTCACTTTCTTCTCTGTCATTTACAATTAAAGCACTTGAACCATCAACAATATGACCATGGTGTGCTTTCAATGAATTTCTTTAAATCATTTCAAGTTCATAAGTTTTCAAGGTTCCATATAGAACTTCCAAAGTTATTCTGCTCAAATCTCTTCCTTCTCTAATGGCTGATATTTTCTATTCAAGATGGTCAGGAAGAGCTAGCAGAAACTTTAGGTCAACCTCCTCAGCCTCATAATATTTATCATGTAGCTGCAAGTCATTTATCAATTTATTGAACCTTTCAAAAACTTCAGTGATTCCTTCTTTTGGTTTGGCCATAAACCCTTCATACTGAGAAACCAGAATCCTCCTTCGATTTGACCTAACTTCCTCTAGTCCTTCACATAATATCTCTATTTTCTCCCAGATCTATTTGGTTGTGTCACAATTGACAATGTTATTTTATATTACATTGTCAAGTGACTCTATCAAGATCAGCTGCAAGCCACTTCTTTCTTAGGCTCAGTGTATTTTGAAGGATCTTTAAGAGCATAATGAGCTGGAATGACCATATCTCTATCTGTAGATTCCTCAACTCTTACCATAGGAGTGAAAGGCCCATTCTTGAGTATCTGAATGTATAATGGATTGGCCATCCTGATAAACAGCAGCATTTTCTTTTTCCATAGTGTATAGTTAGATTTTTCAAAGGTGGGGATTTTAATACTGCTCAGTTTCTGTGTATTCATTCTTCCAAGATCTTTAATCTGTTTACTTTCATATTTTGCTCTGATGCCACTTATTGGGTAATGAATACAACATAGATGGGGGTGAATGTGTTTTAGACAATTTTAATGGCTTTTTAAACTATTAAGAATGGTGAACAAAGTAATCTGTAGTGTAGAAAAAATGTGTTTTAACAGGATAATTAAAACATGCACATGAACACACTTTCTTTCAAAACTCACTTAATTTTATATTAAAATCAAGTATGTATTTTGCTACAAATTTCTGGGTTCTTGTTATGTTAAGAACTCAGCTTCTCTCTTAAGAGTTACAAGAAATTTCAGATCTATTTGTTACTTCTAAAACAAAGCATCCAGTGTTTACTTTATAGAATAGTAAACACTGGTTTTTACATAGCATGCAACAGCATGTACTAAACCCTACTTTTGGATAACCAAATCTTTCTATTTTTGGCTTAGTGTATCTTTTCTAATCTTGCATGCCTGTGACTTTACTTTGTCAGTTAATTTTGGCCTTTGATCTTGTACTCTTCAAGCTGCTTTTGTAAACTTTTCAAATCAGTGATTGATTTGTTTGTTGATTGATAATCTTGGATATTGAGCTGGTCTGCACTTTGTACTTTGAGTTTTACCTCGAGATCTCCAGTTTGGTATATAGTGAACTTGACATCTCGATAAGTATATTGGCTTATCGAGATCTCTCATCACTCTATAGTTGTTTGACTTATCGAAGTCTCTGAGTTCTCTATAAGAGAATTTGGCTTGTCGAGATCTCTCATCTTCATGTCTTCACTTTGGCTTATCGATATCTCTGAGGTCTCTAGTGACAAGATGACTTACCGATATCTCATAGATCTCTAGTGAGATTTTGACTTATCGATATCTCAGAGATCTCTAGTGAAGAAATGACTTGTCGATATATCCAATCTTCATGTCTTCAATTTGGCTTGTCGATATCTCTGAGTTCTCTAGTAGCTTTTCTTTGACTTCTCGATAAGTCATTTTGGAGTTCTCGGATGACTTCTCTATAACACATAATTTGTGACTTGCAGATTTTTTTACTTCGAATGTTTTTCCCAAAACAGATTTATTCAACTCCAAGCTTTTTCACACTTTCCCTGAGGCATGATCTTCATGATCTTCTTCCAGAGTTTTTTCTTATGCTTGAAACTGTTTACAGATGAATATTCCAGTCCAATCTATTTACATTTTTACAGACTTAAATGTTGCAATACAAAATGCAAACTTAGATTACAATACAACTTACTTAGGATTGTCAATTTGACTTAGTCTTGTTATAGTACAGTTATGTCTTGCACAACAAACCCTAATGATAAATTGTATGATAATCCCATTATATTTTTTAATTGTATTTCTTGAGTCTGTAAAAATGATAAATAGATTGGACTGGAGGATTTTTCTATGAACAACCATCAAGCTATGGAATAAAATCTGGAAGAAGACAATCTTGATCATGCCTCAGAGAGAAGTGTAGAAGCTTGGAGTTGAATAGTGTTATTCTAGGAAAAATGCTCTAAGTCAGATATCGACAAGTCACAGATCAAGGAATATAGAGAAGTATGTCGAGAGGTCTAAAATGGCTTATAGAGAAGTCCCAAGAGATATCGACAAGTCAATCTACATGCAGAGAACTGGAGATATCGACAAGTCAAAAGCTTATGTAGAGAACTGGAGATATCGATAAGTCAAAAGCTTATATAGAGAACTGGAGATATTGACAAGTTAAAAAGTTTATCAAGAATTGGAGACCTCAACAAGTCAGCAAAATCTGAAAGTAAACAGATTAGATCTTGAAAGTATGAGTGCACAGAAACTTAGCAATTTAAAGATCCCTGTCTTTGACAAAGTGAACTACACTTTATAAAAGAAGAAGATGATGTTATTCATCAAGATGGCCAAATCCACTGTATATTGAAATTCTTAAGCATGGACCCTTCATTCCAACGGTAAAGGTGCCTGAAGCAACATATAGTGATATGGTCATTCCTGGACACTTTGCTCCTAAAGATCCATCTACATACACTGAACCAAAGAAGGAGAAAGATTTACTTGAAAACAGCTTGTAACTCATTCTCATTGAATCTCTTGATAATGTGATGTACAATAACATTATCAACTGTGAGCCAGCTAAGCAGATCTGGGTGAAGATAGAGATCTTATGTAAAGGTACTGAAGATGTGAGATCAAACCAGAGAAGGATTCTAGTCTCACAATATGAGGGTTTCATGGATAAACCTAAGGAAGGCATTACTGAGGTCTTTGAAAGATTCAACAAGTTGATAAATGACTTGCAGCTTCGTGATAAATACTATGAAGCTGAGGAAGTTAACCTTAAATTCGTGTTCACTCTTCTTGACAAGAAAATAAGAGAAGAAAGAGATCTAGGGAGAATAACTTTGGAGGTTTTGTATGGTATTCTCAAAACCTATGAGCTGGAAATGATGCAAAGAAAGTCATTAAAAGTGAGTCAAAGGCATGTTATAGATGTATCAAGTGCCTTGATAGCAAATGATAAGAAAATAACCGAAGATGAAATTGAATCCCAGACTCATGTTATTCAGGCTGTTGAGTAGAATAACAAGGAACCTCAAAAACAAGTTATTTTAGAGTTGGATGATGATGAATATTATACTCTAGATGAGTTAGATGAAATGGACCACTCTATGGCTTATCTAGCAAGAAAATTTTCAAACATCAGAGTCAAGAAGCCTATGTATTTCAAGGGTAAATGTCAATTATCCTACAACAACAACTGGAAATGAAAAACTCAGACAAATGCAACTGGAAAAGGTGGCTACAATTCAGGATCTGTGGTCAGTTCAAAGATTAGATGCTACAACTATGATAAACTTGGTCACTTTGTCACAGAATGCAGAAAGCCAAAGAAGGTGAAGAAGGATAAGGCTTATCGGGAGCTTGAAGCTAAGTATAAAGCACTTATGAGAAAACAATAGGGAAAATCTTATATTGCTGAAGGTAAGAGTTGGACTAACACAGATGATGAAGATGACGTTGAAGAATATGAAAAATATGCTCTCATGGCATTGGAGCATGGAGAGTCATCAACATCTAAATATGAGGTACATATTCTGACCACCATTAATTTGAATGCTACACAATATAAGGAAATTGTTGAAATGATGAGTGTAAAAATATTTCACATTCACACAAGCTTGGATGACAACTACCAAGGAAGTGAGTAGGCTGTCAAAAGTGAATGAAAAACTTGAGATTGAAAAACAATAACTAGATATGCAGCTTATTAGTCTAGAAGTAGTTAGATAAGAAAATGAATAACTCAAGAAAAAGTTGAAGTGTGTAGAGGAAGTAGCAGCTGTGCTAAGAGACAAAGTTGAGAAAAATGATCTTAAGCTCAAATTATTTAAAAATGCATCTCAATTGGTTGGTCGATACCATGAGAAGAACAAACCATGTGCTAGCATAGCTATTGTCTTGGACTATGAGGCTGTTTCATCCCACAAGAAAAGTGATGTTGACGTTATAAAGGAAAATGTGAATAAAGATGTTCATGTGGTGCTAAAAAAGGTGAATGCACCCTTGTCCAAAGCTTGTGAGGTGAACTTCAGTGAAGTGGAGCTTGTCATCAAGCAGGAAATTATAAATGAAGAAAGAAAGAAGAATGCAAAATCTACTATCAACACTAAATGTGAGAAGAATCCCGAAGTTAGTCCAATTTCCAAGACACCGGTAAATAAGATCAAGAATAAAAGCACTGGAAAGAAAAAGAAAAACAGAAATGGAAAGATAGGTGTCAACAAAAGCAACAATTATGCATATATTGCAGATGCTCCTAGAAAGCAATGTCAAAGATGTGGCCCAACAAATCATCAAACTCACCTTTGTAAAATGATTGTTAGTGAGCCAAAGTATGGAGCTTGCAAACACAATGAGGCACAAACAAATGAACCATACTCTTTCTGTGACAAGTTTGATTGCATTCCTTGCAACATGAAAGTTATGACCAACTGTCATAAGTTGAGAAAGGATCTAAAAGAAGTCAACTTCAGATATGTGATCAAAGAAGAAAATGTTAATCAAACTAAGAAAATGTTAATCAAACTAAGAATGTTGTTTCTTTTAAATGCTCAAGTTCTACTTCTGCTAACTTTGTCAAGAAGAAGAAAGTGTCCAACACTGTTTGGGTAGCTAAACACACTTAAACCTCATTGTGTGCAGGGCAAGAAGAATAAAGTCATTGGGATCATTGATAGTGGATGCTCCAGACACATGACTGGTGATAAAGACCCGCTATCACAGTTTGAGGAGGTGCCTGGCCCTTTAGTGACCTTTGAAGAAAATAACAAGGGATTCACAATGGGATATGGCAGTTTGATTCATGGAAATGTTGTCACTGAAGATGTAGCACTGGTTGCAGGTCTTGAAGTGAATCTTCTAAGTGTCAACCAATTTACTGATAAAGGTTTCAAGGTTATTTTTGACAAAGAAGATTACTCAATCACAAGCA
This sequence comes from Apium graveolens, assembly GCF_009905375.1. Lineage (NCBI taxonomy): Eukaryota > Viridiplantae > Streptophyta > Magnoliopsida > Apiales > Apiaceae > Apium > Apium graveolens. The sequence continues at coordinate 93,592,664 of NC_133652.1, forward strand.
AAAAGACCGGTGAAGTTGCTCTGAAAGGAGTAATGAAGGGTAGCCTATTTGTTACAGACATGAACTCATCAAACAAGAAAAGAATATGTTGCTTCTACAGTAGCTTCCACCATGCATGTGGATATGAAACATCTCTACACTCATCTTTTCAACAGTTTCTTTATATTGACTTGTATCTAAATCAATAGTGTTTAGAGTTGGTACCTCTGATTTTGAAGAGGATCATTCTCCATGCTCAAGAGCCATGAGTGCATAATTTCCAAATTCTTCTTTGTCATCATCTTCATCAGTGTCATCCCAACTTTTACCTTCGGTTATATAAGCATTTTCCTGTTGTATCTTCATGAGAGTTTCATACTTTGCTTCCAATTCTCGATAGGCTTTATCCTTCTTCACTTTCTTTGACTTCCTGCACTCAGTTGCAAAGTTGCCCAACTCATCAAAGTCAAAGCACCTTATCTTTGATTTGTCAACAGATCCAGTTTTATAACCACCTTTGCTAGCTGAGTTAAACTGAGTTTTTGGTTTCCAGATGTTGCTATTTCAGGACTATCCCTTGTTCTTGAAAAACCTTGGCTTTTTAACTCTAATATTATAGAATTTTCTATCCAGGTAAGATATTGATTGATCCATCTCATCTAGCTCATCAAGGGTGTAGTATTCATCTTCCTCTAGCTCCAAAATAACTTATTTCCGAGATCCCTTATTCTTTTGCTCAGCAACATGAATGACTGGAGTTTGAGCATCTTATTCATCTTCCCTTGCTTCACTGTCATTGAACACTAAGGCACCGGATCCATCAACCACATGTCCTTGGTTTTCTTTCAATGACTTTCTTTGTAACATCTCAAGCTCATATGTTTTTAAGATCCCATATAAGACTTTCAGTGTCATTATGCTCAAGTCTCTTCCTTCTCTAATAGCTGATATGTTCTAATCAAGATGGTCAGGAAGGGCTAGCAAAAACTTTAGGTTAACCTCCTCAGCTTCATAATAGTTATCATGAAGTTGCAAGTCATTTGTCAATTTATTGAATCTTTTAAAAAATTCAGTAATTCCTTCTTTAGGCTTTGCCATGAAACCCTCATACTGAGACACCAGTATTCTCCTTTGATTATACCTTACTTCCTCTGTACCCTCATACAAAATTTCAATCTTCTCTCAAATCTGTTTAGTTGTGTCACAGTTGACAATATTGTTGTATATAACATTATCAAGTGACTATATCAATATTAGCTGCAAGCCACTGTCCAGAGAGACTTTTTCCTTTTCAGGTTCGGTGTATTTTGAGGGGTCTTTAGGGGAAAAATGAGCTGGAATGACTACATCACCATCAGTAGATTCATCAACCCTTTCCATGGAAATAAAAGGGCCATTCTTAAGAATTTGGATGTACATGTGATTGGTCATCCTTATAAGCAACATCATCTTTTTTTTTCCACAGTGTATAGTTAGCTTTGTTAAAGGCTCGTATCTTGATGCTACTTAACTTTTGTGCACTCATTCTTCCAAAATCTTTATTTATTTGCTTTCAGATTTTGCTCTGATACCACTTGTTAGATATTGAATGCAACACAGGGGGTGAATGTGTTTCTTGGATTTTTAGCCTTTTTGTACTTGTTTGGATTTTATGTGAACATAGCAGTTTTAATTTTGCAGATATATCGTGTTTATAGAAATAAATCAACAAGCACAGAATTTTCAAAACTCACTTAATTTGTATTAATTAAGTTTGTCTTACTACACATTCTGTGTTCTTAAGAATATAAGAACTCAGCTTCTTTCTTGAGAGAATGCCAGAAAATTTAGATATGTTTTTGTTACATTGAACTAAGGACCAGTGCATGCTTTATAAACTAGCAACACAGGTTTACAAGATTTGCACTAAAATGTATTCTACTTTCTAAAACAACCTTTTTCTATTTCCATTTCTAGCCTAGCAAATCTGTGCAGAATCTTGCAGGTCTGTGACCATCCTTTGTCCAGTTAATCTTGGCCCTTGATCTTGTATTCTTCCAGCTACTTTGTAGACTTTTCAATCTAGTTGATAGATTGTTTGTTGACTGATAATCTTAAATCTTGAACTTGTCTGCATTCTGTATTTGAGAAGTATGTCGAGATATCCAGTTTGTTCTATAGAGAAGTGATATCTCGATAAGTATAATGACTTTTCGAGATCTCTTAGTTCTCTATATGTATACTTGACTTATCGAGGTCTCTAGATCCTTGCATATGAAATGACTTGTCGATATGTCTAAGATCTCTACATATATAAATGACTTGTCAATATCTCTGAGATCTTTATATACATTTTGACTTGTTGATATCTCTGAGATCTCTATATGAGATATTGACTTATCGATATTTCTAATTTTTCACATCTTCATTTGACTTGTCGATATCTCTGAGTTCTCTACATGCAGAAATGACTTGTCGATATCTCCAGTTCTCTACATCTTCATTTGACTTGTCGATAACTCTGAGACTTCTCTATAAGCCATTTTGGACTTCTCGATAAGTCATTCTGGACTTCTCGAATGACTTCTCGATATAACTTGATCTGTGACTTGTTGATATCTTGACTTAGAAAATTTTTCCTAGAATATTTTTTATTCAACTCCAAGCTTCTACACTTTTCTCTGAGGCATGATCATGACTTGATCTTCTTCCAGAGTTTATTCCTTAGCTTGAATCTGTTCACAGAAAAATCCTCTAGTCTAATCTTCTAACCATTTTACAGACTCGAGTAATACAATACAAAATACAAAATTGATTATCAAACAACTAAATCTTAGGGTTTATCAATATAACTTAGTTTTGTTATTATACATGCATGTCTTGCACAACAAATACAGTTTATGCAGACAAATTGAATTAAGTACTCAGCAATATAAACAGTTTTGTATTGATTGATAAAACTGATTACAAAACTAATATCTTGAGAGCTGCTAGGTTACATAAAAAGATATATCAATACGCGACACATAAAGTGTAAATCTAATATGTGCTTATATATACTGCACAGCTACACAATCAATAAGGAATTCTATTCTATACAATAAAGAATCCTAAAACATATCCATGTATTGATTGCTACAAGAAGTAAAGTTCTACACCGACATGTATTCTGCAATCCTTTCCTTCTTCGATATCTTCTGACTTTTCAGCTGAAGTGACCAAATACTGATCAGCAAATGTTAATAACAAATGCTGATGATGTCACCTTCTGCTAAACTCTGATATCAAATACTGATAATTAACTCTGATAGTTTATAAGCTGATATCATCAATTTCTTCTAACAGTACATCACCATTCTAGGCAGCAATGCCAAATTATTCACTCCACAAGATGTCTATGATGTCATTACAGATGTCTACAAGGCTCAAATCAAAGCCTTCAATTTCATTGGCAAAGTTGTAGAACAGACTTTGGATGGTCATCAAGGTGAAGTTGAGGAGCTGGTAAATAAGAAAATTGATGCACTAATGCCTACTCTCAATGACATGAAGTTCAAGTACATCAAGTTTAGGTGATATGAAGATTGTAAATTATAAATTATTTAGGTATTTGGATAATTTTACGTGAAAATTACTTATAAGTTCATAATGTATTTGGTAATTATAACTTATAAGTCATATTTTTTTAAATAAAATTATAAATATAAATTACAAATTACATGAATTAATAATTATGATACATTAATATAAAATCAAAAGGAGAAAATTTTAAAACAATAATTCTTACCTCGATATATAATTATATAATATACTATTTATCCCGGTTAAAATAAATTTATATAATTGATCCGGGTTAAAAAGGCGAAACTACGTATAGTTAGTTGAATTTAGTTTAGTCAGTGTAATGGTCTCGAACTAAAACAAAATAATATACACTATTCACAGAAAATAAAAGAATTATACGATTAGTTAGGGTTAAAATAAAATTAAAATTAAAATAAAAAAATAACTAACCATCATTTAAAAATTTTACATAAACAAATTTTATATCTTAAAATTTTAATCAACTAAATTTACACTAAAATATACGTGTGTTATATATCTACAAACTTAAGCATGATATCATGAATTATATTTAATATATATACATAATATGATCATATAAGTATTGCAAATTTATCCAAGCAAATAAAATGAGAATGTTGTAGTTTTTTCACATCCTACTTGTGATAATATATAGGTGTTAGCCAAACAGTCAACCCAACTATAAAACTCTTTTGGCCCATCGATGTTCATTTCCTTGTCCGCCAAACATGCACTATGATTCGCAACAGTAGATTTATTTATTTTATTTCGAATATTGCTTAAAATACTTATAGTCAGTAATGAAATAGTTGAATCAGAGAAATGCGTGCAGTAAAATATATAGTATATGAAACCTTTGAATTAATCAACTTGTGTTTGACTTATGCTATTTTTTTATGTAAACTTTTACATGTATTGATATTAGTACGTGAGGCCAGGGTCTGCTGCATCTCAGAAAGGGTCATAGAATATGTACACATAAAATAAAATATAGTAAAAAGATGGATTAAAAAAACAAGAAGGGGGCAAATACTGAGATCACGTGAGTCCCACATACTCCCACTTCCTCTAGCCCCCTCCCTACTGTGACCTTTTCACTGCACAAAAAATATTACTCACCACGCTTGTCGGTGCACTCTCGAATCTTCATCATTTTCACTCACTTCAAACAAAATACTAATATAACACATCCTCCATTCACTTCGGGTAATACAAGTATTAATATTTGTAAATCAATACAATTACCAAGATAAACATGTTTGAAAGTAGAGTGTAATTTTATAAAGTTGACGCAAGGGGGTCTCATATTCGAGAGATACATAGAAGAGATACACATACATACATACATACATACAGAAATATTCAATTGACAAGACTTCGAATTCTCGTATTGTAACAAATGGCTAATGATAAAGATCTCATCTACTGAGGATTAAGAATAATTATGATTTAATGCACTGAACATCAAATCACTGTTATCAGTTACCAGATGCCAATGAACAGAATTGTAAAGCAATTAACCAAGAGAAATACTACACAAAAAAGAGCCACCACGAATACAAACTATATTTTAAAAAAAAAGGTACTCCTGCTGATAGCATTTCAACAGGTTCACCTGTTAATTTTAATATCTAGCTAGCAAGAATAAAATTAAAAATATACCTAATATGTAAAAGAAAAATGTTACATGCTTTTTTGCTATTTTAGAATTGTCTTCTCTACTTGGGGGGCTTCTGGTTACCCGCCCTTGTTATCTACTAACATCTGATCATTTTTCATTCAGACACCGATGAATACCACTAACATATAAAGAACCAAGAGGAGCAACATAAATACACATCTCATTCTTATTCAACAAGACTCATATTAAGCAAATAATGGACCAGCTAAGTTTATGTTCTAACGAGTTCACACTTGCACAAAGGAAACAATTATACCAATATACTCCTTAAGTAAATAATGCACAAGTAAGATTTGATACATAAATCATAGATAGTGTAGGTAAGAGCAAGACAACACTAAACTACTAAAGTGGTTTTGCGCCACCATTTTCTTGAGCAGAGTTGACTGGGGTGCTTGTACCACTCTTCTTGGAAGAGGACTGCCCCGTTATGCTTCTGCCCATAAACTTTCCAGCTTTGCTCAGACCGCTTCCAACAGCTCCAAAGCCACTCCCGACAATCCCAACTCCAGCACCGAGACCAGTACCCACCATCCCAACTCCAGCACCAATACCACTTCCCACTGCCCCCACAGCATCCATTGTGCTACCGATAACCCCTGCTTCTTTTAGTTTCTTTCTCTCTTCTAGAATTCTCTTCTCATCTTCCAGGGCTTGATATTGCTCTTCTTTGTTGAAGTCGTGATACAAAACCTAAAATTTCAGAAGTCGGGGATTAAAAAATTGAAATTCTAATTGGAGCATGTACTACATTAATGTAATACATTTACTTCAAAAAATCCAGCATTTGCACGCTTTGCCTCCCAAACAAAAGCATGCCCCCCTAATGCAATGTGCTCGATTCATATGACACAAGGTAGTAAAGCTTCGGAATGGAAAGATCCTAGTGCCTAGGTGTGCCTCAAAGAACTATAGCCAAAAGGTCTTGAATGATCGAAGGAACTTATTTTTTTTCTTTTTTTCCCTAAAAAGTATATACAGTATCAAGGCTTACATTTACAGGTGAAGCTAAAAATGTTCATTTGATATGGTACCTTAATACTAATAGTACCCCTGTCCTTCTTATCTTTTATCTTAAGCATATCCAGTGATGGCATCAGTCTCAGCTGAATCTCCTTTGATGTATCAGCTTCTAGCTCACGTAATGGTAACTTTGCTATACCCAGTCGCTTGTCTTGTCCAATGTCTTGGTCAAATACCTGCATAATTAACTTTTAAGTATAATTGCAGCAATAGGTATATCTATAATCAATTACAAACCTAGATGGCACAATGACAGGATAAAGAAATCTACCAATTCTAGCAGCCATAAACATCAGCAAACTAAACATATGAAAATAACAAAGTTGACTACCACAAAGAAAAAAAAACTGAAAGGTCATGAACATGACTGTACTTGGCTTTTCTTCTGCGTTCCCATTTTCTTTTACTTCAACAGACATTTCATATAATTAATTTGATCTAGCAAGCAACACACTGCATGAATAAGCTAAATCATACAAAGTATAAAGTAGGCGACATAACAAGTTATAACGTACAATACAAGACATGACCTTTCACAGATCAAACTAATTGGTGTAGAACTACTGGAAAATATTTTCAACCAACTCTTGTTGGTTGTAAGATTTTGCAGATTTCGTGATATGTACAGCTTCAAATATACAGTCAATCTTGTTGCGTCGACATATATTAAAGCACCAAATGAATCTAAAGAAAGAAAATAGAATCAACATATACGAAGAGAAGGCCATAGGACAAAAACCTCAAAAATGAGAGACTGTGTTTCCTTGTCTTCAGCAATCAACTCAAATGTCTCATCCCAAACGGGATTCAAGTTGTTATCAACAACCTTTGTCTTAACCTTGAAAAGTGGTCTTATGTACACAACCACGTATGGATCAGATTTTCCAATCATCTCCATGTTCTTTAAATCATTTGCCTTCACTACTGTCAGAGTAAGCTTCCCTTGTGGTTTAAGCTCCAAATCACTGCATCACACCACAGGAACAAGTAGAATATTACACTCACATGATTAACCAAAGACTAGAATATTTGTTAGTGCATGATCAAATAACCTATAGCTACAAGGTCTCTACATTTTTGGTTAAAGATTATGGTCTGGATGAGACAGAATGCAAGCTAAGAATTTCTAAGACTAATTTTGGAAAACAAATATTGAACTTCTTGTCAAAAAATACTATACTAATATCAGCAAATCATACAACATAAAACTATAATATTGACAAAAGATCAGCAGTGCAATTAGGCAGATAGCCTTCAAATGTCTATTGCACACAGAAAAAAAGGGTGCACCTCGATAAAAACTGAAAAAAGACACTTGATTTCTCTATTCACTTCTAATATCCCTTATTTGCCTCATCAGGCAATACATAGCTCCACTACCGGGATGTTTCACATAGGTCACATTAGATTAAAACTTAATGAATACAAGGATGGAATCTTAAAAATAGCAAACTGGCTGATTAATAATTTACACTAATCATTTTGGGACATATGGGACCCAACAAGCATGGTTGTTACGTCGGTGCATCGAGTCGGCCGGGATGTCTGGCAAGTCAAGTAGTGACTAGTCAAGACTAGTCGACAAAGTATAAAATAATAAATAAGTAGATTTATATAAATACATAATAAATGTGTTCTAACTTCTAAGAAACCATTTTCTCATTTTTCTCTAAATATCAGCCATCTGCCACAAGAATAAGTAAGTGTAAGTGCATAAATAAGTAAAAACAATCATTGTTTGTGTGTACTGTGTAAGTGTGTGTACTGTGCAAGTGTGTGTGTGTGTGTGTATATATATATATGTTTGTGTGAGTGTTCATATATTGTAACCTGTGTATTATATATATATATATATAAGTGCATGTATATATGTAAATGTGTGTATTTACATACAAGAGGAAGAGAATGAAGAATTGAGATTTGAGACGATATATACTGGGCTTTTGTTTTAAGAATATTTGGCTACTTAAATGGGCTTTTCTGCAATTGGGCTGTTTTTAAAAAAAATTATAACCTAGTCGAACGACTAGGTCTCCTAGTCGACCCAGTCGACCAATCGACGTCCAGTCGCCCGAGAGAGCCACAAATACCCAGTCGAGCTTTTAAGTCGACCCTTGCCAACTGACTACTCAACTAGTCGACGATTAGTCGTGACTAGTCGAGCGAAGTAACAACCATGCCAACAAGTAATTAGCAACTTAGAAATTCTAGGTATAGGTTGTCACATGCATTTTTAGTAAAACAATGAGACATGTGGCAACAGTACGAGTCGGTCTATTCTTATTTCACATCCTGCATCAACTATTAGCACATGACAAGGACACCATAGGTCTACTACAGCATAGCCTGCGTGTCCATACAGCAAGATTTATAACTAGACCTTTATCATGAACTTCTTGGTACACTTGAGTTCAGGAAATCAAGTCAATTCAATTGCCTCACTTAGCTAGAACCTATATTATGTAGCAACAGACCATGGAAACTCGCAGAAAAAAAGAAAGAAAGAAGACATCTAGGTAAAGGTACTGCAGATTTTTCATAAGAGATCCCCTAATCAATGATATGTACCTTGTGTCGACAGGCACACCACCAATCGGAACAACAATCCTGTGGGGCCACTGAAGCATATCTGTGACAATGGTATGTACAGTATCCTATCCACGAGAAAAAACCTCATTTAAAATAGATTATTAAATGCACTTCAAAGAAGTAATGCAAGTATTTTTGTTGAAGAAATGGCACCCCAAGTAAACTTACATCTATCATATCTGAAAGTCCAGGAATAGCTGTTAAACTTCCTCCAATAGCCTTCAGAGTATAATCAATTCTTGGCTTTGGCTGTTTAATGACATAGGAATCATTTTTAGTCCATTATCTAGTAGTCGAACGTATAATATACATATTATTATACTATGGTATACTAACTGGGAAAGGAAAGCAATAATTACAACACAAATTCCACTGCAATATTCATCACATAGAGTACAAGGTTAACTTGAATAAATTTATTAAAGACAGGGGAGAAACTCCAGCGATTGAGCAAGTTTCTTGACTAAGAGATCAGATGAGCATTAAAAAGTAGTCCGGAAATACATAATCTCAAGGTATATGTGCGTGTGTGAGGGAGAGGGTGGGAGGGAGCACATGTTCCATATTACAGATGAATCAGCTACTCTTAAGCCGACCAGGTTCATAATGTCTAATCATAGAGTTAATAGCTTTCCCATTATTGAACTACTCAAGATTAGCTCTGGCTTCATTTGCTTTATTGATGCTTACTTTCTTTCTACATAAACAGGCTTACTGAATTAACTGAAAGGTTCAGTATAAAGCAGTTTCCTTTGCCAGAACAGGTTGCTCCTCACATAATGATCATACTACTTGCAAGCAGGGCCATCTCAATAAGAAGGCCGAATGAGTAAATGATGCTGACTTGGCTCTTTAAGCAAGATAAAAAAAGTTGCAAGCAAGAGCAAGTTATGTACAAGGGTCCATTTTTTATACATAGATTCAGCCTTGAATTTGGTAGAGACCGCACTACTTGCACATTATCTACTGAAAGTTTCGAAGCAGATGTGGAATAAACTATGAATATGCCATCCGTTTATCAAATGAATTTTGCCTTCTCAAACCCAACCAAGAAGAGCAATATTGTTCATCATATTAGAATTTTATTACTTGTAGGTCAAAGTCACACTCTAAAGTAATTTAACTAGATGTCCTTCCTTGACTGGGATTGGTGAAGAATAACGAATCAAATCGACATTGTTGTATGGACGTGCACAGAAAGTAAAGCAATTAATACTACAATGAAGAATAACCAATAACATTGTTGTTGTTGCTTTATTGTACCTCCGAAAGTAAAGCAACAACTACAGCAGAGATGCATGGAATTTCATCAGTGAGTTGGAAGATGACACGGATAACAGTAAAAACTTGGAGGTCCTTCAACTGCAGCCAATAACCACATAATATTGAGTGGACAGGTGGCAGTACACATAAAACCAATGTAATAATGAAAAAGAGAAACCCTAAAATATGTTAAATTAGAAGATGAAAATTGGTTGATTTATTAACCTGAATGGGTATAGATGCAACCATTGCAGCCTCAATGCCTAGGATGATGCTCGGATCACCACCCCACCGGAAATCAATATCCATTGTAATTTGACCTTCTTTAAGGCTCTGAACACGGATGCCTGCACCGAAATATTATTTTGCAAGTATAAAGCATATTCCAAAATAAAAATATGGCGAGATGTATTTGAAAGGTGGAAATGTGGTTCAGATGATTGACCCAAGACAACATAAGCACAAACTGGACCTCATATAAATATCAATTAGCATATGCCAAGCAGCTTCCACTATGCCATTCCATACTTATAGAATATATGTGAAACAGAAACTAGTTTTGTACACAGTATAATAGGCATGACTTCTGTGACCCACAGAAGCTAACAGCACATGAAGCAGATCTTAGTCCAGTATGTGATCAATACCTTCAATCTTAGGAGGCACATTTCCAAGGGATAGTTTGCTAAACTTCATCGACGTGATTCCTGCTGGTCGATATTCCTCTAACAAAGGTTCGACAGATTCTTTTATTATTGCCGTTGCTGCCTGCAAATAATCACATTCAACAATGGTTAGCCCGACAAGACGAAAAAAAGAAGCTCGCATACTAAACAAAAATGACAGCATGATGCTGATTTCAGTTAATTATCACTTATTAAAGCTATGGACAATTTGCAATGGCATTATTTTGAAGAACAGAAGGTTCCACCAGCATGAAAAAGTATAGATCTCCTAGGCTGTGGGATTCTTTGTTTGATAGGTAAAACAATTCACTTATAATAATAAGCCATAAGGCACCTACAAAAATAATCAATATTTAACGAACACATAATATATATCAAATCAAGAATTCCATCATTGAAGCTACCATTGCCAAGATTTCCTAGGGCGTGGGACTGTGTATGGTGATGAATTTTGTAATTAACTAATTATCAATGTGTCTAAAAGTCACAACTAAATACGTTATGCACTTATGCATCCCAGTTGATTGTTTCAACAATTTTAATAATATTGAACACTATACTACATAAGGTATCACTATGTCACTGTGGACGTTGGAAACAAGATTTAAAGATCACTACAGAACTCTTATTATTCATCAAAAGTATTCAAAACTAAAAAACATCGTAAGAGGTCATGTGCAATAAACGATGCATCAAAATTCCTGGGAGAGTCAAAAAGTTCAGTAAAAACATACCTAAATTCCAGTGAACAGATAAACACAACTATAATTGAAGATGTATTGTCTAGGACGCAAGGGGTCTATGACATAGCTTTATGAATAAATGCATCTTGTCTTTTAACTTCAAAGACAAATTTGAAAGACGGGAAAGGGGAAAATCTTACATCTGCAACAAATGGCCAGAGTTTGCTCAGTTGTTTGTTCAACCATTTAACCTGAAGTTTCAAAGAATGAAAAAGGAGTTATATCTAAACTGGTAAAATTATTTGAGTTACCAGTAATGAAAGAAAGTAATAAGAAGGTAACCAGAAGGATACATATTCAAAATATAACAATTTATGGATATTATATTTCTGAAGGAATGTAATATGTGAGTGTGTGCCGGGTTCTAGTGGCAACTTGAGACCTAACCCCCAAATGACTAAATTTGATTATATTAAATTGGTGAAGGACTGAAGGTTCAGTTCTAACCACATGTTATTTAGCCACAGAAAATGACATCCCCTGTGTGTGTGTCAAAAGTTATATGAATTATCATTTCCATATTTTTTAGTATAATATAATCCAAGCAATCACCTTAACTCTGAACAGTATATAGATCTCACACCACAATTCGCTGAATAAGATATAAAGAGGTCCGAAAATGGATTATATAAGATTGTAACGAGGACATTTATTAGTATATTACACTTGTAAACACATACACAGCATACATCACTTTAGTCAAAGTGTACTTGCCAAATTGATTAATATTAACAAATAATCATATCTTTGTTGATTAAAATGTGACAAAACACCCATAACTCAAATTCATGAGGTATGTTGATCGATATTTTAAAAAACCCTTGATTCAAAATCCTTGAGCATGACATACTTGTAAGAATGTTTAGTATTAATAAAGCCACCGCTCCTACGTTATTGTAAACAGGACAAAATGCCATTAACCCAGGTCAGGAAGGTCAGCAGTTCACATGATTACACTTAACTATCTACGGGTACTTAGGACTTGACCTTGAGATGCTATATCAACTATAATGCAATATAACAAGTTTAACAAGACACTGGTAGATGGACTTCATAAGAAAAATCATGCCAACCAGCAAGTAAACTAACCTGCTCATAAACAGGAAATGATATCCACTCAGGAAAGTTGTCTCCACATATTTTCTTTAAATCATCTCTATTGAGGGATCCAAGGAGCTTAATGTCAACTGCCTGGAGCCAAAAAATACAATAAGAGGATTAACAACTGTAACCAAGAAAAGCACATCTTTTGACGGCAGAAGCTGAAAGTAAACAGGAGGGAGTAGCTAGTGTATCAAGGATTCTGGTATATAGTCTGAAACAGTAATTAATACATGTCGATTGTTGGCGCAAGAATAACAGTCACCACCAAGGATCCAATCAATTTGATGGCACTGGAGCCTAAAGGTCAACCTAAGTACTTCAAAATTCACATTCTAAATATCATTTTTACCTTAAAATTTGTTAATTCAGAAATAAAAATACTGATTTCTATCTTTAGAACTATTATTATATACATATTACGACAGAGCCTTTCACTATTTAGAAATTTAGACCATTTCCGAATATAAAGGCATACTAATATAGCCTCTGAGAGTACAGTAGCAAGACCAAAAATCTAAGGAAGGCGTGACAATCGACATTGTAGCAATAAAAAGAAGTTTCGTTCTTTAACTGAACAGGAACCAGGTAAGTATATTCACAAAAACCAAAAAAAAACTAAATGCACAGTATTCATTACCAACTTAAGTTCTTAAGCAAGTTCCATAAAACCAATACTGAATTCTTCATCTATGGCTAAAGCGCAAAAACCCTGTGTAGTTCCATTAGCTAAGCCCCCCTAACCAACTTAATATTTTTGTACGCTAAACTAGTGCTCAAGTAATTTCTAGAGGACTACAGGTGGTTGGTTGGCCAGATTTTCTTCGCAGTAACATAATTTTTTTCAAATGGTGCCACTTGTCTTTCATGTTTCTCAAAAGTGGCTTGATGACAATTACAGTTGGCACAGCAAAGCGTGTCTTGACACCCAAAACTTGACTGGTGCTAAATGAGACAACATCAATGCATAACATTTAATCCTCGTGAACATACTCAAATCATTACTGTTAATCACACAATGTTAAGACTAAGTAAATTGTCTACATACTGAGTGCTACATAACCTAATACTGCACGATATTGCAAAAAAACCTCAACTGTCCTCTGGGAACATTCGAGCATATAATACTAAATGGGCAACTTGGTTAATGGTATTTATAACCCGCTTATTAAGAATTGGAATGTATTACCATGTATCTGTATGTGGTTAAGAGATTTATTAGTTCGATTGGGAAACTCCTTCTCTTTTTACCCCCATTGGTTTCCAAATCACTGAGCATCCCCATTCCCCTATTCCCAGTTTGCACCAACAATCCACACGGCCCCTTTCGAACACTAAAAAAAAATCATGTTTCATTTCACCACACTAGTAGCTACCCAGTAAAAAAACCTAGCTAGAGCTTGTCCATTAACAAATTACTTGCAAAATAAAATAAAATATAATTCTCATAAACTAAACCGTAATTACAAATTTATATTCAAATGTAACAAAACAAAATAAATCCAAATGTGAAAGAATACCTTAGCAATACGTTTATTGCTTCGATACTTCATCATACGACTCCAACCAGCCATCAGTGCAATTCCGGTGATCATCCCCATCAGAATTCCAGAAATTAACCCCATCTCTCTGCAACAAAATCACAAAACATAAAAAAACCCAAAAATGAGTTCAAACAATCCCTAAAACATCAGAAATATACACAATCAATATTTACACTAATTCAATTCAATTAATACTTACACTGATTCAGCCAATACAATTCACAATCACTCGTCTCTTATCAGACCTATCTCTCTCGCGTGCTCTCTCTCTCTCTCGCTCGCTCTCTCCTTTTTTCTCTCTCTCTCTCTCAAAAAGTGTGTGTGTTGGGGAGATATTATTATTGTTGTAGGGGGGGGGCGGTTACTTCTATCCACAAAGATCAAAACAAGCAAAGGATCATTTCGTTAATATACATACAGATACATACACAGCGAGTGTGTGTGTGAAGCGTCGTGAATCGTGATCAACCCCCACTCGCATTCAATTAGCTCAGATTTGTCTCGTTTCCTACAACTTTAGTATTTTTGCATTTTAGACCCCACTGTTTCCGCATTATTGTGTTTCATGACCCCATTTCATCTAATCTGTCTAATTTTGACCATTTTTCTTTGTTTTTTTTTCATATCTTACTTTAAAATATAAAATAATACAATTTTATATACTATACGAGCATAGTAAACTAACTCAGATATTTAGCTATAGTGTTTTAGGTAAATTTGTCGGGTCTACCACAAAAGCTACCATCTTCCTAGTAAAAAAATTTCATAAATACATTTAATATTATAAATTGATGTGAATATACGACACTTCACGTAATATAATATAATTTTTTATAAAATTCATTTGTTCACGAAATTTTTCACAAATTAATTATTTATCGGTCATTGTATATTATGATATGTCACCTATATTTATAAGTGAAGATTTCGTTACACATCATTTACTTCGTATAGAAAAGCTTTAGTTTCTTATTTTTGGATTGGAAATTATGATCATGTTTTTTGTTTTTTTTTTTCAAGAAAAGTTTTCTGATGCAGACAAGGAAAAATTGAGCATGTATCAAGTAAGAAATATTTGCAAGTTGAATTTTTTTCGATGTGTCACAGAAATGTTTAGAATATAAAACAAGCATTGAACATACTATCATCTCGTTCAACATTTTTTTAAAATATAATTGTGACATTACACATAACTTTATCAAATTAGAATATTTTTCCATTTACATATCCTAAAGTTTTTTCCTAAAGCAAGATATGAGATATTCTTAAGTTTAAGTGAATATGATATAGTAATTTTAATTTTTAAATCATTAATATGAAGGTTTGCAAAGAAAGTCAAGAATACTGATGTGCTAATTAATGTAACAAATCAAGTGATATCCCAGAAAATTGTTATCTAAACCCATAACCAAACAGGACAGCTAAGTCCCACTTCTGCCGACACAGCCTCACAGCTCATTTCTGTACTTAAATTCCCAAAATGCCACTCAATTCTCACATAATTACTTTCCTCCCAAATAATTTATCTATAGTGTACACTCAAAGTGGAAAACACTTTTTCAACACTCACTCCATAAGAACTATCATTCCACATATTGTAATAAAACTGACCAACCAAGGTAAATTAGCAATGGTTGTCCTGACACCGGTACTAGGAGGTGGAGTAGTCACGTCTGGCACCGGGGGTGATGGCTCCACGTAGGCTGGTGGTGGAGGCTGGTTGAGGCTTGGTGGAAGTCCACTGCCATATTTTACATCAATCTCAAAAGCCATTCCTTGCTCACATTGTACACCATCATCTGAATCGGAGAAGTAATAGTTTGTACCATTTATAGTCAATGGGACTGCAATGGTGAGTGATTGGTTGAACTCATTGTTGCCACTTGTGAATGAGAAGGTGTCATCGTCTTCGGAGTAGTCGATAGTGCAGTTTTTGTAGGTAGTTGCGTTATAAGTTTGGATCACACTTTGGTTTGTACTTGTCTTGAATACTGCAAGAACAAAATAAAACAAAATTAACATTACTTGGGCTTTCTGCTGAAGTTTGAAAAGGTTAAACAGGGTAACATTCAAATGATCAAATCCAAGTCTTGCCTAAAAATTAACATTTGAGTAAATATTATTGGTAATGTCCAATTAGGCAATTAGGTTTGGCATTGTATCACTTGTATACTTAATACCTATGCACAAAACTCCCAAGGCCCTATCCAGGCAGTGTGTATGAAATGCCCAGCCTAACTCTTACTTTACATACAGAAGAATCTGTTTTAGGATACAAACCATAACTTATTTATGTGAATCCAGCTATCTAGTTCAAAGGAAAGAAGAAAATGGTTAACCAAAGTTATGTATCAACTAAAAGAAATATTACAAGGGAATGTAGCAGCTATTTATATACATTGACATATTAAAAAATTAGGCCAAGCAACTACATAACATCCAAGTACTAATACTACACATTATACAACATTGAAAAAGATTAGAAATCATAATGTTTGCAATCTTTTCTATGAATAGAAGAAACGTGTATCATCAACGATTTACTTCTGACCCCATCATCATATCAGCTATACTAGGGGAGGCATGGCTGATGGCTGCCATTGGCCATTGAACCTTACCAAATTGGAAAAAAAAATGAATATTATCAAAATGCCGATGCTTTCCGGTTATAGTTTGGAAGACTGGGGTACTAACATTCAAATCTCAGTTGCCTGAAAATAAGACATTCAACTTTAAATGAACATTAGTAGTTCTGTGCGTCTATGTCCAGCATTGTAGATTCGTATGCACAAAACTCCCTAGACCATATCCAGTTGGTCCAGAGGAAGTCCCCAACCTTACCCTTATTTTACACAAAAGAGTTCAGGACCCAAATGGCAACTTATTTTAACGTGCATCTAGGCCACAAACTGTAACTTAAATATATGTTTCGAGAGGAAAATAAGAGGACAAATTTTACAAAGTTGAGGCTTCATACTTAAAAACAAAATTTAGAGACAATGTACCCACAATTGGGCCTGTTTGGCAGACAACTTATAAATCACTCATGGTTTATAAGCCCGTAACAGCTTATCTACGAGTGTTTGTCGACCCAACTTATAAAAATTTATAACTTATAAGCTAATAAGTTGAATGTTAGTAACGACGTATTTTTTCTCAACTTATTTTGATTTTTTGCTGATTTATTAACCTCAGTTTTAAAATATATATTTTTAAATGTTAATCTAACTTAAAATTCATGAATTTAGATAATTATATTTAATAATTATTTATTTTAGTTCATTTAAGAAAAAAAAAATTCTGACTTATAAGTATAACTATCCAAACACTTATTTAAGTTATAAGTATTCTTCTCATTATCACTTATAATTCACTTATTCATTTTAAATCGTAAGTTACTTATTTTTAGATTTCTCAAACGGACACTAAGATAGAAACAGGCATATTCACGCTTCAGATACATTTTACCAAATACTAACACATTATGCATCACTGAGAAAGATTGGATATCATTATTTTTCGCGATCCTATTTTCAAATACAAGAAACATATCATCAAAAGATGACTTCCAATCTCCATCATTATATCAACTGTAATGGAAGGCATGGCTGTATTTTGCAATTGACCATTGCCAAATAATAACCTACTCCTAAAACAGTACAACAATCAATTCATATACTCCTTTAACTGAAAAAAAAGACATAAATCTACATACTAGTAAATCGAAAGGAATCCGAGTTCGCAGGCCTAAGAACAGTAAAATGGAAGGGACAATTATGAGAATATAAACTAAAAGAATGAAGAATAAAATGTAAAATGGATGCAATATTGAAGTAAAATAAAGGTGGAAAACAAGGAGAGAGAAGTTACTGAGGTAATCGCCGAGATAAAAAGTCTGTTTAGCAGCCCAGTCAGAGTACTTAGCAGCAGGAGTGGAAGTGTCGGCATTAAAGAACCAGCCAGCGGCGCCACCGACGGTGTGGTTAGTGTACGCAGCTGCAGGCAGAGGCGAGATGAGGATGATGAAAGATATAATTATCAAAGTTGTAAAATATTTAGTTTCCATAGTTAGAACCAGAGCGACCAAGTTTTGCAAATCTAAGTCTGACACCTACTACAGATTTAGATTTGATGGGAAAGGAATAAAATAAATGGAGAGGGAGATGCGACTTCAGAACATTACTAAACTCAAAGTTTGAATGACTTCACAATAACATGTGCAGATACAAAAGGACAAACTGTGGGGCGCCTTTTGCAGGGGTTTACTGGTCAACCGCTTAATTTCGTCCAACTGCCTAACCGCTCGTAACCGAACCGTATTTTGCGGATAATCACGAAACACGGATTGGTCGTGGATTTAAAATCTGCTCATTCGCGGTTTGGATGCGGTTTTAAATTTTTAAAAATCACAAAATCACAACCGTAACTAGCAATATATATTTATAATAAAATAAATTTCCAAAAATTAGGTTGATATCATATAAATTAATATGTATATACATGTATTAACTAATCTTAGGTTAATGTTAAGATTCCGTTCATAAAATTTACGATCATTATAAGATATATAACCAAATAAATGGAAAATGTAATTATCATGTAATTTTTTTTATCCTTTTATTTTTTCTTTTCTCTTGCTTCCATATTTTTGTATGTTTTTAATATTCTTACTCACGTAACCTAAACTTGAATTTATTAATATTGCGAATTTATTTTTTTGTAAATTATTAATTATTTTAAAATAAGTGGTTGAACCGCAAACCAATCCGCAATAATCGTAAATTCGCAACCGCAATTGACGCGGTTAATCGCAATCGCAAATGCGGTTGCGGATGATAATTTTTTAAAATCACTCTTCGCAGTTTGGTTCGACTTTTATCCAAAAACTGATCCGATCCGAACCGCGTACGCCCCTATCCTTCTGTTATCCTCCTGTCTTGAGGCCTGTGGGCACATACTCCCTCCCACCGTTCATAAATCATAGGCAGGTTTGATTTTTTTACGGGTAGTTTGAAATGTAAAATATATATATATATATATATATATATATTTTATATTTTTATTTGTTATTTTTCTTTGCTAAATCATGTTTTAGAGTAATCTCGATTAAGTAATAATATATAAAATAATATTATTTTTTGGTTTCAACATAATACAGAAATAATATATTTTTACTCCCGAAAAATTAATAAATTTATTAAAATAATTTTTTACTTGGCCCCAAATTTATTATTCCCTAAGTTCTTTTTTAGTCGTCACATTTAATTTTTCACTAATCAAATTAAGCAAATTTTGACCAAAGATTAAATCTTACTTATTTATTATTTTGAAAAGACTGAAAATTATATTTTAAGATATATTAATGTTATTTTTGGTGATATAACTTTTTTAATATTTTAAATAATTTATATATGTAATTTTTTATTAATTTGAATAACAAAATTCAACGGTTGAACTAAACTAAAAGTATTTATATTTTAAAAAAATGTGAGTAATTCATAAGTTTAAAAAATGCATGCATTTTATAGTTAAGTAACTAAGTGACTAATAAGTAGTGACTAATAAGTGCGTGTCAAGAATTGTCAGAGGAGAGTACTAAAGTAAGGGTGTGTTCACTTAATATATGGGTCGATAGCATCAACCGGACACTCATTATTTTGAACATCTTAAAATTTTTAAACGATTGTTATTTAAAGGAGACTTCATTAAAAATGGACTATTCAGCGGGTATTTTAAATATCTTAAAATTCTGATAAATATTTTAAACGATTATTATTTAAAAATGGTTATTTAAATATTTCATCACGAGTTATAATCGTATCATTCAATTAGAATATTAAATTTCATTTTATCCTCAATATTGGAATAACTCATTTTTTCAAACGATGGTTACACTTTTTTTATTGATAAGATATAATTTTATTTATCAATTTCGTTTATAAAATTTGTATCTAGTACGGCCAAAAAAATGTTATTATTTTAAAAAATTATTAAAAAGGTGAAATACTTATAAGTAAATAAATTTAAGGGAAATCTTTGAATGCAAGTCGTGTTTATAATTTTTTTTTACAGTATTATTAATCTTATGAATTTATACTAAATTAATATAACACATATCTTTTTTTGGTTAGTTTTGGTTATCCTACCACAATCATAACCATCATGATCTTGACCATTATATCTTCTTAATCAAATAATCAATAGTTAGATACATATACACTAAAAGAATTTACACTATTTAAATTATCAGGCTCGAATCATACCAATAATAAATATTTATATTATTATTTATGCATAACTCAAGTTTTTAGTTCCGAATTTCATCAAACACAACAAATTTTTATATTATCATTTTTAAACATACTAATAAGGTTAATGGTTAAAATGTCATCAATCACATACTATTTAATCTTAACTAAACCATATACCAGTTAAGATTAAATAGTATATGATTGATGACATTTTAATCATTAATCTTATTATTATTATGTTTATGAATAATAATATAAAATTTTAGTTTTATACTATTTAATTTTAATCATGAAATTAGGATGTTGATTTTAAATAATATAAAATATTTAAAATATAAATGAACAGAGCGGATTTTAAAACTATAAGCATAACTTGAAATATTTTGATGATAGTATAACGTAACGTTGAGGGAAATGGTACGAGAAACAAATAAAACAAGGGGCGATCGATTCTACACTCTGGCGCTCAAATCGCCTCATATTTCTACAACACTCTTTCTCCATTCTCCTCCAAATTCATTGTGTTCATCTTTCTTCAATTCCCAGCAAATCTCACCCATTTCTCCATCCATTTCCCTAAAGGTAATAATACATTATTTATTTTTTTCATTTTTCATCCCTCCGTCTCTCTTTTTTTTACCTCATGATCTCCTTATCTTTATTTCTGCATCCTCCCCTCCATCTCTGATCTATGCATGTAGTATGTGTCTTTAAATATTGTAATTATGTTCACATTTGATTTATCATGCGTTTAGGTTTACTATCATTTTGCACGAGCCAGCTAGATCATTATTTATAGGCACTTTCATCATGTTTATTTCATTAACTTGAATTGGTTTGGGACTTGTCTGTGTGTGTGTTTTCATTTATGTATTTGAAATTCGTTATGAGCTAATTGCTATTAATTCCGGATAATAACAGTGACTAAATTAAGCTTGAAATCGAATTAGTAATGTTACACCAGCACACATTATCAAATTGCTTGACGTCTGTGTGATTGTTTTACAAATTATCTAGCATCATTTTTTTTGCAATTTTAGTTTATGATGTCTTTGTATGTTCTTCACGACCTCACGTTCGAGTTTTTCCTTACAGGAGTACTTTGAATTGGTTTGCATGAGGGATAATCAGATTATAAATGGAAGATGAAGAGTTGCAAGATAGAAAAGAAACTACTACTGGAGAAAATTTAAATAGGGATGAAACAGTAGGAACATCTAGTACAGAACATGCTGATGTTAGTGAGCGTAGGTCAGGTCAGGTAGGTGATAATGCTA
Organism: Apium graveolens; assembly: GCF_009905375.1. Lineage (NCBI taxonomy): Eukaryota > Viridiplantae > Streptophyta > Magnoliopsida > Apiales > Apiaceae > Apium > Apium graveolens. Next base: position 93,614,365 of record NC_133652.1, read on the forward strand.
GCCAAGAGGTTGGAACTGCAAATAGAGCGGATAATAGCATGTCTGAGCAGCAGGTGCCTTTAAAAGGCAAGGGGAAGGTTGATGATTTAATGCACTCGATGGACATTGGAGGGGTTGAATCTTTAGATAATCTTGATTCTACTTTGCATCTACACAAGGAGGGTGGCAAATCTCACACGAGTTCATCAAACAAACCCAAGACTAAGATCAAGCTTGATATGTCTAATCTTACTCCAGAGATCTTGCATTTGGTGGATTCTGCTATAATGGGTAAGCCTGAAAGCATGGATACATTGAAGGATATTGTGAGCGGCTCCGAGAGTTTTGAAAATGAAGAGGTAGAGGGACAGGCAGAAAAAATCGCCTTATTGGTCGTTGATAATCTTCTTGCAACAATGGGAGGTGTTGAATCTTTCGATGACGAAGACACTAGTCCTCCTAGTGTGATGCTAAACTCTAGGGCTGCTGTTGTGGCAGCTGAGCTTATTCCTTGTCTTCCTTCCACCGGGGATTTTGAGGGCCTAATGTCAGCAAGGACTCGGATGGTTAGAGGACTACTGGCCATACTGCGTGCTTGTACAAGAAACAGATCTATGTGTTCTTCAGCTGGTCTCTTGAGAGTTCTTCTTAAGTCAGCAGAGAAGATTTTCCTTCATGATGCAAGTGTAGCGAAAAAACTGCAATGGGATGGAACTCCTTTATGCAACTGCATTCAGTACTTAGCTGAGCATTCACTCAAAGTGATTGAACTGCATGAGTGGTTTGAAGTCATCACAAGAATACTTAACACTGATTGGGCAGTTCGTTTAATGCTAGCACTGGAGAAAGCCATGAAAGGGAAAGAGTCAACTGCTCCGGCCTGTACATTCGAGTTTGATGGTGAAAGTTCTGCATTGCTTGGTCCTGGAGATAGCAATTGGCCATTTGTTAATGGATATGCATTTGCAACATGGATTTACATTGAATCATTTGCAGACAATCTAAACACAGCCGCTGCTGCTGCGGCAATATCTAGTGCTGCTGTAGCCAAATCAGGAAAATCAACTTTGTCAGCTGCCGCTGCTGCCACTGCACTAGTTGGTGAAGACACTGCCAATATGCCACGACTATTCAGTTTCATATCTGCTGACAATCAAGTTATTGAGGCTTACTTTCATGCTCAATTTTTGGTGGTTGAAATTGGTCTTGGAAAGGGAAAGAAAACCTCTATCCATTTTAAACATGCTTTTAAGCCACAGTGTTGGTATTTTTTGGCTGTGGAGCACACTGGCAAACAAGGCTTACTTGGTAAGGCAGAGAGTGTATTGAGGTTGTACATTGATGGATCCTTGTATGAAAGTATCGCTTATGAATATCCCAAAATCACTAAGCCACTTGCCTTTTGCTGTATTGGAACTAATCAACCACCGACAATGGCTGATCTGCATCGTCGTAGTCCTCAATGCCCGTTGTTTGCTGAGATAGGACCTATATATATCTTTAAAGACTCAATAGGACCAGAGAAAATGGCCCGCTTAGCAGCTAGAGGAGGAGATGCATTTCCTTTATTTGGTAATGGGTCAGGGCTACCATGGGTATCCACAAATGACTACGTGCGAAGTAAGGCAGAAGAGAGTGCAAAGTTGGATGCAGAAATTGGAGGATGCCTTCATTTACTGTATCACCCAAGTCTACTCAGTGGGCGTTTCTGTTCAGATGCTTCCCCTTCTGGCGCTGCAGGTTTGTGTATGGAATATCCACTGTTATCAAAGCAACACTTGACAATATATTCCAGTTAATGGCTTAATGCTAATCAACTATAATTTTAACTATTAATATAAAACTGGATTTTTTTTGTAGCCACAAGATTTTTACATGTCAGGTTTCCTACTGGATATTGTAAGATTCATTTATAGGATTTGGATATTTGGAGATGTGAAATCCTTTAGCGATACCTAGAAACATTGACATGATTTTCCTTTGCATAATATTTTTCAGGCTTAATGGCCTTTTGACCCTTAAAGTATAGAGCCTTATACCCATCATCCCAAAATGTTTGAACTCGTACCTTTTAACCCCCAAGGTATGAGACTTCGTACCCTTTAGCCCTTTTTAATGTTACCGGTATAAATCGGAGGGGCAAACAAGACATTTTACCCTCTCTGAGTTGTACTGTTATGGGTTAAAAGGTACATTTCTTATACCTTGAGGGTTAAAAAGTACATTTCTTATATCTTGAGGGTTAAAACGTACACCATAATATACTTTAAGGGCTAATGGGTATAATAAATATGTAATCTTTTCGCCCTCAAGTTATGAGAAATGTACCTTTTAACCCATAACGGTACAAGGGCTAAAGGGTACGAAATCTCATACCTTGAGGGTCATAAGGTACGAGTTCAAATATTTGGGGCTTATATACTTTAAGGGTCAAAAGGTCATTTAGCCTATTTTTCACTACATTTTGGCTAAAAAATTTCGACTTACCCGGTAGTTTGTTCCATGTTAGGTATGCTTAGAAGGCCTGCTGAAGTTCTTGGCCGAGTTCATGTTGCTACTAGAATGAGACCTGCAGAGGCTTTGTGGTCTTTGGCTTACGGAGGACCCCTGTCTTTACTTCCGTTGGCAGTAAGCAGCGTCGATAAAAGTAGTTTAGAACCTCAGCAGGGCACACCTTCTTCATCTGTGTGCATAACTGCTCTTGCTGCCTCAATATTTAGAATTATTTCCATGGCCATTCAACACCCTGGCAACACTGAAGAATTGTGTCGAATAAGAGGGCCTGAGATTCTCTCCAAAATACTGAATCATCTTACTAAAAATTCATCTTCACTTGATGCCAGTAAAAATGGAACAGCTGATGAAGAACTTGTCGAAGCAATTGTCACCTTGTGCCAGTCTCAAAATTATAACCATGCGCTGAAAGTCCAGTTTTTCAGTACATTGTTGCTGGATTTGAAAGTATGGAGCCGATGCAGCTATGTAATACAAAAGAAGCTTTTGTCATCTCTTGCAGATATAGTATTTACCCAAGCATCTGTAATGCGAGACGCCAATGCTATTCAGACGCTTCTTGATGGCTGCAGGAGATGTTATTGGGCTGTTGCCGAAAAAGAATCTGTCAACACATTTTCTCAAACAGGGGCAACACGTCCCATTAGTAAAGTGAACGATTTAGTGGATGAACTTTTGGTTGTCATCGAACTCCTAGTAGTGGACGCTTCTCCTTCATTGGCTTATGATGATATGCGTTGTTTACTTGGATTCATGGTCGATTGTCCACAACTTAATCAGGTAACATTAGATTAGTCTGAAGAAATGACTGCAGGACATTGGAAATAAATAGATAATGCTTAACCCTAGAATATGCAATGTTTACGAAACCTATTCCTCAACAACCAAAATCCTCAATCTTAGAGGATTCTAAAACCCTGAACCATACATGCCCCTGGAGAAAGATACTAGAGATGCTAAACTGTAACTATCCCAACCTATTTGTATATCTAGAAGTTTCTGTCTATCCGTTAAAGATCAATCTCTATTCTGGAAGTAGGGCAGTTATTTACCCTTGAATTCAGGAAGACTGTTGAAAGGATTTGACGGTGAAGGTCCTGAAGATTTCCCGGCCTCTATAAACTTGTGCATCCAAACTTCACAATTACATGCGAACCTAAACATACAAAGGACATATAATCTCTTTAGATTACTCATTTGTTATAGGAAAGACATCCTCATTTGAGGAAAGATGCATTTTTTTAGGTTACTTGGACAGTGCTCTATGTTTAACAACTTATTAAATTACCTATAGAGCTAGTTTTGACACAATCAATACACCATGCAGCTGTTGGATTGATAAAAAATTACATGATGTTACATTGTCCATCTGGTGTTGCTCAGACTTTGATATCAATAATGTTATTGAATTATAGATTAATCTTTTTTTTCCCACTGAATGATCTTGCAGTCGGCACTGTCAGCCAAACAGAATATATACCCTTTTAATATATCTGTAGAATTAATGTGTGATGTTAAGATGCATGATCTACGTATCAGGCCCAAATCTTAACAGCTCAAGGTTTTAGGAAGTTAGATTGCCTAACAAGGTAAGTGAGATCCAATTCTATCAAAATGTCTCATGTCTGAGCGAGTGCCCTATTTAATTAACATATTTATTTATTATTGCCTTAAAAACAGATGGTTTGTTCTTATATTCTTGGAGTCCGATATTGGCATATGCTTATGGTAATATATTTTATGCATGATATGCAATTTAAGAGTGTTGTACACCTAGCATTCGATATTAGATTAGTTGCCCGGAAATATTTGCATGTATTATTACTTAAATGGTTTTACCAACTCATTTATGTAACTATGTTCATCCAGGTTCAAAGGGTATTGCACCTGATACACAGGTTAGTAGTACAACCAAATACCTCCAGGGCACATACATTTGCAAAGGCATTCATATCATCTGGCGGTATAGAATCACTTCTTGTCCTACTGCAGCGCGAGGCAAACGCCGGAGATTCCTGCAATTCTGATGCTGAGAACAAACAGAATTCATCAGTCCAATTATCTGAATGTCGAAATAGTGGGCAGTTTCTGGAAAGTAGTCAAGCCGATTATGTTGGCACAGAGAAGCCAAACCTATCTTTTGAACTCAAAACTCAAAATTCTGATCTGATTCTTAGTCGAACAAACTCTGGTATTGGAAGAAGGATGTCTGCTTCTGAATACTCGTTATTAAGAAATCTAGATAGTGTACGTTCATCAATGACTGGTGAAATGAGGAATAATGTATACAATGTTGATCATAGTGATGGTATCCTTGTTGCCATTATTGGCCTCTTAGGTGCTTTAGTTATAGCAGGACAACTGGATTTCGGTCCACAAGCTGCTCCCAATGTGACAGGTGACCTAATGGATATAGTAGAGGGGAGCGGCACCATGTTTGATGATAAAGTTTCTCTTCTTCATTTTGCCTTACAGAAGGTCTTTCAAGCAGCACCAAACAGGCTTTTTACTAGCAACGTCTGTATAGCTTTATTGGGTGCATCAGTAAGTGCTATTTCCCTATACTATTTTTCTAGATCTGATTCAGAAGCATCATTAGTGGCGTATATCTGTTAACCATAATAATTTTTGGCATCAACCTAATGTTACCAAGTAAATTTCCTTTGATTCCACTTTAGCGAAGCTAAGCTTGTAACAGTAAATTATAAAAGTTGACAAGAAAACAAACAATTTCCTTGGGTAGATGTTGCTTCACCAATCCATTAACATTCTCATTATTTTTCAAAAAATTACTCATCCACCATATAACTCATATGCAGTTTGGCCCATATATAACCTGTATGTGGAGCAAGAGTGATCTGATTTTGCTGTGCCTACTATCCATAACGGATGTCTATATAGAATTGTTGATCACGTTTTCTTCCTTTGATGTATCAGATAAATGTGTCATCGACCGACGATGGGATGAACTTCTATGATTCTCGTCATCGCTTTGAGCATCTTGAGATTTTATTGGTTCTTTTGCGTTCACTTCCTTTTGCATGTAAGGAACTGCAAGATAGAGCACTACAGGTACTATCTAATTTCTTTGCCCCTTGCTAATAGACCCACAATATGCATCTTTTTTTAAGAAGTCTTAGTTTGACTCCTTGTATCATGCAGTTTGATTGTTCTCACATTCAAAACCTGTTCGTGACTAGTAAAAGAGTCCTTATAATCCCGTGTTGCATTTCATGTTTACAAACTGGTATCAGCTGAAGCATGTACAGAGTCGATTTGACATGTGACATAAAAGAAATCGTAGATAAGACCTTATGGAAGCATGCATTGTTATTTACCTTATACACTTGGGGTTTTGGTTTCTTTAGGTTATGGTGAATAAAAGTGCATGGAAAAACTAGAAACCTAAATTTGTTTATACAAATGACAAAGAATTTGACCTAATGTTGTACTGTTAGAATATAATATAAGATCCGGTTGGGGCCTTCCTCTAACACCTTAAGGTTTTAGAATGACTAATTTTAATATGTACCCTCCATGATGAAGGCATTTGACTTTGCAGGATAAACGAGTTGTGTGAGTTCAAATATTTTTTTAGCCTATCAAAAAATGATAATTAAAGATAAAACAATCCCTTTACACACTTTTTCAATGGTTTCTGCTTATTTGGTAGTGGTTTGACTATTTTTAAACAAAGTTAAGAAACCAGAAGCTTGCATTTTCCGCCCTTCTGAAAATTCTGGAACTCTATTGGTGCATACTCCAGAAGTATAGTTTGTTAGGCTAAATATTACAAAATATTCTTTTTGTCCCTGGCTTGTCTTTTTTTTTTCCTCCTTATCCTGGTCTTCGTGAAGTTAATTTCCAGTTTCTCAACCGTCTTCTCGATTTGATTTCAGGATCTTCTGTTTTTGGCATGCAGTCATCATGAAAATAGAAGAAGTCTAACCCAAATGGAGGAGTGGCCTGAGTGGATCTTGGAGGTCCTCATATCTAATTATGAGGTAGCAACTTGTTCCTTTTGTTATGATAAGAAAAAAAATTGTGAGTGTTTTTGTTTCCTCTTACTACTTAGATAGAGAATTATGTACAACTTATGATAGATCTCTCCATGCTGTAATACTAAGAGCATTATGTGGAAATCCCATTCTTTTTCCATACGTCTTGCTATGTTCTAATTATTATACTTTTCCCTGCAGATAGGGACCAATAAAGGGGCGAATTCTCATACCGTGAAAGATGTGGAAGATCTTATACACAATTTCCTTATAATTATGCTAGAGCATTCTATGCGCCAGAAGGATGGGTGGATGGTATAACATATTACCTCTTCATTGATTCTAATTTATCATTTATTGCACCATTCTCATATCTTCTTTAGACCATGTTCCTTTTCTTAGTGTTAATCTACCTGCAATACAATTTGGACTCTAAATTTAGCATTTCTTAGAATCATGGAGCATACACATGCACATGACCAAGTTTAAAAATAAATAAAATATAACAATATCTGCTGAGATGTTTCATCGATTAGCCATATTAATGCTAATCCTCAATATCATAAATATGAAAATATTTTACTTGGATAAAAATAACATAATCCTTTCGTAAACTGACATTTGAAAATCACCCGATTGTTTAAAATTTAAACTAAATATCTTACTAAACAAGCTAATGTAGAGTTCAAAAAATCTAGGTAGCTCTTGATGATGTTCCTCATCTTAGATCTGATTTCTTGGAGAAGGTAAAATTTAGGACTTCAGAAGGCGGCACAAATTTTCTAAATGAACACAACACAAATAAGTACATGACCAGGCATGTCGCTTAGCCATGTGACCTGTTTTCAACCACAAGTTTTTCATAAAAAGTTAAGCCTATATGATTAGAAAAAATAACTTTTGTGTTTGATCTTGACTTGATTACAACGCACAAGTTTGCGCAAGGTAACCGAGCTTTAGATTGTTGAGTGCTAATGTCTCTCTGGGTTCATTTTCAGATTTATTAGAATACTTGAGCAAATTAGCTGAATTTTTTTATGAACAAGCACAAGCTTGAGCTATTTATGAATAAATCAGGCTAGTCTAAATGCAAACTAACAAAAAAATCACTTGTTTATGTTTTGGGTTGAGCCTAGAAAACAAGCTTGAGCTTACTAGTGAGTGGCTCGATTTGCTTAAACGTAAATAATATTTCAGAGTAATGATTCGCAGTCAACCTTGTCATCACTTGCCTGACAAAAACACCTTGTCATCACTTCCTAAAGTTTAAGCGGAGCACTAAAACTAAGGCTGGAACACAATTAAGATATAAATGTTACATTCACTATCTTGTCATCCGCGGAAAAGAAATAACATTTCTTTCTTGTGCGAAGGATAAGAAAGCGTCTTTACTGCAATGAACATACCACATAACATATATGATCTAGTTTGCTGATTCCTATCCTGCTAATCCTCAATATCTTTAGTGGTTCTATCACCATTTGTTATAACCTGTTAAGATGTTCATGATATTTAATTTAATTATATAATTCAGTATTATCAGTTAATTTTTTTTGTGCAATCATTGTTTTACTTGACAGGATATTGAAGCTACAATTCATTGTGCAGAGTGGCTTTGCATGGTTGGTGGATCTAGTACAGGAGAACAACGAGTCAGGTGCTTTCCTGTGTTTATAAACTTAGTGACACAGAAAACTATCTAAAACAAAAATTAAAGCATGTCGAATATTCAATTTTTCCTCTTCTACCTATTTCTATGGTTAACCATATATTAAGTAGATGGTCAGTTACCTTTTTCATTACTTTGATGAGGTGTTATAGTTATTGGCTTTTGTGTCTCTCTTCAAACTACAAGCACCAGTAGAGAGGAGACCATAGATGCTGATCTGACCCCGAGCAACCAGGATACGGTTCCATAGGCATGGAGTCAGATGCTTGCTGCGTAATTTTAGTTCATCGTATCAAATACAACTCAACAATACTTCTTACATTATATTACTTGGAAACTTTCATAACTAGTAGGGAATTAAGAGCTTGACACCAAAGAGCTCTTCCACTAGCGGTATGGCCCTCATCTCTTTACAGGAGGTTGAGGGTTCAAGCATTGTTGAAAGCAAATTGAGTGTGCAAATGTGTTCAATTTGCAAAACAAAATGTTTGTCAATGTTTTATAGAGTCAAAAAGGCTTTCAACAACTTAAAAGAAATTATTAATGGTGATTGGGCATGTGCTAGTTAAGTACCTCAAGTAATTATTTTAAACCCATCTTATGGTTATCTGAAGTACTAACTACGATGTCCCATAGCAGTCGACCTACTAAAAGTATAAGCAGCCATTACCCATTACCCATTTAATAAATAATAATAACATTTTCAATGTATTTAGCACAGAAGGAAATAGATTATTTCTTGTGGTTCTTCATGGATAGTGTGCATCACAATTTTCTTGACTTGTATTAAATTAGCTTGTAAGAAATCTGAATTTACAAGTATGCTAAATTTCCATACAGAAAGGTTGGGTATGTATCTGGCATGAGGGATAGAAAACCTTTCAAGTTTCAATTCTAAGTTTTGTTCCTTTGAGCAAAACAAAGGTTCCAACATTATGATTATATAATATTGACATACGATGGTGTCCACTTAATAATATCAACATCAATCTAAATTGTATCTACTCTATCTCCAACTTGTTTGTTGATTTGCAAGAATGTACAATGGAAGACATGATGCGGCAAGAAGTAGGAAAATATTTTAGTTTCTGGTGTTGCATTTTCAGTAGCTACAACTACTTAGAACACAATAATATTTTTTCAGATTGTTATAATTTTTATTGTGGTGATTTATCGTTCTTTGTGTCTAAAGACGGGAAGAATCATTGCCAATTTTCAAAAGAAGGTTGTTGGGGGAACTGCTGGAATTTTCTGCCAGAGAACTACAGGTTCAGGTAATAGCAAAATCTTTGTGTCCATTCCTATACCCATGTTGTACCCAGTTAATCAATTACAGTTAATATCAATTTATTCAGTGGAAGCATAAAAATTTATCAATTGATCTACTTGTTTATATATCCTTTTTTTACATTTGATTTTATAAAATTTAAAAGATGAGTTCTCTAAAAAGATATAAAGTCTATAAAAATTTCATCCTTGATTTGCTGCAGACGCAAATCATTGCTGCTGCTGCTGCGGGAATTGCTTCCGAGGGATTGTCTCCGTTAGATTCGAAGGCAGAAGCAGAGAATGCTGCTCAAGTGTCTGTGGCTTTGGTAGACAATGCAATTGTGCTTTTAATGCTTGTTGAAGATCATTTAAGACTGCAAACCAAGCCTATACGTCTTCCAGATCCTTCTATGTCTCCTCTATCACGTGTACTTGCAGCGGCGAACACTTCAAGTAGGGGTTCATTTAGCTCAGAACACTCGGATTCTCTGCTTGAACGAAGGTCAACATCTAGTGATTCTGGAGGACTTCCTCTTGATGTATGTTTCAGTTTCCACTTAATGCACAAAATTGCTTGGTATTTAGTGGATCCAATCCATGACCTTTTTATTAAAATATTTTCTCGATTATTCTCTATATCACCTTTCAGTTACCCTTTTTTAGTTTTCAATAGAGAAATATTCAAAGCTAATGAGATAATACTAGTTGACAGGAGATAGTAGCTCACGAATTCAAATGAAAGAAAAAAGATAAAAGGGGACATGAATAGAGAAAGAATTATGCTGTCTATATTAGTCTTGTTACTTCTTTTTGGGGGGTGGGATGGAGATGGTTATTTTTTGTTGAAGTTATTTGGGAAACATAGTTGTGTCTATTTTAAATAAAGTATATATGGCCTGTAATTCTGGATCGGTGAAGTAGGAAAATAAGCTTTTCGCTGAAATTCTCTGGAGAACTCGCAAATGGTTACATGATGTTCTCCTACGAAGTATAGATGTGCATATACATTTAGCCATTTACAAAGAACAAATTACTTATCTGGTCTCATAAACTTTATAATGCTGCTTTGCTCACACAATATACATTAATGAGACTTTCAGGCCTTATGTGGTGTTGTCATATGACTTCTTGGCATTGAGAACAATAGGAAATTAAGGGTGCACATGGTCTGCTTGCAGTTGGACTTTTGAATGTACCATGGCGAGATATATCTATGATGTGTGATTTTAAAGATCAATATTACTCGTTTGCTGACCATCCATTAGCTTTTTATAAGTATTTTTAAGTGAACTTGTTTATATACTAAGAGAAGTATCTTTTGTTAGCTGGCCAAAAAGGGTATGCATGATGCCCACATATTCATTTTGTTTCCTACGAATATCTTTCAAACATATGGCATCTGCCACCTCTGTAGAGTATCAGACTAAATCCTAGGAGATCTCTTTTAGTTCCCGTAGGTTCGGCATATTATAATATCTTTACATTTTACTTGTAACTACATATATTATATAACATCAGGTACTCGCTTCAATGGCTGATTCCAAAGGACAAATATCTGCAGCAGCAATGGAGCGGCTTACTGCTGCAGCTGCAGCTGAACCTTATCAGTCGGTTTCCTGTGCTTTTGTCTCATATGGGAGTTGTCCTCAGGATTTAGCTGAAGGTTGGAAATTCAGGAGCTGGTTGTGGCACGGAATTGGCATTCCTTTGACCCCTACAGCATTTGGTGGTGGTGGAAGTGGCTGGGAAGCTTGGAGATCTGTTTTGGAAAAAGATGAAAACGGAAATTGGATTGAACTTCCTCTTATTAAAAAGACAGTATTGATGTTACAAGCTTTGATGTTAGACGAGTCTGGACTTGGTGGTGGCCTTGGTATAGGAGGAGGATCTGGTACTGGGATGGGAAGTATGACAACTCTTTACCAATTATTAGACAGTGACCAGCCATTCTTATGCATACTCCGGATGGTTCTTCTTTCAATGCGGGAAGAAGATAATGGCGAGACTAGTGAGACCCATGTAAACAGTGGAGATGATTTTTCTGCAAGGCTGCCTTTACGGGTTGCCAGCATGTCATCCCTTGATAACACCTCTAGAATGTCCCAAAAAACACCAGAATCAGAATTGTTGTGGAGGTAACTACTGTTTCCTACTTTAAACTCTAAATCAAGACCATGATATGCAATTCTATGCACTCCAGCAACAAACTATTATGCCATTCGGGGAAAAATGAATTGCATTATTTTTCACCTATTTATTTCTTCAAATTTATGCATGTTTGTATCACTGTGCCTTATTACTGTTGGTTTTAAAGTGAAAGTGCAGAAACAATACAGTTTAATTATCTGCAATGGAAAACTTCTCTTCTCTTTTATTGCATAAAGAAACGATTACATATATAACTATTGAGAACTAGAAACCTACAAACCAGGAGAACATTCCCTGGTTTTTCTGTCCATCATCAACTACACTCCTAAACACACTCAACTTCCTAAAGACCAGTTCCTAATCCAACGTACACTTAGCTGTTGGTTTATTCAAACACAAAACAAATAAAACACATATATGTTTAGATTAAAATAAATCCCAACATACTCCCCCTTAATCTAAACATCTTCAAGTTTCCTGACTCCAAGCAGACTCCGCATCCTTTCGAATTTTGCTGCAGCCAATGCCTTGGTCAGAATATCGGCCCGTTGCTCATTCGTGTTAATATGCTTAATAATAACCAAACCCTGCTCAACACAATTACGAATGAAATGGTATCTCAGATCAATATGTTTGCTCCTTCCGTGGAAAACAGGATTGCGTGCCAAGTCTACAGCAGATCTATTGTCGATGTACAACACAACTGGACCTGTTTTGACATCAGTAATGTGACTAAGGACTCGTTGCAACCACACGGCTTGACATGCTGCAGCAGTGGCTGCCATAAACTCCGCCTCACAAGACGACAGAGCAACACACCTTTGCTTTTGTGAGACCCAAGTGATCAAATTTTCATCCAAGTAAAATGCCATACCACCCGTGCTCTTCCTATCGTCCAAGCTTCCAGCTAGATCACTATCTGAGAATCCTGACAGAATATAATTCCCTCGCCCTTTTGTATAAACCAGCCCGTATGTCAGAGTTCCCTTTACATAACGACAAATACGTTTTACTGCATTTAGGTGTAATTCCGTGGGTCGTTCCATATACCGACTAACCATTCCCACAGCATACGCTATGTCTGGTCGTGTATGGACTAAGTAGCGTAAACCACCCACTATACTCTTGTAATAGGTTGAGTTTACTGGACTACCTGTTTCGTCTGCATACAACTGCAACTTGTGCTCCATCGGATACTTAACAGAGTTACAGTCTCCCATTCCTGCTCGTTCCAGTACTTTCATGGCATAACTCGATTGCTTAATCTCGATGAAATCAGGACCTTGAAAGACCTCCAGTCCCAGATAATAAGACAACTTGCCAAGGTCAGACATGTCGAATTCACGACTCATCTCCCCCTTGAATTTGACAATGTCTGACAATTTTGAGCCCGTAATGATCAAGTCATCCACATAAACACCAACAAGCAAACAGTCTTGACCAGTACGTTTAGTGTAAACGGCATGCTCAAATGGGCACTTTGTAAAACCCAAATGCATTAAACACTGATTTAATCTAGAGTACCATGCCCTAGGTGCTTGACGTAAACCGTAAAGAGCTTTCAGAAGGCGATACACCTGATGCTCGGAACCTTGCTTCACATAACCTTTGGGTTGAGAGACATAAACTTCTTCTAAGAGTACACCATTTAGAAAAGCAGATTTAACATCGAGATGGTGAACTTCCCAAGCGTTTTTAGCTGCTAATGCCAATAATAACCGAACGGTTTCCAATCGAGTGACCGGGGCAAACACTTCATCAAAATCGACTCCTTGTTTCTGAACATAACCCTTTGCTACCAACCGAGCTTTATGCTTTGTCACTTCCCCATTTTGATCCTTCTTTAATTTAAAAATCCACTTCAGATCGATTGCTTTATGTCCCGCTGGTAAGTTGGTGAGTTTCCAGGTGTTATTTTTTTCAAGGGAACTGATTTCCTTATCCATGGCATCCTTCCACACATGTTCCTTGACTGCTTGTTCAAAACAAACGGGTTCATCAATTCCCATCAACAGAAGTTCTTCCTCGAGCTCGGTGGCAGTCGTGGTACTGTAAATATCACGGAGGGGACGAAATCGTCGTGGCGTTGTGCTGTCATCATATGTATCTCTTATGTCTGCATTATCTCTCATACTAGTTTCTTGGACTGGTGTGGCTTGCGTTGGTGGCTCAGTCATAGCAGTTTCTAAGGGCTCGTCTCCTGTTTCTGCTGCAAAACCATCCAGGACGAATGTCTGAGTTGTTGCAGTCATGTCTGATGCCCAGTCCCAACTGTCATGCTCATTGAAAACTACATCTCGACTGATATGCACACTCCGTGAGACGGGATCATAAAGACGGTATGCCTTGGTGCCAGGCTCGCGACCAAGGTGAATCACTAATTTACTTCTAGCATCAAGTTTCGTTGTGTGGGTAGTGGGAATCTTCATATAAGCAGTACATCCAAAAACTTTCAGATTCTCGACACTTGGTTTTCGATTGTACCATGCCTCATGTGGGGTGATGGTAGACATTGAACGTGTGGGTAATTTATTCAGAATATGGACTGCATGACGCACCGCTTCTCCCCAATAATACGATGGCATCTTTCGTTCAGACAAGAGACTCCTGGCCATGGCCACCACTGTTCGATTACGGCGCTCTACAACACCATTTTGTTGAGGTGTATAGGGCGCCGTATAGTGCCTGGTTATACCCTGTCCTTCACAAAAATTCTGAAATTTTCTCGAGCAAAATTCCCCTCCTCGATCAGTTCTCAAGACTTTTATGCTCCGTGTTGTCCCATTTTCAACTGCTAGTTTGAACGTTTTGAATTTACTTAAGGCCTCATCTTTTGTTTTAAGCATATATACCCACATCATCCTTGTAAAGTCATCAACAACTAACATAAAATAGCGATTACCCGCTGGTGTAGCAGGAGTAATAGGGCCGCATAGATCCATATGAATCAATTCTAAAGCACTTAAAGCAGAAAAATCAGATTTCGAGGGAAAAGACTTACGCGTCTGCTTCGACATAATACAGCCATGACAATGTTCCTCTGGTTTTCTGATAACGGGCATCCCATATGCCATTCGATTCTTTGACATTAATTGCATGGCATGAAAATTTACGTGTCCGAGCCGTTGATGCCACAACCATGCTTCTTTTGCATCCTTTGTCAATAAACACTGCTGCTGTGCCTCTTCAATGTGAATTTTGTATAATCGATTTCCAGATCGCTTAACCTGCATCAACATTCTCCCACAACTATCATAGACCTACAAATTTTCACCGTCTATAACCACTCTATTTCCTTCTTCTGAAAGTTGTCCAAGGCTTATGATGTTACTCTGAAGTGTGGGAATAAAGTATACCCCCTGTAAAATTCTTGTTTCACCATTCTTGCACACAATTCGAATTGACCCCTTTCCTTCAATTTTCACCAATGATCCATCTCCAAATTTCACCTCGCCTTTCACCGTTCTGTCCAAATTTTCGAATTTTTCTCTATGTCCTGTCATGTGATTGCTAGCCCCGTTGTCGAGGTACCATGTGTTTTCCTCCACCTCTTTACTGTGGGTTACGCCCTTCTCCTCAGTGAAAGCTAGTATGCTGTTATCACACATAGCCATGAGCAATGCAGGCTCGTTGTCATTTGTCTGAGTCAGGTTTACCTCGCCCCTTTGTTGTCTTGATCTCACTGGTTTACGGCATTCTGCTGCGAAATGTCCGTAGCCACCACAGTTAAAGCACTTCACTTGGCTTCTATCTCGCACAATGCGATTATCTCGCACACGATAGTCCCTTCCACCTCCTGAAGAACTACCTTTACCAGACCGATTCAGCCATTCTTCTCTCGTCAACAAGAGCTTCTTGTCACCATTCTCTTTCTTCTGCCATTCCTCCTCAGTTAACATTAGAACATGTCCCTCGCCACTGTCTGTTGAACCTTGTAATCGTTCTTCATGAGCCCGAAGCGATCCAACCACCTCTTCTACTGACATAGAATCCAAGTTCCCAAATTGTTCAATGGCTGAAGCAATTTGCAGGAACTTGGTTGGAACAGCTCTCAATAGTTTCTTCACTACTTGTCCTTCACCAATTTGTTCTCCCAATGCCCGGATGTTCGTTACCAGCCCATTGAGTCTCATGCAGAAATCCTCTATTTGCTCAGATTCTTTCATCTTTATTGCCTCAAACTCCGATCTGAGGGTCTGTGCTTTTGCTTGCTTCACCTTATCCGACCCCTGGTATAAAGTTTTGATCGCCTCCCAGGCTTGTTTAGATGTCTTTTTCTCTGCAAGTGCCAAGAGTACGTCATCTGGAATTCCCTGATAGATTAGAGCCATTGCCCGTTTGTCCATCTTCTCCTCAGGTGCAGCCTTAGGATCTTTAGGTTCAATTGCATCCCACACCCCATATGCTTGCATAAATACTTTCATCTTTTGAGCCCACACAGTGTGATTTGATTTTGTCAGCATTGGACAGCTTAGACTGAAAGAACTCTCTTTGCTTTTACTCGTCTCCATCTCTCAAATTTCTCGTATGATCTTTGCTCTGATACCAGATGTTGGTTTTAAAGTGAAAGTGCAGAAACAATACAGTTTAATTATCTGCAATGGAAAACTTCTCTTCTCTTTTATTGCATAAAGAAACGATTACATATATAACTATTGAGAACTAGAAACCTACAAACCAGGAGAACATTCCCTGGTTTTTCTGTCCATCATCAACTACACTCCTAAACACACTCAACTTCCTAAAGACCAGTTCCTAATCCAACGTACACTTAGCTGTTGGTTTATTCAAACACAAAACAAATAAAACACATATATGTTTAGATTAAAATAAATCCCAACAATTACCTCTACATGAATTAAGATGAGCGTTATCGTTTGTTATTTGTCATTTGAATTCTATGGTGTTTGGTGCACGCTGCAGTTGTTCAGAACTGAATATGTTTTTGTATGATCACTGGATAGTTTACTTATGCTGGTGCCCATATTGGTTTGGTCATGCGGTTTAGGCTCCGTTTGGTATTGCTGTTGCAGACAGTTACAACAGCTTTTTGCTCAAAAACTGTCAAAAAGGTGTTTGATAAATTCTAAAAACTGCCGTCTAGAAAAGCCGCTTTTAGTCTAAAAACTGTTGTTAGCAAAAACATGTCCCCCATACTTTTGGAAAAGGCTGTTTTCAGCTTTTGCAGAAAGTAACTATCAGTTTCATCATCAAACCTTTTATATATTATATCTCAAAATATGCATAAATTAAAAAAATTACCAAAAAGTTATCTAATTTTCCTGACAGCACCACTTTTTCTCACAGCACAGCAGTTTTCAATAGCACTCTCAAACAGAGCCTTAGTGTTCCATTACACTAACGGTTACCAAAGAGGTGCCAAGATGGTATACTAGTGAGCTTTTTATGAATACTATTTTCATATAATTAGAACATAAAACATAATTTCATACAATCAACTTCTTCAAAAGTTGAATATTATAAAATTGATACAATGCAGATGTGATTTTCGAGCATCAAATAGACAAAACTATGTTAAAAGTTTATAATAATATAGAGCACGGAGATATCTTAATAAGCTACATTTGCATATTGGAATGTAGGTGTACTCATTTGGGTACATACATATGTGTGTGTGTGTTTGTGATGTTCACTAGGTTCACAAGTGTTAAATTTGAGCTTTACTGTACTTATATAGAACTAACTAATATTGTTAAGCTTGGGGTCTTGAGGTCAACTCTTCTTATGCTGTTAAGAACATATCTGATGTCATTTATGATTTTATATATTTTTATTTTTTCACTTTTTTCTGTAGATTTAGGAGACACAGCATAGACCGTAGCCATTTGTAATTTGGTCCCCAGGGTAGGAAAATTACAGTTATTTAACTGCACGAGCTTCTCTCTGTGTAAATTGTAAATAGGAATATTAATTGCAACAATGCCAAAAACATTTTGTTTTTGCATTTTCTTCAGGGTAATATAGTTAATAAAATGGTTTTTGCATTAGTTGTTTAGCATGGCACCTTTATGATGTTATCATATACCAGGGCGACTGAATCTTAACTGGTCTGCAGTGTGCTTTCACCAATCCTGAACATGACGATTTCCGAGTCCAAGAGACAACGAGTGCTTGTTACTTGTTCTGTTATGTATTCTGAGGTTAGTCCGGTAGAAGCTTTGCTTCTTCAATTTTTTAGTAGTTTATGCTTCTTTACATTCCCGATTTTGTCATCGTCTTCTATTATAGGCTAAGAGACTATATTGATAGTGTTAAGAGTAGTCTATCTTTGTTATCTGCTGCTTACATAGGAGTGTATGTTGTAGGTGTGGCATGCCGTAGGAAGAGACAGAACTCCTCTACGTAAGAAGTACCTGGAGTCAATTTTGCCCCCTTTTGTTGCTACATTAAGAAAGTGGCGACCTCTACTTGCAGGAATTCCTGATCTCGCGACTAATGATGATTTAAATCCTTTCTCTGCTGATGATCCTGCACTAGCTACAGATGTTTCCCCAATAGAGGTAACAACTTTTACATCCCGAAAGTAAAGAAGTAAATTACAGATCATATTTTTATGCTTCTGTATATGCATTGTTTTAATTATATTTCCCTCCACTTTAGTGCTAAAATAGTGCACTATGAAATCAGCTAAGCCTCACAGGTCAGCTGAAGAGAATGGAAGATTTGTTTTTTATTGGGTTGACTATTGGTGTCTGTCAGGATGTTGATACTGTCAGCTTTATTGAGCTACCTCTTAAGATATCAATAAATTTTTGGGGTTCTTATTGACATGCATTTTTCACTTCTTACTTTAAATTAGGTGGACCGACGATGTCCATCTGTGTTTAAGCAAAATTTTTTTACTTTGTTTAAATTATCAATCAGGCTGCTCTTTCTATGATATCTCCTGGATGGGCTGCGGCTTTTGCATCACCTCCTGCTGCAATGGCATTAGCAATGATTGCTGCTGGCGCTGGTGGAGGAGAAACCCCTGCACCAGCAACATTCGCACATCTCAAGCGTGACTCCTCGTTATTAGAGAGGAAAGCAGGCACTAGACTTCACACATTCTCAAGCTTCCAGAAGCCTCTGGAAGATCCTAACCATCCACCTGTTACTCCAAAGGACAAAGCTGCTGCCAAAGCTGCTACCTTGGCTGCTGCACGTGATCTTGAACGTAGTTCAAAAATTGGTTCAGGACGAGGTCTTAGTGCTGTAGCTATGGCTACATCTGCACAGCGACGAAATAAAAGCGATATGGAACGAGTAAACAGATGGAATGTGTCTGAAGCCATGGGAACTGCCTGGATGGAATGCTTGCAGTCAGTTGATTCAAAGTCTGTCTATGGGAAAGATTTTAATGCTTTATCATATAAGTTTATAGCTGTTCTTGTTGGCAGTTTAGCCTTTGCTAGAACCATGCAAAGATCTGAGGTATCTTTTTTCCTGGAGTTACTAAACCTTTAATTTCCTTATAAGTGAGAATACCTAGTATCAGATATAATTTATATGCAGGTTGACAGACGCACACAGATGGATATAATAGTTCGGCATCGTATCTGTACTGGCATACGTGCATGGCGCAAACTCCTCCATTATATGATTGAGATGAGATGTCTTTTTGGGCCATTTAGGGACAATTTATGCAACCACGAGCGTGTATGTTCAAACTTTTCATACTCTTAATTAGATTTTTTGCTGATGTTCAAGATTTTAAACTTTAGCTACATATTAACAGGTTTTCTGGAGGTTAGATTGCACGGAAAGTTCTTCGAGGATGAGGCGATGTTTGAGGAGACATTACTGTGGATCAGAGCATTGTGATGCTACTGCAATTAATAACAGCAGTGTAGAATCTACTCATGATCATAGTAATGACATTTGTACATCTAAAGCATCTGTTGTTGCGGCGGAAGCTATGGTAACAGAGGCAAAAGATGATGATGATGATGAAGACTATGACGACGGCGATGACGAGGAGGATGCTGTTAATTTTAAAGGTAAAGGAGGTGTAGTACGTCAGGAGGAAGCGCAAGTAAGACAGTCAATGACTGCTGATCCTCAAATTACTAGCGAAGAGGACTTTGTGGAACCCCCTTCAATAGTTGCAACTGATCATGTTCCTGGTGAGCATGATGAAAGAATTCTTTACGAGCTTCCAGCTTCAATGGTCCGGCCATTAAAGGTTATTAAAGGAAATCTGCAAGTGAGTAAACAAGCAATGTTAAAGGATTTTAAGAGCTTACTTTAATTGTTAGCACAACGTATCCATTTTCGTTTGAACAATTCTACATTTCTTCCTGCAACGAATTACAACGACGGTTGTTAGCTGATCGAACAATTATTTGATTCCAGATTACCACAAAACGAATAAATTTTGTTGTCGATAAAGCCGTGGACAGTGCCGTGGATTGTAAAGCAGACTGCTCTATTGAAAGTAGAATTCGGGAAAAGGATTGGAGCTGGTTGTTATCTTCCCTTCGCCAGATTTATAGGAGAAGGTGAGATGAGATAAAGCTTGATACTTGTATCATTTTCTTCTTCTGATCAGATATCTTGTACTTCACATATCTTGGTCTACGTATTTTAAACTTATCAAATTTTCATGAAATGTTTTTTTGACACTTCCCCCAGACTGGGTCTGCTTCCTGTAGTTGGCTCATTGTTTAAGTTATTACAGATATTTACTAAGAAAAAGTGCACTGGAGTTGTTCATGGGTGACCGGTCAAACTTCTTCATTGATTTGGGGGTATAACTCCTTATAAATTCACGACTGTATACCTAATCATGTTGAGAACTGCCATCTGATCTGCTTTCTCTGTACTTGCTACAGAGTACCAAGGGAAGACGACACGCATACCAAGCTATTGTCCAAGCACGCCCACCTCACCTAAATAATATTTTTCTTACTACTCAGGTTCTTCCTTTCTCTTCTACATATGTAAATCAGCCTTTGCAAAATGTGTGAGTTAGCTGAATGGCTTGACGTTAATTTTGTGCGCAAAGATATAGAAGGAACGTTGGCAACTGCATGATTAATCACCCTTTATGGGTCTTGTAATGTGTCTGAGAGTGGTTTACCTCTTCAGGGTCTTTTAAAACTTATGTCCACCGTATTGCCCTTGTTAATAATACTTCCTCTGTATATAAAATGAAATCTTGCATAATTGGGTTTATGACATGTTAATTTATGTATGCACTGTTAGTCAATTTATATCAGGACAACTGCTTTTATGATTCTTTAGCTGCATAATATTTTTTAATTTATATTTCGTGGTAGATTTGGTTATTAAATTTCTTACTATCAACATTACAACCTAAATTAGATCATGCTGTAGCTTCACATTAATGCAGTTCACGCCCAATAATTCAGAGCTTTGTGTTTTAGGATCTTTGCAGTAGCCTTCAGCAGTTTTAATTTTGGAGGAAATGATGTCTTATTCTTTTTAATCTTTTTCTCTTTCTTCCACATCATTTGTATGCAATTGTGCAGCATGACTTTTAAGCACATTGCTTCTAGCAATCATGTGGCTGACTATTTCATTATTCTTTCGTTATGTACTGTATTCCTTATACAGAAGCCTGATCAACTTTTGAAGAGAACCCAGCTCATGGAACGTTGGGCTAGGTGGGAGGTACGTAATAGGTTCAGCATAACATATATCTCATGTGTTAATTTTTTTATCTCCATTTTATTGTTTTATCCTTCCACTAAATCAATCCAAACACATTGATTGCAGATCAGCAATTTTGAATATCTAATGCAGTTGAATACATTAGCTGGGCGCAGTTATAATGACATCACCCAAGTAAAAAATTGTCCCGGTGATATCTCTGCTATCAAAATGTTTTACCTGTTGTACTACTAAGATCTTTTTTTGTGCAGTATCCCATTTTCCCATGGATACTTTCGGATTACAGTTCAAAGACATTGGATCTTTCGAGTCCATCTTCTTATCGAGATCTTTCAAAGGTGGTATAATTTTAAAATTGGTACGAATCCTTAATAAGAATTATTTTTTACTAATACGGGGTGTTATTAACATCCAGCCCGTTGGTGCGCTAAGGCCTGACCGGCTGAAAAAGTTCCAGGAGAGATACTCCAGTTTTAATGATCCAGTCATCCCGAAGTTTCACTATGGTTCACATTATTTGAGTGCTGAGGCAGTATGTAACCTATCATTAAATTACTCATTATTTTCATTCATATTGCAAAATTTAGGTGTTGCAAGTTATGACACTACTGCAACTATTTAATATGCTCATATGCTTCATTATCAGCATATGCCTGCATGTTTATTATCTGTGTACGAACATTTAAAACGTATTTTGTAGTAGTTGCAATTTCTGTGTAGTTTAGTGAAGATTTTGAAACACTTCTACATTCTATATTGTTTAAATTTTTAAGATTTCCATTAAATATAGAGCGGGTGGAACTCTTCATCCTTTTTAGGTAATAAATAACGAAATTTCTTCCCTATATTAATATTTTTCTTCATGAAGTCCCTATTAAATATCCCCTATAACTCTTCATTTCCTCATTAAGGGACATAGATGAAATTTAGGAAATATGTTACTCGTTTTTCATATGACATCAGACATCCCACCACTCTCTCTCTCTCTCTCTCTCACTCACTCACTGCTCTGTATGGTTTGCCTCGTTTTTGTGTCTCTCCACAATATTTGTTTGATAACAAATTGCAATTCTTATATTCCAGGTGTTATATTACCTCACCAGAGTGGAGCCTTTTAGTACTCTCTCAATTAAATTAAATAGTGGAAAATTCCATCACGCAAACAGAATGTTTTCCGATTTATCTGCAACTTGGAATAGAGTTCTTGAGGACATGAATGATGTTAAGGAATTGGTATATATCAGTTTTCTCAGAGTTCTCATACAGTCATACTTCAGCGTATTTTGTAACAATGTGAGATAATTGAATTTTCTATATTAGGTTCCGGAACTATTTTACCTGCCGGAGATCCTAACCAATCAAAACTCAGTTAACTTTGGAACAACGCAGCAGGGAGAAAAGATTGGTAAGCATGCCTTTGAGTGTCAGAAACAATACTTTTGTTTTTCAATCCCCCCCCCCCCCCGCCTTTAGTTATAATCTTGTTATTTGTACTGTTTTTTGGGCTTTTATATGAGATAAGCACTGAGATGAAGAAGTAAGGCAAGGGGGAGGATCTATTCCCTAACAAATATTCCCACTTGTCATGTCAGACTCTGTTAGACTTCCTGCTTGGGCTGAAAGTGCAGTTGATTTCATTTACAAGCATCAGAAGGCTCTTGAGAGTGAGTATGTCTCAGCACATTTACACGAGTGGGTTGATCTTATTTTCGGGTAAGCTCTTTAAGTGTTGGAAATGCTTGTGAAGTATTGTCACTCAAAGATTGTCATTTTCTTACATTTATGTTTAGTATGATGGAGTTCCTCTTTATCAGTGGCTGGTGTGAAATCTTCTTCTTTTTTTTCCGTTTGTCTGTGAAGAAATTAGTAATTGTTATATGCTTTATATGCTTTCATATAATTTTAGCTATAAGCAACGAGGAAAACACGCGGAGTCAGCGTATAATGTATTCTTTTACACAAGCTACGAAGGCACTGTGGATATTGACAAAATTTCGGATCCTGTAAGTTTTAATTTCCTTTTCCACATTATCTTATTTTTTTTACTTTCTATTGACTTAACTTATTATATGTTAACATCTCCAAAGGTGCAACAACGTGCTCTACAAAATCAAATTTCTTGTATAGGACAAACACCATCACAACTTCTAACTGTCCCTCACTTGAAGAAAATGCCACTGGCAGATGTTCTTCATTTGCAGGTATTTCTTCTTTTGGATCCTGCTTTTTATGTCCATGCTCTGATTTGAGATTTTGATTCAGTGTAATCATTAAATAGTGAAATCTTAGTAGCCATTGGTAGGAATATGAGGTAGAGATGATCTTGTTGTATGTTTACATGTAACATAAAAGGGCATTACTATATACTGATACTGATAGTATATAAACATGATATTACAAATAAGGTAAAATCCTTTAGAAAGTACTTTTAGTTGGCCAGCTCTGTTTTAGCACTACTCTGCAAGCGGCTTTATACTTTCTTCCTCAATTATTATACATCTTAAAATTACTTTTTCACATATGTGTTTTCACGCTATATTGGTTCATAATTCAGCACATATGACTAAATTTTTGGACTGGAAAATTTTCTTTCTAATGTACAGTTTTGGTCCTGCTACATTGTGAATGTTGTCTTCTGATGATACTTATTTCTTCCACTAATCCCAGGCTAAAAAACCGTCAATGTACTCTATACGGGGTTCTTGGTTAAGTGAGACTACAAGTAGATGTACTTTTTTTTTAATTTTATAGCTCTGGTAAAAAAGAGATAGTGAAGTGTCGGTTTTATTGTCCTGAAGTGTGTGGATGAGAGGAACACTTCTAAATTTTCTTAATTTCACCACCTTCATTTAAAGTTATGGCCGCTTTTGGCAGGTTTCTGCGTCAAAACCAACGATATAAGTGCATGACTTGCACCTATTAATTTGCATATCTTATACTCATGCTCACATGACATTTGATTTGGCTGCTTTTTTAGCAAACTAGACTCGAATCATATGAAAATGATATACGACATACAATATAACTTTTTTTTAGCTATTTCCCATGTAGAACGAGTAACAAAATAAAACTCAGAACATAGTTATCATTTGAATTTGTGGATGTAGACAATCTTTCGCAACCCCTCTGAAGTTCAAGCGTACAAAGTTCCTTCCCCCGAGCGCTGCAATCTACCTGCTTCTTGTATACATGCTTCCTCAGATTCTCTCATAATTGTGGATACTAATGCTCCATCAGCTCATATAGCACAACACAAGTGGCAGCCAAACACACCTGATGACCAGGGGACACCTTTCCTCTTTCAACATGGAAAAGCCACTTCAGACACATCTACCAAAACACTTATGCGCATGTTGACGAAATCAACCAGCTCTAGTTCAGAGCAACAGGAATTTCCTCAAGCACTCACATTTGCAGCTTCCGGGATTAGAAGTTCAGATGTAGTTGCTATCACTTGTGACATGGAAGTTATTACTGGTAAAGTTCATCAGACTGATCAAACTTCGTTTGTTTATAGTAAAGATATGATATTCATTTGCCTCTCCATTCTTGCATCTGCAATAACATCATTAAATCAGGTAGTTGGATGCATCTGAAGGCTGCTACTTTGTGCCATTACTTTACACATTGAGCCAAATATTTGTGGCACTGATCAGATCCTAGGCTTTGACTCAGTACTCTAGTAGTCATAAATACCATGTTAAAGGACAAACTTAGGCAAAACCTTAAGGTGTTTCAAAGAATGGGCTTAGGGATGTATTAAAGCATTCTCAAAAGATTTTTTTTATTAGGTGAGTAGGGTGCTGACTAGAAAATATAAGAGGCTGGATGGTGTTTCAGGCTTTAATTCTAAATTTTTGGTTAATTCATCTCTAGCAGGCAGCTGTTTAAATAAAATCATCTATTTATACTAAGAAAACTTGAGATCTTTTGTAGTTGGTTAGTTTTGGTTAACTAACAAAAGAATAACAACTTTTAGATTTTTTTAACTAACAAATTAGAACTATTAGATACTTAGATCTAATATAAATACTTTTATACCTTAATATCTAAAATACTATAAAAGATCTAAGGTTTGAATCCCATCAACATATTGAAATTAAACATTTATATTTTTAATTCCAAAGATTTAAAACTATAAATAAAGAAATAGGGTTCAAATATCGTCAACCACATATTATTGTATTATATTTGATTTCAATTAGAAGTTCAATACTCTCATAAATTTATTTTTTGAAGAAGATTATAACTATATGATAACTAAGTTTTCATATTTAATTCCCTACTAAAATGACAATCTACTCCCTCCGCCCCATTGGATTGTTAATATTGTTCAAATTTTGTGAGGAAAAATATGAACAATGTTAACAATCTAATGGGACTGAAGTAGTATTATTTATATTAAAACATATCTTAAATTGTAATTTATTATTCACGTTAGATTTTCATCAAATTTATATATAATAATTGAAATTTAAGTCAGAGAATTTTATAATATTAAAGTAGATCATGCAGATGTAAGCTAGTATGCTTAAAAGTTGCACATGATCCATAAGCACACACTGTCTGCTAAAATACATATAATCACCCAATACTCCAATCGGCATGATTGCAAATCTATAGATTAGGACGATTTTTTTGTCTATAAATTTAGGGCGATACTCAAAACAATGGACCTTCAGAAGAGATTAAATTACACCCAATAGAAGTGGCCATTTGTAATGTATTTTGCTTTAATAGTGATCCCTTTATTTTTTGTCTATATAATATCAATTTGTTTGTAGAATCTCTGTTTGTACTCTTAGATCAAAGTATGAGATCATGGTTTAATTTTCGTCAGACGGGAAACAGCTTTAATAATATTAATTTGTACAAAGAACAAATGTAAATAAACTAAAAAAGAAAATGGTTTACTTCATTAATCAGACGAACCTTCTGATTCGAGCTTTTGTTTTATAGTTAAGATTGTCATTACTGTAATTAATATCTTTCTTTTAGTTTTGAAGTTTTTCATATCTGTGTGTGTGAGCTCGTCCAGAACTAATTAATGGACAGATGATATTAGCCAGCAAAGATGAATTGATTTGTGCATTAATACAAAACATGCCGGGTGTTCATGTTTTAACATTGTGGACCTTACCATTTACTTTTTCTCTAGCAGTTCTCCTCATTTCTCACATTGAATAGCTTAACTTATTACTAGGTGGGCATGTGGATAACAGTATCAGACTTATATCATCAGATGATGCAAAGACAATGGAAATAGCCAGAGGGCATTCTGCTCCTGTTACTTGTCTTTCTTTATCAACTGATGGCAATTACCTTATAACGGGATCTCGTGATGCTACATTACTACTGTGGAGGGTACATCGCGCATCCACACTTCGGTCATCCACACTTCGGTCAAGCAGTAGTATGCCAGAGCTTTCCACTGGCTCTGAGGTGCAAAATCCCTCAAGTAGTAACTCTACTGCAAGTAGCCTAGCGGATAAAAGCAGAAGATGTTGTTTTGAAGGTCCTATACGTGTTCTTCGGGGTCATTTTTGTGAAATAAACTGCTGTTCAATCAGTTTGGATCTTGGCATTGTAGTGTCCTGCTCCAACTCATCTGATGTTTTGGTGCATTTGATGAAAAGTGGCCGCCTGATCAGGCGGATAGACGGTGTCAGGGCCGATCTGGTATCCCTTTCCTCCAATGGGATCATTGTAACTTGGAATGAATTACTTCATACTCTCAGCACCTATACACTTAATGGGATTCTGATTGCTAGTGTAGAACTTCCTTCCTCCTCTACCATTAGTTGCATAGAGGTTTCTTTTGATGGACAGAGTGCTCTAATTGGTCTAAGCTCGTCTTTGGATGTTGGAGTATGTGATGACGAAAATGAATTGAACATTTCTACGCCTTCTGTTTCCATCTTTGATCTCTGTACGCTAAAGGTATGATATTGGATAAAAGAACTGAATAACCTTTTTAGTGGGCTTCAGATTTTTTTGTTAAGTATTGGTGATAAAACTGGGGTTCAAACCTCTAGAGATTTGCTACAATTTAACACACTGTATGAGTCTCAGAATCGATAGTCTCTTTCCATCATTAGGAACCACTCTAGTCTTATTAACCTTGTATATGAATTATAATGCATGTCACATTCTGGCAATTGCTCTTTCAGGTGGTACATATAATGAAGCTTGAAGAAGGTCAAGACATTACAGCTATGGCTCTGAATAAGGATCATACGAATCTTGTGGTGTCAACTGCCAATAGACAGCTGATCGTCTTCACTGATCCTAAGGTGAGTTAAAACTGATATCTGCTATAGGATTTTAAGTTGTTGACGTAAAACGTAAAGTTCTGCCAAAACTGATGTTTAAGGGCAATAATGTTAAAGATAAAATAGTTAAACTTCCATTAGTGTTTTTGCGTCTAAATCAAACCAAACATGTGAAGAGGGAACCAATTACGAACCCACGGCATGTTGTGCTGATGTAGATTTAGGAGAATGTTAAGAAATGGATGAGAACAGGGATTACACACAAGATATTACAAATCAACTGTAGCGGGTGTTCTTTCAAAAAATATCTTTTGTACTGAAATGTTGCAATTTGAAAGTATTGTAATGGTACCGGTGATGAGCTAGAACACTATACTTTGCAGTCGGTTATCTGAAATTTGCTACACCAAAATAGTAATGATAATAATAATTAAGATAAGCTAGATTTAAAATTGAAAGGGCTAGGCTATAAAGTTCTCTGCCCCAAATGTCCCAACTATGTAACAATTTTTTTAAGTAAAGGCGGTGATTGGTGAAAGTATAGTGCTAGTTTCTGGAATGTCATGATTTCAAGTATTTGGAGATACTAGATTAGTTATAAAGTTTAAATAGGAGTACATTCGCTTGAATCTCCCTTCCAGTTCCATTGACAAGACGAAACTGCATTCCTTTATAATAATTTACTGGACATTGAATGTAGTTAAAGCGCGAAGGTTGAAGATCAAACGCACAAGCTTGGTGAAAATGCGACTGGCCTGGCCCTCTCATAGAATGACGGATTCAGGGAAGCCAGATATTTCTTTCATTGGAGGAAAGCCATTTTGATATCGAAATGGATACAAAGAATAACTCGCCACACCTGTTCAAACTCCAAGTTGACGGCGACTAACCACACGGATAATCGTACAACCAGCAGAGTGTAACATATTGAACTAAAACAGAACAGAAAGGGAACTAAGCTTTGTACATAACATAGGAGTCATGTAGTAGAGAATGTAACACGAGGCCCTTGAGTAGAAATCGAGTGGATTGAGTTGTAACATGCCCTTTGAGACTGTTTTGTTTTAGGGTTTAAGAATGTAAATACTGAGCAACTAATTTTTGGTAACACAAGTATAATGATAGTTCAGGTCCCTTCTTAGCCTTTTGAGAAGCTGCACTTGAATTTTGTTGACAAGATGACAAGTTCAGCTCCCTTCTTAGCCTTACTTGAATGGCAATAAATGGATGTGATTTACATACAATTGTGTTTGAGTTTTTTATTTTAATATGTTATTCTAAATGAATGTTTTTTTTATTTTTTTTGTGATATTTTGCAGTGTCTTAAAAACAAGAATAAGCGAGGAACTAAGCGTCATCGGACATAATTTATTTCAAATAGGCCATTTTCATTCTATCACCTACATGCATTTTCTCTACTAAAGGAAGGAGGAATCAAAGATGCTCCTATTTTTTTCTACTTTGTTTTGTTCCGTATAATTTTTTTCAAGTAAACATATGTAAAGTACAGTTTCAAGAAAAAAAACGAATGTTAAATATCGTACTACACCCAACATATATACTTTTATATCTTTTTTAACAGAACGGATAAGCAAATAAATTAATGACAACAGTGTATTTTGTGGACCTAAAATTTGGAAAATTTACCACTTAAAGTAACATTTAAAAAGTATCACTTAAAATACTGCAGTTTAAATTTAATTAAAAAAAATTATATCACTGTCAAGGACCAGTACGTTAATTAAAAATATAATATTGATAAAATTTAAATCGGGGGAAAATATTTTATTTAGGGTTTGATTGTGTATTAAACTTTATATTGTGCATATGACTAGTCAAATTGATACTTAAATACCAGGTATCTATTTTTATTCTTAGGTTTGGTTGCTAGTTTTTACTTTTCGATTTCGTATTTTTTTTTGTCGGTGTTCAAATATTTGGCTAGAATCATTATCAATAGTCTTCGTTGTTAGCTTCGTTAATAGTTATTAGATGATACATAATGAGTTTTGTTAAGTATTACTTTGACTTTGATATTTTCAATTCTTTTTGAATTTATGTTTGATTCTTCGTCAAAGATGATGAATCGTTGAACGTTTGTTGTTATTGATGATAATTTCGAATTGCCATAGTGTTATTGGGAGTTTTTGAGCTGAAAAGCTTTGAAAACAAACTAATTTTTAAGTAAATTAGAGTTTGTCAAATTGTTTTTCCGTTGACCGGAATCTGGTTTGCCCAGATACCCAGATTCCGGTATAATGTTCTATGACATGTCACCTTCTTCAACACCCACCCTTTGATCGGTTTAAATCCAAATAAATTTTCAAAACCAATTTTTGAACCATTTTACCCTCACACCGTTAGCTGGTTCTTGATCGCGATACATAAATATTAAGTTTAAACTGTGATATTTTCTATATTTTCTAAAAATTAGCATTTAAGGGGCGGATTAGGCAAATTTGAGGCACGCAAAGTACGTTTTTGTCTAAATTAATTGGTTATGTCAATTTATGAATGAATGAATAAATAAACAAAAAGAATCGTCAATATATATTTATCTTATCTTAATCAATTCGAATTAATAGGAAATATATTAAATATTTAGAAGTCAATCCTATTTAAAATTTATTTAGAATTTTTTTTACCTTTTTCTCAAATAACTTAAATCGTAATTTCCTATTTGAATTTGAAGTTCACTAAAAAGTTAGAACTTCCTTATCTATGTCCTATAATTTAGAAAATAAAATCCAAGTACATATTTTAGGAAAACACTCAGGAGCTCTAAAATCGTTTCAATCATATTTATCATTTTTTCTAGAGCTTCTCTATTTTAATTCAATAAAATTAAATTTCCTTACATACATTCGAAGTAACAGGGAATGTGATACATATTTAGAAGTCAATTCTATTTATAATTCGTTTATTTGAATTAATAAGGAAGATAATATCATACAAAGAAGTATATACATTCAAATTATAGGGAATTTAATAAATATTTAAAATTCAACTTTTTATTTTTTTTAAGATCTCCTATAATTTAAATACTAAAAATTAAAACCTTTTTGGGGTCCTTTACATATTCAAAATAGAAAAGATTTTAAAATTACTAATCTAATCAAGTTCTAATAATTGTAATTATTATTTATATTATAGAAGGGAACCGTGAATTTATATTACTTTGGGACTATACATGACTCTCTTTTGTTCGATATATACCTAAACCGTATCTCATCCGTCTATTCATGTATCCTCGCTTTATATGTGAATGTTAAATTTAATTTTTATTCGTGTAAATCCAATCAAGCCAACTATATAATGAAATTATGAGTATGATAATTGAGGTTCGTACATTTTTAGGGTTAATTTCTACATGTTAATTTATTGCGATTCACATCTTATTTTCTAATTTTCTTTACTTTGTTAAGTTTGTAAACTTTTTGTGCTTATTCTTCACGTTCTTGTGAGTAGTCTAGATATTTATGATACTAATAGCCAGAATAGATTGCTTAGGAATTCGCGATATGCAACCCGCTTTTTTAATTTGATTTGCAGTTTCAAGTTTTTTTAGTGTGTCCTCTTCCCATCCTGGTGAGTATGTTGATTTTTATTCACAAATATAATCTGTTTACAACTATTTTTATTTTTATTCACAAATATATCATAGTTGATGGAAAAACGATTTAAACTAAATTTTATCTAAATTATAATATTTTTTTTATTAATATTGTGTTTGATAGGAGGCGGATCAAACTAATTTTATTTAAATTATAATATTTGTTTATTAGTCTTGGGTTTGACGGATAGAAATCTTATATAATTTTTAATAAATTTTTTATTAATATTGTGTTTCACGGGAGGGCGGCTAAACTAATTTATCTCAATCACAAGAATTTTTTTTATTGATATTGTGTTTGACATGAGAGCGGTTCAAACTAATTTCTATCTATATTATAATATTTGTTTATATGAGAATTTATTTAATCAGTCTTTTTTCATTACAACATGTGTCGGGTTAATAAAGTATCAAATTTAATACAGTTATTATCGACTTAAGAAAACGTGATATAAACCGGTATCATGAAAAAATATGTACGCAATTTTGTTAACGAGTGTCAGCCTAAAAAATTGTGACACAAAATGGCTAACAATTATAAATAATTAATTTTTTATTTATTATAGATTATGTTTTTTCTTAGATAATTTTCATATGAAATTTTTTTAAATTATTTTTTTAGGGTCGCTGCGCAGCGCGGCTTTGTCGACTAGTCTTAATCTTAATATATATAAAGGAAAACCCCTGTCAGCTCTAGAATCGTTTCAATCATATTTATCTTTTTTTATAGAGCTCCTAATTTTTAATTTAAATCGCTTAAGAAATATTTATCTATTTTTTAGAGTTCCACAATTTTAATTCAATAAAATTAAATTTCTTTTATATATTTGAATTAATAGGGAAGATTATACATATTTAGAAATCAATCCTATTTAGAATTAATTTAATCAAATTATTTCGAATTAATAGGTAAGATAATAAATATTTTGAAATTAATATAATTTAGAATTTATTAATGCTCGAATCATATTTATTTATTTTTTTAGAGTTTCTCTAATTTAAATATTAAAAATAAAATTCCCTTCTAAGGTCCTAAATTTAAGGTGAAAAATAATTAAATTATATATTTGAAATAGAAAAAACATCTAAATTTGTGTAAAGAATGGTCTACGATATTCTATCAATCGAAATGCTAAATCATCGCAGGTAGATTTATATAAACAAATCAAACGGGCTCAATTTTGTACTTTCTCATATCGCCTGGCATGGTTTTTGTAAAAAAATTATATTGCTTAGCATGGTATATGTTTTTTTTATATCAAGCATGGCAGATGTTCCGAAGCAAATCTGTTCCAATACTTTAAATAATTAATGTTTTATAGATTGAAACGTGATGTTGTAGTGTTGCATATATTCTTCAATTATATTGTTTGTAAGTTTCGAGATAATAATTTTTGTTTGTAAGTTTCAACATAATAATTTTTATTCTAATGGATGTTTGAATAACGCTGGAACCTGTTTAGAGAATATATTTTTTCTTTTGGAGGCTTCAAATTGAGTTGGTCTACACTCTGTGAAGTATGAATCAAGTACTTCTGCTTCGTAATCATGCTTGGTGATGAGGTAATTGGACTGCGTTTTTAATTATATATTTTTGAATAATTTATTATTTGATGCATGTACAAAACATTAAACTATCTTAGAAAAAACAAACCAATGTGCACAATTATTTTATGATTTGCATTTAGGTGCAAGACTGATTTAAGGTGTGTTTGGTATTGTTATAGTACCTTTTTGCTGAAAAGCAGTTAAAAAACTGTTTGGTAAAATTTAAAAGCTGCTTTTCGGAAAAGTGTTTTTGGCCTAAAAGCTGCTGTTAGAGAAAGTAAGTCTCCCATATTTTTAGAAAAAGCTGCTATTCAGCTGCTGCGGGAAGCAGATGCTGATTTTACCATCAAACCTTACCAAAATTATCCTTATTTTTAATTTTTTGCATCAACACATATACGTATCAAAAAAATTACCAAACAGTCATCTGATTTTTACAACAGCACTTTTTTCAGCAGCACTTTTTCTAACAGTACAACAATTTTTAACAGAAATCCCAAACAGAGCCTTAGATATACTAGGACCGGTTGTGCCGGTTGTGCTTTATACAGTGTTCTGTTTTTCCAATATTTAAATATTTTTGTTTAAATTATAATAATTTATTATTAATATTGTGTTTGACGGAAGGACGGATGAAACTAAATTTTATTTAAATTTCAATTATTTTAATTTTCTGCATGCAAGATAGCGTGGAAAGACCCATAGTTATGGTCATTGGAGTTAAAAGTGTCCATAGATTCTTC
Organism: Apium graveolens; assembly: GCF_009905375.1. NCBI lineage: Eukaryota > Viridiplantae > Streptophyta > Magnoliopsida > Apiales > Apiaceae > Apium > Apium graveolens. The sequence goes on from NC_133652.1 coordinate 93,647,754, forward strand.
ACATACAAATCTTTACAATTGATTGTTTATTGTAATCCTCTTTTGTATTTTAATTTTACAAGACGTTGGCAGCTATATAAAGATATCCAAAACAATATTGTTTTAGTATTGTATTTGACGGGAGGACGACTCAAACTAAATTTTATTTAAACTATAATTTTTTTTATTAGTATTTTGTTTGACGTCAGGGCGGATCAAACTAATTTTTATTTAAATTATAATATTTTTTTTAGTATTATATTTAACGAGAATAAAACACAAAAAAAAATCTTATCTAAATTTTAATAATATTTTCATTATCATTTTGTTTGACGGGAGGGCGGCCCAAACTAATTTTATTTAAATCATGTTAAATTTTTATTAGTATTGTGATTTAGGGAGAGCGGCTCAAACTAATTTTCATTTAAATTATAAGATTAGTTTATATTAGAATTTATCAAATTAGTTTTTCAATTTCAACAGGCGTCGACCTAACAAAATATCATAATTATACGATTATTATTGACTTATGAAATCGTGATATAAATTGTATCATAAGAAACATGTACGCCATTTTGTTTTGTTATGTAAATTATAACATGATTCGGCTTATAAAGCGTGACACAAAATGGACAGTAACTATGAATAGTTTTTTTTTGATAATTGTTCATGTTTTTCTTAAATAATTTTATATGAAATTTTTAAGAATGTTTAATTAGGGCCGCTATGCAGCGCGACTCTTTCGACTAGTATATATATAAAGAAGGATACGCGGGAGGTTAGGTCACGCTCTAAAATTATTTCAATCTATTTTTCTAATTTCTTAGAGTTTTAAAATTTTAAATACTAGAACATATAAAATATCCTTTAACATGTTAGAATTAGAATTGGTGTTCTAATTTGTAGAGGAGAAGAGTTCAAATTTATAGAGAAAAAGAATTTGAATTAATATGAAATACATATTGTTGATGAAGATTATAACACCTGTAAAGCTTTATGGATTCACGTTCATCCTATTTTATATACTGCGATGAACTAAGCTAGGGACATGAATTTCGTGTAACAATTTCGGAAGACGGAAACAGCCGAACCATCTTTCATTTTTATGTTTTATTAGTGTGTTTTAATTCACGTTCTTCATCTGCCGTTTTTATTCATGTACTTCGAAATTTGAATATTCGTACATTCATTCTTTTTTAATATTATAATTTATATTTTTTACTGTACGTGATTACTCTACGTGACTACCTGAGTGAAAAATTGTGTTGAAATCGTTCATTTTTTTTTTTTTAATTTTTATGAAAATAGAGTTAACATTCTTTGTGATTGTTAGCCTTGCTGGTGCTGACGTGACGATATTAAAAGCATAAAAAATATTGGATAAGCCTTTTTTATATAAGCTTTTGGCTCCAAAAATAAAACGTATTGCTTGGAACTTCTGTTTTTGTACGGGAATTAAAGAATGCAAGGGGGATTTGTAAGTTTGTTTATGTTTTAAGATTTTTTATTGTTGCAGATTTTTTTGACAGGTTTCGCTTGAAGATTTAAATAACAAAGATTACTATCAAAGTGCTTGATACCCAAATAAATCAGAGGTACTTGATATTGCAAATGAGACCGAAAGGTGTCTCTATGTACCTTTTCTAAGATTTATTCTTAATATTTTGAGATGTTATATTTTCATGTTTTTTGATTTATACAAGGGTTGATAGCTGAAGAGAAGAGTGAAAAACAAGTAGCGAGTAATTGTTGTGTCTGGTGTTAATTGTAATTAAAAAGTAAGGTCGCGGCTAAATCTTAAATGTGACAATTTAGTGTGAGTTTTTTGCCCGAAGATATTAAGAATCAAAGGAAAAAGATGGCTCTTACGAGAAGAAAACCATGGGACGAGGTAATGTCCCGCTTACTTTTACGTACTTTTATGTATCACTAGGGACTTTTTGCCCGCGCCTACGCGCGCTCCAATTTTTTTAAATTTTGAATTTTTTTATCGAAGTTTGTAATTTTTATAACATAAACGGTTATCTTCTAGTTTTATTTAATTTATTTATTACAGTTATTTAGGTTCCGTTTATTTTGAAATATAAACTGATATTATAGTTTAACGTTAAATGTCAGTATTTTATTTTAGTTTTCTTTCTCTCATATATTAACATTTCTCTTTTACGTTTTTAGTAGTTAATATTTTAATAATGTGTACAACAAAACTGAGTAAATATTTTTTTTAATTAAACACTTTTTAAAAAAATCCAGTAAATATTACATAACATACAATTTATTGCAATATTTTATTTTAAAATCAAAATAATACAAAAACTCACTTATATTAAAACATAATATATAACACTATTTTGTAAAAATCATTTTTTTAAAAATTATTAAAAAGGAGAAAATATCAAAAGAATTAAAAAACCTAAACAACCCAAATAAGTTGACTTTCGGATATGTTAAACTCTTGTCTTAAAAGAAACCCATATAAAATCAAAGTCCTGTCTTAAAAGAAGCACATGTAAGAAAACTACCGTGACTTTGGGATTCTCAACTTCTTCAAGCAAAAAGTAACTTTTTTTCACTAAGGAGACAGCACTCTCGGTGGAATAAAAAATCGATTCTTTGTCTATAGTTTATCTTGCTTTCATACAGTATATATATGCAATAGAACAATGAATCAGTGTTAGAACTTGAGATTATATTACTTGATTGATAGAGTTTTAAAGTATACACACCTTAACTTAATCGATTAATGTTATATATAATTTAAGAACATTACTTGCTCAAATTCATGTAATTCTCAAGTTTTGTATCCTATACATGTAATGTTCTTGTAAAATCTTTGATTTGTATCTCATGCATGTAATATCTAAGTAAAATAACGTGCTTTATATTGATTGGAACAAATTTATTATGTAATTACAGATGAAGAAAAGATCCAGTTCTAGAGCAAAGAATGTCAAATTCAATTTAGGTAAAAATTTAACCTAGAATGTATCTACTGCATTTATTTAGGTACATTAACAAAATACCAACTGTACAGATAATGAAGAGAGTATATGTAGCTTTCTGGCAGCAAATTTAGAAGTCTCTGATTTCGGGCACTTTGTAAGTATATATTTTACAGCGTTAATTTATATAGTGTCAAATTTATGTTTATTTTTAAATGTATTTGATTTAATGGTACTTGATCAGAGAGTGCCAGAGGATTTAAAAGTGTTTGTGGTGGAAGAATTCCAACTGGCTTGAAGATATATTGTAAAACACATAAATGGCGTGCTCGATATGATTCAGAAATCGGAAAAATATGTGGTCTTGCTCGCTTCATGGAGTTTTATGGAATTACGATATATAATCTTGTTTTATTTGATTATCATGGAGATGGGGTCTTTAATGTCAAGATATATAAGGAAGCGGCAATTGAGATAAACTACCCGATGATAGAACCAAATGAGTGGATGTTAAATAAACCAGAATGGAAAGACGAAGAATTTATGGTTGTCTATGAAAACATTCAGTTTCAGAAATCTGTTGCTATGTTAATTTATGATGGTTTCCTGAACAAAACTAAAGCTTACCGTATTAGCGTAAATAGTGCAGACTTGCAAGGTGATGGGATTGATCTGGTAAGATTTATTTGCAATTATTTTCCATATCAGGTCGCATTCATACTTTAATACCAATGTGTATATGCTGGATACCTGAACAAATTTTTGCATATATGACAGACAATGAAGTCAGGAACAGAGAATTTCTACAAAAAATTCAAACATGAAAACTCTGTCAGTCTGAGGTTCACCACTAAGGAATGGAAATGTGAGGTGGAGAGGGTTGGAGGCCATTGTAGATTTGGGAAAGGCTAGTCTGATTTTGTATCAGACACAGGACTTGGAATTGATGATTCTATAGTGATGTACAGGATGCATAATGATATAGGAAATATGAACAATGTGAATATTTGCATCTATAAACATGATTGTTAGGTCACACACACACACTGTAGAGGGGGTGAATACAGTGTATAGTACACTTAAATCGAACTTTAAGAACTTAAGTAACAGAAAATAAACTTTATTGAAACAATAAACTCTGTTACAGTATGGAACTGTTACCTCTCAGTGATGAACAAATATCACGAGAGCTGCTAGTATTACAATGAATAATCTTTTCTAATAATGATAACACTTATAGTGTAAACCCTATGTCTGTGTTTATATACTACACAGTTACAAGATAATCGCTAATTGATATGGAATATAATTCTGCTTCCTAAAATATATCAATCGGATATCTTTTCTTCCAAGTATTCCATTCTTCACGGAATTCCTTCTTCATGCATATCTCTTCTTATGTTTATCTCGATCTTCTTTCCTTTAATCAGCTACTGTCCTTATCTGATTGTCCTTCAGCACTTAAGTTCTGATATCTATCTTCTGATGATTATCTCCTGATAATATAAGTACTGATATCCTTAAGTCCTGACTTCCAGTATAAGTACTGATCAACAGTTAAGTACTGATTTATCCTGTTCATGTAAGATCTGAAAGCTAAACATAAAACATATTAGCCATGACATTATCAAATATATCTAACAATCTCCCCCCAACTTGTAAATTAACAAAATATACAAGTTTAACAGATATTTGATGATGTCAAAAACATTAAGTACAAATGCATGAGAAATAGACTAGATAACTACAACTTACAGTCCTTAAAGTTTTTACCAATTTCAACTTCTGATAACAACTTCAATCTGTATAAATATCAGAATTTAAGCAGTTGTAGATCTTCGACTTGGCTTCTTCATTTTCTGATCTCTCTGATGTCAGGAGTTGTTCTGAGATAGTTCTTCAACAAACATTTCTCAGCATATCTTAGTTCATAAATCATTATCCTTTTAACACCTTTAAGCTCTGCAGTATCTTCACCAGTTTGAAAGATTGCAGCTCTGAGATCATTAATCTTTGCTTTTCTTAACTCCTGATCTAGTCTTATGACATAAGCTTTGTCAGACTCAAGATTGAATTCAAGTCCCTTAATACCAAGATACGTTCTGATCTGTGCAGTATTAGACTTCATATCAACAATATCACCATTGTGATCTCTGTACTTTGGAACATATATGCTGTCAGACTTAACAGAATAAAGCCTTTTCTGTCTCTGAATCTGTTCTTTTAAGTAGTTTGCAGCAGTCTCTGTTATTCTGTCATCCACTTGAAGTAAGAAAAGTACATGCTCCAATTCTTCAAAATACTTCAAAGGAATGGCATTTTGTCTTATATGATAAACCCTACCATCTGTCATGAAATACAACATGATGTATTCTTTCAAGTAGGTATGGTAAACCATCTGTACAGATTCCAGTTGATTCAATCTCTTAGGAGTTGCTCCAATACCTGGTTCACTCAAGGAAGTTGGATCATTGGTAGTGTTGTGTACTCTTCTTTCATCAGCACTTCCCAATCCAGTTTTATCTCTAGCTTCCTTTCCAGTAACTACTCTTGCTTCAAAACCACTTGCAGTAGTCTTCAAAGATTGAGTCTGTTTTGCTTTAGTGAATCCTGGTAGGAGTGTCTTTGATCTATATTCTGATATCAAGTTAACTTGAGCTCTGTCAGAGGTTACTTGCTTCTTCTGAATATCAGAACTTACAATTTCTTGACTCTGAACAACTTGAGCCTTGTCAGAGGTTGTTTTAAGAACTTTTCTTGAAGTCAGAGCAAGATCATCTTTTCCATCAGTAATTTCTTCTTCCTCAGGAGGTACATAAGCCTTGATAGGTTCACCAACCTTTTCTTTACCCTTGGATCTTGGATCTATCTGTGGTTGTGATCTAGCCAATGTTGCTTCAGTATGTGTCCTTTCTTTGATCACAATGCCTTTAAGTTTTAGAAGTAACTTTTTACCAGAAGCTTCAGATTTAGATGTGACTTTCTCTGATTTAAGTCTGGCTTCTTCTTCCTTTAAACTTTCCAAGTCCATCCCTGGATTTTCTTGAAGAAATAACTGTCTTGACATTTCCTCATCAAGATCTAGAAGTTCATCAGAACTTATCCTTTTATCAGCAGCAGAACTTATTCTTTTCCCAGTATCAGAACTTGTTCTGTGACTAGCTTGTCTTGATGTAAACCTTCTACCTTGACTATGACCACTACCCATTCCAGAGTTTCCTTGGTCATCTTTTCCATCATCCTTTCCTTGCAGTGTCTTGTTGGTTTTGCATTTGGACTTAATTACCTTCTCCCCCTTTTTGGCATCAACAGGTAATAAAAGAGAGATAAGTAGTTCCACTGAGGTCTGGATTTCAGTAAGTTGCGATTGCTGAGAAGCTTGATTTGTCAGAATTTGATCAATCTGAGCTTGTTGTTTCTCTTGAGTTTTCTCAATATTAGCAATCCTGTCAATGGTAGGTTGAAAGAACTTTTTCTTATCAATTTTCCAAACTTGTTCCTGTTTGATAAAGTTCTCCTGAATCTTGTGTAGTTCTGCATGAGTATTGGAATGAAGACCTTGTAGATGTTTAATACTCAATGCAGTGACTCTAAGCTGGGTTTTAAAATCATCAGAATTTAACATTTCATCAGCTTTAGTCAAGTGCTCAGCAAGATGTAAAGCATTTGGAACACATGAAACTGAGTTCCATTCCTTAGTCCACTCCTGACCTGCAGGAGTTTCACTCCAAGGCCCTGGTGCATCCCTGATAACAAACTCCTTTACCAGTTCAGACTTAGGAAGAGTCGGTGGAGGAGTATGTCCTGAAGGACCTGCTTCATCAGCATCTACAGTTGTAGCAGCTTCACCAGTATCTCCAACATTTGCAGCATCAGAACTTAAAGAATCAGTATCTTCTGATAAGACAACAGTGTGAGTAGCAATGGAGGCTTCAGCATCCTCTAATTGCTGATCTGATACTAAGTTCTGATCAACAGCCATATCCTGATGCTCACCTAAAATCTGATCATCAGCATCTTGATGCAGAGAAGGTGTTGTTGATAACTCTGGAGTTTGAACAGCATCAGTAACAGGTGTTGTGGAATGATTATTTGCTGTTGGAGCTTCTAAGAAAAGTATTGTAGGCACAACCAGGTTCTGAATATTAATTTCAGCACTTGTGCCTGGATCAACAAGAGACACAGATGGTGAGTTAGCCTTGTCAGATACAGCTTCCTGAGATGGAGTTGATGGAGAAGAAGTGACTGAAGCAAATTCCTTGTCTTGTGAGATCAGAGATTCTTGATCCCCTTCCGTAGCTGCTTCCTCCTCATCATCTGAAACTGGCCTTTGTGCCCTCTGTTTCTTGTACTTCCTTGTTGATTTGGATTCCTTGGGAGTTTCAGGAACTATCATACGTCTAAGCCTCTTGAGAAGCCTAGAACCCTCAATTTCAGAATCCTTCTGAGAAGTTGCTTTCTCAGCTTCAACCACCACAGGTTCTGAAGAAGGAATCTGTTCCTCAGAATCTGATTCATCTCTCAAAGTAATTCTCCTCCTCTTTTGAGGTGTGTGAGGAACAGTCTTTGTTCTCTTTGGCTTAGAGGATGTAGGCTTCACAGTAGGTGCTGAAGAAGAAGGTTGAGCAGTCTGTGAAGTGGAGAGATAGGATTTGAGATAAGTTCTGAGGGTAGGTTGAGTAGAATGAGAGGTAGGTACTGAGGTTGATGGATTTTGGGTGGTTGGAGGTGGTTGGACATCAGAGTAAACAGATCTATAAGTATCAGGATCAGCATTTACCAGGATCTGTTTCACAGACTTAGGAATCTGTAATGGTCTAACCACTTTCTTCTTAGTATCAGCATTTACCAGGTCATTAAAGTATCGTTTTGCAACCTTAAAAGGTGGGGTTTGAGTGCTGACTAAATGAGGTTAATCAGTACAGTAAGTGTAAATAAGTTGACAGAATCTAGTAAAATAAACAACATCTCGATCCTCTGTCATCCTATCCCCAATAAAACCAATTATTCCAGTTGCAAAATCAAAATGAGTTTGATGGATAATAGCATACCCTATGTGCTGACTCAGAATTGGGATAACATCAAAATTTGAACATTTGTTCCCAAAAGCTTTGGTGATGCAATCAAAGAAGAAACTCCATTCTCTTCTGATATTAGCCCGTTTCAACTGTCCAAGTTTCGTCAGACTCTTTTCATATCCCAATTCAGCCATTAACTCCCGAAGGGCTGAGTCCTCTGGAACTGAGAAAGTACAATCCTCTGGAAGATGTAAAGCCCTGCGTACTGTACCAGGAGTGACTACAAAGGATGAATCACCCACTTGGAAGATAATACTGGGAGTTCCACGGTTACCACCATCATCAAAAACTCCAGTCCTCCAGAACCTCAGAACTTGTTGACTTGAAAATAATTCAGGCTGAGTTAAGGCGTACCCAACCTCACTATGTGCAAGAAGATCTTGCACAAAGTGCAATTCAGATGGAGCGTCAGCATGATCAAGAATTGCAGCATAGTTGTTTGGAACAAACTTTGCTCCATCAATGATTAAATCCTTTGGTGCCATGTGAAAAAAATATTGAGTTTCAAGGATGCCTGCTAGGTGTTTGAGATAATGTCTGTATGAAAAACCAACGTGAGAAAGAAGAGAAGGAGAGTAAAAGTAAGGAGAGAGATAAAGTATAAAGAAAATAAAAGATTAAAGAAATCTTCTCTCTGTTGTACTTATACTCTGAACAAAAATGTTACCGTTGGACACCTGTCAGACATGTAGTAATAACGGACAGTTACTGGGCTCGAGAAAACAGGAATCATTACTTACCCAGTTGCCTAGTTTCAAGGAAAAACCGTTCCATTTATCAAGAGAAACAGTTTTAATTCAAAATTTAAACCGTTAGCACTGATTGAATTATTTTTCATTGCATCACTGAAATTCTGAAAATACATCACATGAAAATGACCAAGATAAATTAGATATATAAGTGCTGAAAATGAATCAGAACTTAATATAAAACAAAAGTTATATGGTCATCAGAATATCAATCAGGATTTATCAACACAAGATAAAATAACTCAGAGACAAAATCTTGAAGTAAAAACAATTTTCATTAATATATCAAGACAATACATTTATGAAATGGAAATTACATCAATACTTATACAAGATTTTCCCTAAGCTCCTTATCCTAACATCAACAGCTTTAGTCCTAGCTAAGAAGCCTGACAAAGCTGAGGATGAAGAAGAACAGGAAGAAGACAAGATTAAGTCATCTTCCTCTTCCTATCTTCGACGAACAAGATGGCGAGTCGTATGATTCGCTCTTGCTGATGGATAGCTTCCCGCCTTTCCTCCTCCAATCGCTCCAGATGGCGATGGTAATCCATATAGAAGAATAGAAGGTGAGTTAGCACCTCCTGTGGGACGGAATCCCAGATCTCCTCAGGAATGGCTGTTACATGCCACTCCTGCTGCCACTCGGCACAACTTAGCTCCATAGTGAAGGTTTGGTTATTCAAAAACATGTTGTATCGAACCATTGTGTTTTTGATAGAAGAAGGAGGATAAGTGTGTGAGAAGAATGTGATGGAAAGACTGATGTGAAGTGGTTGCTTATATAGGCAAGAGAATGCCAAGAGACGCAAAGATATTTAATGCTGACAGGTAGAATTAATTCTACCTCGTCTCCCTAGACTTTGAAAAAGAATAACAGTCATTGGAAAGGGGAATCATGGTCTAGACCGCACAAGACACAAGAAACAGTGGACTGTTCAAGTACAAATACCATTAATCCTTAGCATAGTGACTATTAATCTTCCACTTCAACATATTCGAGTTCGAACTGAGACTGTTATCAAATTTTATTCACAGATAAGCCAAGTAAAGTATTAGACTGAGAAATCAGAACTTAGACCTATACCAGAACTTAACAGTCATCAGAACATAATTTCTTAACTCGAAAAAGGAATGCCCATCTTAGTAAATACTCATACAAGTTCTGAGTTATGGACGTCAGAACTTAATCATCAGGACGTGTAACTTAGAACTTGTCCTCAGAATTTGTGCAATAATGACACAATGACTGTTTATCTAAAATAACATAGACCACCACAGAAATTTTCATCATTCAGATGGAGTGATTAGTGTGTGCATTAAGCTAAAAACAGACAAAGAGTAAAGTCTGATTTACTTTAGTACATCTTAGAATTAAGGCATAACTAAAATTTTGCTAAAGATCTGTCATTGTCCTGAAACCTACTGATGAATGAGTTCATGCTAGAGTCCATCTCAACTGTTTTGTGCTAATTTTATGCATCTTTTGCAATTCTGTTTTACAGTGGCTTCTCAGTGTAAGTGAGTCACGACTGTTTATCAGAATTTATGCTATTTTCAGAGTATTTCTCCAGTAATCATAGAGTGTGAAAAGTCACCAAGAAAATATTTTGCTTTTCTGATGCATATTTACTTAATACCAGCAATGCACTTGGGTCGTCCCTTCCACATTTTTACTCTAGATCTCAAAGGAGTACCTGATTTTAATCTTTGATCTTTTTGCTTTTTCTTTTGATAAGAGAGGTTTATCAGCACTTAGTACATTCAGCAGTTTTACTAGTATCAGAACTTAACAGATGAGTAGCATTATTCTAATTTGTGACTTAGTAATAAGATATACAAAGTAAACTTAACTAAGCTCAGTTATCAGAATTTTCTAGTGTCATAAGATTTCCACTGAAATAATTACTTCTTCCATGGAATCATTTGTTTATTGAAGACTACTAGGTCAGTATCTAGCACAGTTGTCCTCATAGGAATGAATAGGTACTAGAACAAACATATCACTTATCATAGTTTAGAAACATATATCAGACAACAGTCAGTACTTAAAGACATTTATCAATTAAGCACAGAATATACAATGAGATTAATTCTGTAAATACTGAGCATAAAGTCTTATTCATAGAACAAGTCTAAGCAGATTTAGAGAAAGAACCTGAAACCATTCCAAGTTCATTTACCAATCTTGTAAAAGTAGCTTCACATAATGGTTTTGTGAAGATATCTGCCAATTGTTGATCTGTGGGAACAAAATGCAATTCCACTGTACCTTCATCCACATGTTCCCTGATGAAGTGGTACCTGATGCTGATGTGCTTTGTCATTGAGTGTTGAACTGGATTACCTGTCATAGCAATAGCACTTTGATTATCACAGTAAATAGGGATTTTGAAATATGTTAACCCATAATCCAATAACTGATTCTTCATCCAAAGAATCTGTGCACAACAGCTTCCTGCAGCAATATACTCTGCTTCTGCAGTTGATGTGGAAATTGACTTTGTTTCTTGCTGTACCAAGAAACCAATCTGCCACCAAGAAATTGGCAGCTTCCACTTGTGCTTTTCCTGTCAATTTTGCAACCTGCAAAATCTGCATCTGAGTAACCTATTAGTTTAAAATCTGATTCTCTAGGATACCATAATCCCAGAGCAGCTGTTCCTTTAAGATACTTAAAGATTCTTTTTACAGCTGTTAAGTGAGGTTCTCTTGGATCTGCTTGAAATCTTGCATAAAGACAGGTAGCATACATGATATCAGGTCTACTAGCAGTTAGATAGAGTAGAGAGCCAATCATACCTCTGTAGTCAGTAATATCTACTGATTTACCGGTATCCTTATCCAGTTTTGTTGCAGTGGCCATTGGAGTGGATGCACTTGAACAATCTTGCATTCCAAATTTCTTTAGCAAGTTTCTGGTGTACTTGGTTTGACAAATAAAAGTGCCTTCCTCATTCTGCTTGACTTGAAGGCCCAGAAAATAGCTAAGTTCCCCCATCATACTCATCTGATATCTTGACTGCATTAGTTTGGCAAACTTCTTGCAAAGTTTGTCATTTGTAGATCCCAAAATGATATCATCAACATAAATCTGGACCAGAAGTAATTCTTTTCCATGGTTGAGGTAGAACAATGTTTTGTCTATTGTCCCTCTGTGGAATCCACTTTCCAGAAGAAACTGAGCTAAAGTCTCATACCATGCTCTAGGAGCTTGCTTAAGTCCATAAAGTGCTTTGTCAAGTCTGTAGACATAGTCTGGATGTTTGGTATCTACAAAACCTGGAGGTTGTTCAACATATACCTCTTCCTCCAATTCTCCATTGAGAAAAGCACTTTTCACATCCATTTGAAAGACAGTAAACTTTTTGTGAGAAGTATAAGCCAAAAATATCCTTATGGCTTCTAACCTAGCAACTGGTGCAAATGTTTCATCATAATCAATTCCCTCCTGTTGAGAATATCCTTTTGCAACCAGCCTTGCCTTATTCCTTGTAATTATGCCATCACTGTCAGTTTTATTTCTGAATACCCACTTTGTACCAACAACAGATCTATTCTTTGGTCTTGGTACTAGGGTCCAGACTTTGTTTCTTTCAAATTCATTCAACTCTTCCTGCATTGCTTGCACCCAATCAGCATCTTGAAGAGCTTCTTCCACTTTCTTTGGCTCAGTCTGAGAGAGAAAAGAATTGTAAAGACACTCATTTGAAGTACCTGTTCTAGTTCTGACACCTGCATCAGGATTTCCAATTATCAAATTAGGTGTATGTGATTTTGTCCACTTCCTTGCAGATGGAAGGTTTTCTCTAGAATTGGATGCTCCCCCATGATCCATGCTATCTTCATTTTCATTTTCTGATGCTCCCCCTGAAACTATGCTCTTTGAGTTGGATTCTTCAGTATTTAGATTTTCAGCACTATCAGAACTTGGCTTATCAGAACTTGACGAATTAGAACTTGAAGAGCCAGATGCATGTTCGGATGTTTCTTGAGATGTGGTAGGATCTTGAGTATGCTCCCCCTGCATAGGTGCATCTTCCTTTAACGTAGTCACCACAGTTTCAATAACATCAGAGATTAATCCATCAGAGTTTGCAGTATCAGGACTTAGACTGTCAGGATTTTCAGTATCAGAATATGAGTCTTCATTTTCAAATCTCATCTGATCATGGTCAATGAAATCTTTAAGACCAGTGATCTTCTTGTCATCAAAAGAGACATTGATAGATTCCATGACCACTTTTGTTCTCAAATTATAGACTCTGAAGGCTTTTGTGGAAAGTGGATATCCAACAAAGATTCCTTCATCAGCTTTTAGATCAAACTTTGATAGCTGTTCAGGATGAGTCTTGAGAACAAAACACTTGCATCCAAATACATGAAAATATTTCAGATTTGGCTTCTTTTTCTTCACCATCTCATATGGTGTTTTTCCATGCTTGTTAATAAGTGTTGCATTTTGAGTAAAACAAGCAGTCTGCACAGCTTCAGCCCAGAAATAGGTTGGAAGCTTTGCTTCTTCAAGCATTGTACGTGCAACTTCAATGAGAGTTCTATTCTTCCTTTCAACAACTCCATTTTGCTGTGGAGTTCCAGGAGCAGAAAATTCCTGCTTTATTCCATGGCTTTTGCAGAACTCTTCCATTATCAAATTCTTGAACTCAGTGCCATTATCACTCCTTAAAATTTTCACAGAATCTTTGACCATTTTATCCAGCTGTTTGACATGATCAATCAAGATAGATGCAGTTTCACTTTTTGTGTGCAAGAAATACACCCATGTGTATCTGGTGAACTCATCCACTATGACCAACGCATACTTCTTCTTTGCAATAGACATGACATTTACTGGACCAAATAGATCAACATGTATAAGATGATAAGGCTCAAGAATTGATGAATCAGTCTTGCTCTTGAATGAAGATTTTCTTTGTTTGGCTTTCTGACATGAATCACAAAGACCATCAGGAGCAAATACTGTGTTTGGCAATCCTCTCACAAGATCTTTCTTGACCAGTTCATTTATATTGTTGAAATTTAAATGAGAGAGTTTCTTATGCCAATTCCAGCTTTCTTCAATTGATGCTCTACTTATCAGACAGATTGCAGAACCATCAATACTTGTTGAAAGCTTAGCTTCATAAATGTTACCACGTCTGTATCCTTTCAGAACAACTTTGCCTTTAGATTTACTCACAATTTCACAGTGTTCTTCAAAGAAATCAACATGATAACCTCTGTCACATATTTGACTTATACTCAGTAGGTTGTGTTTAAGTCCTGAGACCAGAGCTACTTGTTTAATTATGACATTTCCAAGATTGATATTGCCATATCCCAATGTTTTTCCAATGTTGCCATCTCCATAAGAAACACTTGGGCCAGCTTTCTCCATAAAGTCTGATAGCAGGGCCTTATTTCCAGTCATATGTCCTGAACATCCACTGTCCAGAACTAGAATATTTTTCCTGTTGCCCTGCAATCACAAAGACTACTAATTATTAGTTTTAAGGACCCAGACTTGCTTGGATCCTTTGGCCTTATTAAGTTTGTTAACATTTGCAGCGGATTTAGCATCAGAGTTTATGTTAACATTTTTCTTATCAGAATTTACACTATCAGACTTTGAATCAGAATTTACACTAGAAGGAACAATGGAAACTTTCTTCAAAGAAGGTTTTATTTGATAATAATCATAGTACAAACTATGATATTCCTTACAAGTATAAATGGAATGCCATAAACTACCACAATGAAAACAAGGATTTTGTGGTTTGTATCTAACAGACTGACTCTTAACTCCTGATTTTGAAGGTAAGGAGTTAATATTCTTATTCTTCCTGCAAAAAGAAGCCAGATGGTTAGAACTTCCACAGTTATGACATGCTTTCCTAAGAGCATCAGGAACAGGTTTTTAATCATTGCTTTTATTCACACCTTCCTTTCCATTCCTATTTTTCCTAGATGATTTTACCTTGTTTGCATTCTTGACATCTTTCAGCTTATGCTTAAGCTGCTTCTTTGTCATTAAGCCTATGTTCACTCCAGCTGTCTTTTCTTGTTTTAGTTTGTCAGAAGTTAATTCCTCTTTATCTTCTGATTTCTCATTTTCAGAATTTACAGTTACAAACTTAATAGGTTTAAACTTTGGCTTTTGCTTAACAACAGGCTTAATTTCTTCAGTTCCTTTATCATTCTTATCTTCTCCATAACCTAAGCCCTCTTTCCAGTTTCCACTACTTAGCAAATTTTGAGTTGTTTTGCCAGAGTTAGTCCAAGTCCTGATAATCTATCTTTCCTTTTCTAACTCAGTTTTTAGAGATTCATTTAATTTTAGCACTTCATTCCTAACATAAAAAGCATCATCTCTATCCTTCTGAGTTTGATGGAACATGACTAACTCTTTTTCTAAGAAATTATTCCTTTTCTTAAATGCAAGATTTTCAGAAGTTAATCTTTCACATGTTAAAGTTTGGTCTCTATAGCTAACAAACATGGTTTTAAGATATCTTCTCAACTCATTAATATCATCAGTATGAAAAGCATAAGTAGTCTGAGGTACCTTTGTTTCAGCAGCTTCAGAACTGCTCTCAGCACTTTCTTTATCAGCATTTGCCATCAATACATAGTTCTCCTCACTTTCAGAGTCTGAGGTGTCTGTCCAGCTTTTCTGCTTTGTGACAAGAACCTTGCCTCTGTCACCCTTTACCTTCTTGTAGTCAGGAGATATGTGGCCTTTCTCACCACAGTTATAGCATTTAACATTGGTGTAATCTCCTCTGTCAGACTTTCCTCCTCTGCCTTCAGATCTTCTGAAATTCTTCTTATCAGAACTTATGCTTTTCCTGGAAAACTTCTTTCCCTTCCTGAACTTCCTGTATGCAATCTTTGTGATTCCTTTCACCATAAGAGCACACAGCTTCATCATCTCCTCATTAGCATCAGTCTCAGGCAAGCTTTCAGAATCTGAGTCATCATCACTCTCAGCACTTGATGACTCAGTATCAGACTTTATGAAAAGAGCTTTACCCTTGTCTTTCTTTGAGGAAGCTGCTTTGGGGAATTCTTCTTCAGCCTTAAGAGCAACTGTCCTTGACTTTCCTCCTTTCCTCTTGCTTCTTTGTTCCATCTCCAGCTCATGAGTCTTGAGCATTCCATAGATTTCGTCAAGAGTTGTTTCATCAAGATTGTAGTTGTCTCTTATTGTCGTTGCCTTCAAATCCCAGCATTCAGGAAGAGCTAACAGGAACTTAAGGTTTGAATCTTCAAGATCATACTCTTTATCAACCAATGACAAATCATTCAAAAGTTTGACAAATCTATCATATAAATCATTCAATGACTCATTAGTCTTTGAGTCAAAGTGTTCATACTCTTGAGTGAGTATTGTCTTCCTGTTCTTCTTAATTGTGTCAGTTCCCTGACACCTTGTTTCCAGAGCATCCCATATCTCCTTAGCAGTCTTGCAGTTGATTACCCTGTTTGACATTACATTATCAATGGCACTATGCAGTAAGTGTCGTACCTTAGCATCCTTAGCAATTGATGCTATGTCCTCAGCAGTATAATCACTCTTCTCCTTTGGTACGGTCTTTGCTGCTTCACCTGCAACTGCAACAGCGAGTTTGGTTGGTTTGTGAGGACCTTCCTTGATTCTATCCAGGTATTCTGGATCTGTTGCTTCCAGGAACATGGTCATCCTTACCTTCCATATGGGATATTCAGATGGTCTCAGTATGGGGACTCTGATTGTCTCATACCGACTCTGAATTTGTGTCTTTGGTGGTTCCTCAGTTGTGGTAGGCTTAGTTGGAGTTTCTGTGTCGGACATGATTGTGTTTGGATCTTTAACTGTATGTAAGTTAACAGATAGGCTCTGATACCAATTGTTAGGTCACACACACACTGTAGAGGGGGTGAATACAGTGTATAGTACACTTAAATCGAACTTTAAGAACTTAAGTAACAGAAAACAAACTTTATTGAAACAATAAACTCTGTTACAGTATGGAACTGTTACCTCTCAGTGATGAACAAATATCACGAGAGCTGCTAGGGTTACAATGAATAATCTTTTCTAATAATGATAACACTTATAGTGTAAACCCTATGTCTGTGTTTATATACTACACAGTTACAAGATAATCGCTAATTGATATGGAATATAATTCTGCTTCCTAAAATATATCAATCAGATATCTTTTCTTCCAAGTATTCCATTCTTCACGGAATTCCTTCTTCATGCATATCTCTTCTTATGTTTATCTCGATCTTCTTTCCTTTAATCAGCTACTGTCCTTATCTGATTGTCCTTCAGCACTTAAGTTCTGATATCTATCTTCTGATGATTATCTCCTGATAATATAAGTACTGATATCCTTAAGTCCTGACTTCCAGTATAAGTACTGATCAACAGTTAAGTACTGATTTATCCTGTTCATGTAAGATCTGAAAGCTAAACATAAAACATATTAGCCATGACATTATCAAATATATCTAACAATGATGTTTATGAGAAAGATCTTGATAGAGGTAATGTGATAAATTAACTACTTTAAATTCTATATTTAAATTGATTCAATTACGGATATTCTATAATATTACAAACTTATAAATTATTTTATTTTTTGTGGCAGGAAACTTGTTTGCGCCAAAATCATTTCTGAAAATCGTCTCTAAAGATACTCTGGCATGTGGAGGTTTTGTAAGTAGTTTTTTATGTGATTTAATTGAAAAGGCTGTATATATAATAGAGTATATATGTTTGTTTGTTTGTTTTGTATTTGTGTTTTAAAGTGTAATCTGTAAACATTGCATTGTTTATTGTTTTTTCCAAGGTTGTACCAAGTTTGGTGCGGTTCAAATACAGTGAAAAGCTCATGAAAATAATGAAAATCTCGCTTGAAGGGCATGAATCTTTCATTTCATACAACTCGGCAAATGGATATTTTAACTGCCTTGGATATGTGTTAAGGATATTTCATTTGCGCGAAAGAGATACACTTTTATTTACAATGGATGATAGTGATATCATTTCAGCAAGGATATTTCAGGAAGATGGATTAGAGATTGATTATTTGAAAAGGCGTATTAAAGGAAAATAGATGATTGGAAAAGATTGGTTTCTACAGGTTCATTTGGATTCAGGTGAAGGTATGTCACTTATCAATGTCTTAAAATCTTTATGATTTTAAATTTATACTAGTTGGACATATGTTTCTTAATTACATATTTTATAGATATGGAGATTGAACATAAATTTGATGACGGAGAAAAATGAAAAGGTCTTCTAGTGGAAGAAGCAGATGAGATCAATCCATTGCAGGAATTTTGTAGTTGGTTGCCACTAATAAAGGATGCAAATATTCCTAAAACAAATTTGAAATTGAAGCAGAAGGAGAAGATGCTATATAATCATATCAATTCATATTAATAGAATCAAGTTAAATGGTTTTTTAAATTTAAAAATAATTATCTTTTGTTCTTGTAATTATTAGGTGGATATTTCTGTATCCAAGCTTCCAGAGTTTATTGTGATTCTTAAATCCGGTAACTATGTACAAAATGTAGTGGTAAGTTTTTTATTTAATATTGTACAAATTTAACATATTAATTTTGCTATAATCTATAGATTGCTGCAAGTATGGTTTACTAATGAGTTTTTTAAAATTTAACTGATTTGTATAGAAATTACCAGAGAGGTTGGCTGCAACATTTGCAAGCGTGATGCCAAAAAATTTTGGTTTCGGTTACCAAATGGTCGTCAATTTGATGTCAAGTATTCACAGGAAGACCACAGTTTTGTAAAGCTTACATGGTTCTTGAAAGAAGTTAGCAGGTATTCAGCTACAATTCTGATTTTCAAGCATGAGGACCTGGGACAATTTGTGATCTGTGCACTAAATCCTGATGCAGTTGAAGTAGATTATACTTCTGCAAGACTCGCTTACCAGTCGCATTTATCTTTTAGAGGTAAATGCACATTTATACAAAAATTTTACTTATTTGTTTTGAGAGAGAATTTTAATTTTCATTATTCATTATGACTAAAATTGCATAATGATATTTAATTTATAGATACAATAAGTGGAATTGATTGCAAGTTCATGGTATTTGGTATTGCCGATGTAGTAGGCTCTGGAGTTGTTAGGTCACACACGCTGTACAGGGGGTGAATACAGTGTATAATACAATCAAATCGAACTTTAATATATTAAGTAACAGAAAACAAACTTTATTGAAACAATAAACTCTGTTACAGTATGTAACTGTTACCTCTCAGTGATGAACAAATATCACGAGAGCTGCTAGAGTTACAATGAATAAACTTCTCGAATATATGATAACACTTATAGTGTAAACCCTATGTCTGTGTTTATATACTACACAGTTACAAGATAATCGCTAATTGATATGGAATATAACTCTGCTTCCTAAAATATATCAATCAGATATCTTTTCTTCCAAGTATTCCATTCTTCACGGAATTCCTTCTTCATGCATATCTCTTCTTATGTTTATCTCGATCTTCTTTCCTTTAATCAGCTACTGTCTGTAATAACCCCAATTTTTGGAAATTTTTGAAACCCTTATGAATAGTGTTTTTTCTGAATGAGAAAACTTTTCATGCCACACTATGTAGGGGTTCTGTTATGGATATTCTGAGATTTTATTAGTACTCTATATGGTATATAAGTGTATGTAAAGATCGTCAGAATCCAATTCCGAACACTTTGATTTTTCCCGAAAATCCACTAGATACGGAAAGAATTGAGTATAAGGTAACATGATTAAAAGGATTTAAATTCAAGGATTATAAGAGAGGATCATAAAAGGAATATAATGTATTGAGAAAGGTTAAGGGAACCCAAGTAATAAGATCCCGGGTATGATCCCTCAAACGATAAACGAGAACGAAAGTTAAGTGAACCGTATAATAGATCAGCGGTCATTAGCCAAGTAATTAAGAGCTAATCAAAGAGGTTAGTGATGATGATGTCACCACACCAACAAGAAGATGACAAGTGTGGGAAGATGACATAGGAGGATGACATAAGCATGACCAAAGGGAAGGTATTGTTGGTTGATTTCAAGCCACACAAATTTTACCATGGTTAAAAGGTAATTAACAAAACAAAAGGATATCAACCAAGCTTTTTATGCACAAAGATCAAGAAAACAAAGCAAGCTTCTCTCTCCCCCCTTTTCATCTTCTTCATTTCGAATTTTTCACCAAAATGGTGAATTAGAAATTCAAAACACAAGCTATACTCCATGGAAAATTATAAGGTTTGTTTCTTTGGATCCTATATTTCATAACTAAGAAGAGCAAGTAGTTTGAGTGCTTGAATCAAAGGTTTTCTATCTCAAACTAATCATTTTAGTTTAGGGTGAATAGTAACTTTCAAGAACAAATTTGTGATTCTTGATTTTATTTGCAAGGTCAATGTAGCTTAAGCATATATTAAGGCTTCCATGGACATTCCAAGGATCTTTCATGGATTAAAAGCTTCAAGGAAGGTATAATCTCTTAACCAAGATTTGTTATTGAATGTTAAGAGCATAATATGAGTAATATAGTTCATGAGAGGCTTGATGGTTGTGTATGTAGAGATTAGTTGGTTTTGGGTTGTTTTTGGAGTTGTAAATCTTGGTTGTTGATTAATGAACTTAAGTGTAGTTTAAATTCATGATAAAGAATAGTATAAATTGTTAATGTTGAGTTGTTGGGGCTGTTATGATAAAGTATGGATGGAGTTTTGATTGGGTTGTGAATTGGGATTGATTGGTGGTTGAATTGGTTGGTAAAATTTTGGGAAATCGCGTAAACATAGCTGTCGTAATGTCCGATTTACTTTAGACTGCTTTTGTTCATAACATTAGGACCCGAGAACTCCCTGTTAGGTCTTGACCATTTCCATGATTAGATAGTTCATGTTACGAGCTTCGTTTTGATAGGTGGTTCGTTTGATTCCGATGTACGGTTTAGGAAAAACGACCGTTTTAAGTAACGGCGTTTCGCGAATGAAACATTTCCCCTCGCCTTACTTTGAAACCTTGGTTAAAGACCTTAAAGGACTAATTGGAGTATGAAACAATTATGTAAGGTGGATTAGGTAGTTGGTAAGGTACTCGCGAAAGAATCGCCATAAAACCCTTAATGGTTAATTTATTAAAAATGGTGGAGCCGAGAGTACTCGAGCGACTTAAGTAAACCGTTAAGCGCGAAAGCGAACATTAGGACTCTAAATGGTTAAAGTCTAGTTTCTTAAGCGACCGGGGTTTAATTCCGACTTATGTTGTTGTTCATAGGTTATCGGACCCACTCTAAGCGTAAGTCTATCCGGGAGCACTCATGCAAGTATTCTATCCGTTATACTGTTGTTGTGATGTATACACTTGTATATGCATTATCTTGCGATATATGCATGTTGGTTATTTAGCAAATTCTTGCGATATATTGTAGCATGTGATATGGTATATATGCATGCCTGTTTCATATTCTTGAAATATATATCTGTTGGTTCAGTTGATAATACCTATGCTAGAGGATAGCGGTATCTTGCATATACCCTTAGTATAGGGACCCAAAGGTGAAAATATTTTCTAAAACCAGGAGTCGAGGATCCCGAGTAGATTTTGTATATATGGATATGGATATATATATATATATATATATTTATATATATATATATATGGTCATAGTTTTCAAAACTATTAATCGAATAAGGTTTATTCGATAACTTTAACTTTATTTTATTATTGAATATTATTTCGAATATTATTCGAAGGCGTATGACTCCTTTTATTTATTTATTTGAATATTATTTGAATATTCATTCGAGGGCTTATGACTCTTTTATATTATTTATTGAATATTATTTGAATATTCATTCGACGGCTTATGACTCAGTTTATATTATTTAATGAATATTATTTGAATATTCATTTGAGGATCTATGACTCCGATTATTTGCTGAAATATATTCTTTATTTTATTAAAGAATAAGGTGTTAATAATCAAACTTATTTTCGATTATTCAAATAAAGATAATACTTTCATATAAGTATATCTTTGGTTATTTAATACTCGTTTCAAGTATAAGTTTTAATACTTCTACTTCAATTATTTTTATAAAGATTATTCTTTATGGGAATATTAATTAAATAATAATATTCAGTCATTTTCTAAATATTCTGGGGACTGATTTACTTCATTAAATCAGCTTTACTCCAAACACTCTTTAAAGTGTTTTCGAGTCTTCAAAATGATTTTTAAAAGTCAGAGCGGATCCCAAAACTCTTTTTTTATATTTAAGATCTTCCTTTTTAAGGGGATTTAAATACTCGCTCAAAACCTGGGGAATCCGGCTCTGTGGTGTATTTTATATTCGCAATGAGGTTGCAGTTTTGGTAAATGAATTGATTACTTGCCCAACGTTCGGGAAGTAAGCCCATCTAATTGAGTCGGCATAAGCGACAGGCCGGGGTACGGTCTATTATTGTGTAAGTGGCTGGGTGGCAGTCCATCAACGCGTGAGGGGCCGGGTAACGGTCTAGCGCGAGGTCCTAATGCGGCCAGGGTGATGACCGGTGAGGAATTCATCCATCTACAGTAGAAAAGGTTACTTATTGGTATCTTTGCCTGATCAGCAAGATATCTGGTTTATGCCAAAATTCTTTTCCTTTCCAAAATTCATTGGATGTTTCAAACTCTGTTCATACTTTACATAACAGAGGTTCCAGGAAATGTTTAAAGAGATATATATATGGGGATATATATATATCGGGACTAAATAAAGTATCTCATAACTTTTTCATTCAATAATATTTCAAAGATTGAATCTATTCAAATCTTGTCTTGTAGTCTCATCTATGTGATGAACTTTTGAAACTGATTATAACTTGAACGGTGGTAGTTCAAGTAGTATTTGGGAAAGATATAAGTATATTGGGGTATCTTGTAACTTCATCTTTTAAACTTATATCTAGTTAATAATTGTCTTATGAATGACAAAGATTTTCAGAAAAACGTTGAGACAAGGTTAATATATGAGATCACCTTGCAACGATATTTTTTTATATATACAGTTATACACTGGGATTTTGTGTATATTATGCATGGAAGAGGACTTCCAATATTTTGAAAAGTATATATGTATATATACTGAATATTTTGCGACTTCATCGCATTAAGATATCAAACTTGGTTCATTTCTTTTGACCAAGACTTTCATGAGTACTATGAGAAGGCTCATATACTAGTAAGTATATACTAGTAATTATCTTACACACGATAAAAGATTCTAGTAAGTATCCATTTAGATACTTATATTATTGTTATCACTATGTATTATCTTGCGAGCTGTAAGGCTCACTCTTGCTTTATTTCTTCATCACACAACAACAGTTAGGAGAGATGGCCAGACTCCAGCAGACCCAGCGCAAGCGCGTGGGAAGCGTCCCGCGTCTTCCCGATGATGTTGTAGCTGCTATAGCTGCAGAGGTAGATCCATTGTAGTTCAGACCATCTACTTTTGAGAATCAAATTATGTATAATTATAACTTGTGGCAGATAATGACAATTAACTGTAAATTTATCAAGTAATCATTTTGGGTTGTAATAACTTTTAAATGGTGGATTCAAAGACTTGTACTTATTTAAATTTCATCTCTGAGACTATAACGGGTTGTGGTGTGTGTTAGTGTGGGGTCACAGCATAAGGTTATTATTATTAATTAAGTGAAGTGATATTGTGGAAAGAAAGACCGTGACGACCCAGATCCCCGACCCCGGATCTGGGGGTGTTACACTGTCCTTCTCTAATCATCCTTCAGCACTTAAGTTCTGATATCTAACTTCTGATAATTATCTCCTGATAATATAAGTACTGATATCCTTAAGTCCTGACTTCCAGTATAAGTACTGATCAACAGTTAAGTACTGATTTGTCCTGTTAAGTAAGATCTGAAATCTAAACATAAATTATATTAGCCATGACATTATCAAATATATCTAACAATCTCCCCCAACTTGTAAATTAGCATAATATACAAGTTTAACAGATATTTGATGATGTCAAAAACATTAAGTACAAATACATGAGAATTAGACTAGATAACTACAACTTACAGTCCTTAAAGCTTTACCAATATTCAACTTCTGATAACAACTTCAGTCTGTACAAATATCAGAATTTAAGCAGTTGTAGATCTTCGACTTGGCTTCATCATCTGATCTCTCTGATGTCAGGAGTTGTTCTGAGATAGTTCTTCAACAAACATTTCTCAGCATATCTGAGTTCATCAATCATTCTCCTTTTGGCATCTTTAAGCTCTGCAGCATCTTCACCAGTTTGAAAGATTGCAGCTCTGAGATCATTGATCTTTGCTTTTCTCAACTCCTGATCTAGTCTTATGACATAAGCTTTGTCAGACTCCAGATTGAATTCAAGTCCCTTAATACCAAGATATGTTCTGATCTGTGCAGTATTAGGCTTCATATCTACAATATCACCATTGTGATCTCTGTACTTTGGAACATATGTGCTGTCAGACTTAACAGAATAAATCCTTTTCTGTCTCTGAATCTGTTCTTTTAAGTAGTTTGCAGCAGTTTCTGTTATTCTGTCATTCACTTGAAGTAAGAAAAATACATGCTCCAATTCTTCAAAATACTTCAATGGAATGGCATTTTGTCTTATATGATAAACCCTACCATCTGTCATGAAATACAACATGATATATTCTTTCAAGTAGGTATGGTAAACCATCTGTACAGATTCCTGTTGATTCAATCTCTCAGGAGTTGCTCCAATACCTAGTTCACTCAAGGAAGTTGGATCATTGATAGTGTTGTGTAGTCTTCTTTCATCAGCACTTCCCAATCCAGTTTTATCTCTTGCTTCCTTTCCAGTAACTACTCTTGCTTCAAAACCACTTGCAGTAGTCTTCAAAGGTTGAGTCTGTTTTGCTTTAGTGAATCCTGGTAGGAGTTTTTTTGAATTATCTTCTGATATCAAATTAACTTGAGCTATGTCAGAGGTTACTTGCTTCTTCTGAATATCAGAACTTACAATTTCTTGACTCTGAACAACTTAAGCCATGTCAGAGGTTGTTTTAAGAACTTTTCTTGAAGTCAGAGCAAGATCATCCTTTTCATTAGTAATTTCTTCATCCTCAGGAGGTACATAAACCTTGATAGGTTCACCAACCTTTTCTTTACCCTTGGATCTTGGATCTATCTGTGGTTGTGATCTAGCCAATGTTGCTTCAGTATGTGTCCTTTCTTTGATCACAATGCCTTTGAGTTTTGGAAGTGACTTTTTACCAGAAGCTTCAGATTTAGATGTGACTTTCGCTGATTTAAGTCTGGCTTCTTCTTCCTTTAAACTTTCCAAGTCCATTCCTTGATTTTCCTGAAGAAATAACTGTCTTGACATTTCCTCATCAAGATCTAAAAGTTCATCAGAACTTAGCCTTTTACCAGTAGCAGAACTTATTCTCTTCCCAGTATCAGAACTTGTCCTGTGACTAGCTTGTCTTGATGTGAATCCTCTACCTTGACTATGACCTCTACCCATTCCAGAGCTTCCTTGATCATCTTTTTCATTATCCTTTCCTGTCAGTGTCTTGTCAGTTTTGCATTTGGACTTAATCACTTTCTCCCCCTTTTTGGCATCAGCAGGTAGTAGAAGAGAGATAAGCAATTCCACTAAGGATTGGATTTCAGTTAGTTGTGATTGCTGAGAAGCTTGATTTTTCAGAATTTCATCAATCTGAGCTTGTTGATGATCTTGAGTCTTCTCAATATAAGCAATCCTGTCAATGGTAGGTTGGAAGTACTTTTTCTTATCAATTTTCCAAACTTGTTCCTGTTTGATAAAGTTCTCCTGAATCTTGTGTAACTCTGCATGAGTAGTTGAATAAAGACCTTGTAGATGTTTAGTACTCAATGCAGTGACTCTAAGCTGGGTTTTAAAATCATCAGAATTTAACATTTCATCAGCTTTAGTCAAGTGCTCAGCAAGATGCTTTTCAGTTGGAACACATGAAACTGAGTTCCATTCCTTAGTCCTCTCCTGACCTGTAGGAGTTTCACTCCAAGGTACTGGTGCTTCTCCGGTAACAAACTTCTTAACCAGTTCAGACTTAGGAAGAGTTTGTTGAGGAGTAAGTCCTGAAGGACCTGCTTCATCAGCATCTACAATTGGAGCAGCATCACCGGTATCTCCAGCATTTGCAGCATCAGAACTTAAAGAATCAGTATCTTCTGATAAGACAACAGTGTGAGTAGCAATGGAGGCTTCAGCATCCTCTAATTGCTGATCTTGTTCTAAGTTCTGATCAACAGCCATATCCTGATGCTCACCTAAATTCTGATCATCAGCATCTTGATGCAGAGAAGGTGTTGTTGATAACTCTGGAGTTTGAACATCATCAGTAACAGGTGTTGTGGAAGGATTATTTGCTGTTGGAGCTTCTAAGAGAATTACTGCAGGCACAGCCAAGTTTTGAACATCAATATCAACACTTGTGCCTGGATCAACAGAAGACACAGAAGGTGTGTTAGCCTTTTCAGAAACAGCTTCCTGAGATGGAGTTGATGGAGAAGAAGTGACTGGAGCAAATTCCTTGTCTTGTGAGATCAGAGATTCCTGATCCCCTTCCTTAGCTGCTTCCTCTTCATCATCTGAAACTGGCCTTTTTGCCCTCTGTTTCTTGTATCTCTTTGTTGATTTGGATTCCTTGGGAGTTTCAGGAACTGTCATTCTTCTAAGCCGTTTGAGAAGCCTAGATCCCCCAATTCTAGAATCCTTCTGAGAAGTCACTTTCTCAGCTTCACCTACAACAGGTTCTGAAGAAGGAACCTGTTCCTCAGTATCAGATTCATCTCTCAGTACAGTCCTCCTCCTCTTTTGAGGTGTTTGAGGAATAGTTTTTGTCCTCTTTGGCTTGAAGGATGAGGGTTGAACAGTCTGTGAAGTAGAGAGATAGGATTTGAGATAAGTCCTGAGGGTAGGTTGAGTAGTATGAGTGGTAGGTGCTGAGGATGATGGTTTTTGGGTGTTTGTGGTTGGTTGGACATCAGAGTAAACAGATCTATAAGTATCAGGATCAGCATTTACTAGGATCTGTTTTACAGACTGAGGAATCTGTAATGGTCTAACCACTGTTTTCTTAGTATCAGCATTTACCAGATCATTAAAGTATCGTTTTGCAACTCTAAAAGGTGGGGTTGAGGAACTGACTAATTGAGGTTCATCAGTACAAAAAGTATATATAAGTTGACAGAATCTAGCAAAATAGACAACATTTCTATCCTCTGTCATCCTATCCCCAATAAAACCAATTATTCTAGTTGCAAAATCAAAATGAGTTTGATGGATAATAGCATACCCTATGTGCTGACTCAGAATTGGGATAACATCAAAATTCGAACATTTGTTCCCAAAAGCTTTGGTGATGCAGTCAAAGAAGAAACTCCATTCTCTTCTGATATTAGCCCTTTTTAACTGCCCAAGCTTTTCCAAACTCTTTTCATATCCTAAATCAGCCATTAACTCCTGAAGTGCTGATTCCTCTGGAGTTGAAAAAGTACAATTTTCTGGGAGATGTAGAGCTTTGCGTATTGTACCAGGAGTGACTGCATAAGATGAATCACCCACTTCAAAAATAATACTGGGAGTGCCATGTGTACCACCATCATCAAAGTGCCCAGTCCGCCAAAACGTCAGAACTTGTTGACTCGTAAAGACTTCAGGCTGAGTTAATGCATACCCAATCTCACTGTGTGCAAGAAGATCTTGCATAAAATGCAATTCAGATGGAGCTTCAGCATGATCAAGAATTGCAGCATAGTTGTTTGGAACAAACTTAGCTCCATCAATGATTAAATCCTTAGGTGCTATGTGAAAAATTGAGATTCAAAAGTGCCTGTTAGGTGTTTGATGATGTCTGTATGAAAAACCAACGTGAGAAGAAGGAGAGGAAAAGTAAGTAAAGAGAAAAAATACGAAGAAAATAAAAGATTAAAAAAATCCTCTCTCTGTTGTACTTATACTCTGAACAAAAATGTTACCGTTGGACACCTGTCAGACATGCAGTAATAACGGATAGTTACTGGGCTCGAGAAAACATGAATCATTACTTACCCAGTTGCCTGTTTTCAAGGAAAAACCGTTCCACTTACCCAGATATTCCATTAATCAAGGTGAAACAATTTTAATTCAAAATTGAAACCGTTCCCACTGAGTTAATTATTTTTCACTGCATCATTAATATTCTGAGAGTAAATCACGTAAAAATGACCAAGATAAATTAGATGAGTAAGTGCTGATAAAAAAAATCAGAACTTAAATTAAAACAGAATTTATATGGTTATCAGAATATCAATCAGGATTTATCAATGCATTACCAAATATCTTAGAGACAAAATCTTGAAGCAAAAACAAATTTCATTAATATATCAAGAGAATATATTTATGAAATGGAAATTACATCAGTACTTATACAAGATTTCCCTAAGCTACTAAACCTAACATCAACAGCTTTAGTCCTAGCTAAGAAGCCTGACAAAGCTGATGATGAAGAAAAACAGGAAGAAGACAAGATTAAATCATTTCTTCTTCTTCCTACTCTCGACAAACAGAATGGCGAGTCTGATGATTCGCTCTTGCTGGCGGAGAGCTGCCAGTCTTTCCTCCTCCAATCGCTCCAGATGGCGATGGTAATCCATATAGAAGAACAGGAGGTGGGTCAGTACCTCCTGTGGGACAGAGTCCCATATCTCCTCAGGAATGGCTGTGACATGCCATTCCTGCTGCCAATCGGCACAGCTTAGCTCCATATTGAAGTTTTGGTAGTTCAAAAACATGTTGAATCTGACCATTGTGTTTTTGAAAGAAAAAGTATGAAGGTAAGTGTGTGAGAAAGAATTTGATGGGAAGGCTGATGTGAAGTGGCTGCTTATATAGGCAAGAGAATGCCAGGAGACGTAAAAGTATTTAATGCTGACAGGTAGAATTAATTCTACCTCGTCTCCCTAGACTTTGAAAAAGAATAATATTCATTGGAAAGAGGAAACATGGTGTAAAGCGCACAAGAAACAAGTAACAGTGGACTGTTCAAGTACGAATACCATTAATCTTAATCATAGGGACTATTAATCTTCCACTTCAACATATTCAAGTATTAACTGAGACTGTTATCAAATTTTATTCACAGATAAGTCAAGTAAAACATTAGACTGTAATATCAGAACTTAGACTTATATCAGAACTTAACAGTCATCAGTACATAATTTCTTAACTCGAAAAAGGAATGCCTATCTTAGTAAGTCCTCATACAAGTTCTGAGTTATACTCTTCAGAACTTAATCATTAGAATATGCAACCAAAGCTTGTCCTCAGAGTTTGTGCAAAATGACACAATGACTGTTTATCTAAAATAACATAGACCTCCACAGAAATTTTCATCATTCAGATGGAGTGATTAGTGTGTGCATTAAGCTAAATAACAGACAAAGAGTAAATTCTGATTCACTTCAATACATCTTAGAAATAAGGCATAACTAAAATTTTGCTAAAGAGCTGTCATTATCCTGAAACCTACTGATGAATGAGTTCATGCTTGAGTCCACCTCAACTGTTTTGTGCTAATTTTATGCATCTTTTGAAATTCTATTTTACAGTGGCTTCTCAGTATTAGTGAGTCACGACTGCTTATCAGAATTTATGCTATTATCAGAGTATTTCTCCAGTAATCATAGAGTGTGAAAAGTCACCAAGAAAATATTTTGCTTTTCTAATGCATATTTACTTAATACCAGCAATGCACTTGGGTCGTCTCTTCCACATTTTTACTCTAGATCTCAAAGGAGTACCTGATTTTATTCTTTTATCTTTTTGCTTTTTCTTTTGATAAGTGAGGTTTATCAGCACTTAGTACATTCAGCAGTTTTACTAGTATCAGAACTTAACAGATGAGTAGCATTATTCTAATTTGTGACTTAGTAATAAGATAAACAAAGTAAACTCAACTAAGCTCAATTATCAGAATTTGCTAGTGTCATAAGATTTCCACTGAAATAATTACTTCTTACATGGAATCATTTGTTTATTGAAGACTACTAGGTCAGTATCTAGCACAGTTATCCTCATAGGATTGAATAGTTACTTGAACATACATATCACTTATTAGAGTTTAGAAACATATATCAGACAACAATCAGTACTTAAACGCGTATTTCAATTAATCACAAAATAAACAAAGAGATTACATTCTAT
Organism: Apium graveolens; assembly: GCF_009905375.1. Lineage (NCBI taxonomy): Eukaryota > Viridiplantae > Streptophyta > Magnoliopsida > Apiales > Apiaceae > Apium > Apium graveolens. The sequence continues at coordinate 93,677,792 of NC_133652.1, forward strand.
AAATACTGATCATAAAGTCTGATGCATCAGAACAAAACTAGACAGATTTAGAAAAAGAACCTGAAACCATTCCAAGTTCATTTACCAATCTTGTAAAAGTGGCTTCACATAGTGGTTTTGTGAAGATATCTGCTAGTTGTTGATCTGTTGGAACAAAGTGCAATTCCACTGTACCTTCATCCACATGTTCCCTTATGAAGTGGTACCTGATGCTGATGTGCTTTGTCATAGAGTGTTGAACTGGATTACCTGTCATAGCAATAGCACTTTGATTATCACAGTAAATAGGGATTTTGAAATATGTTAACCCATAATCCAGTAACTGATTCTTCATCCAAAGAATCTGTGCACAACAGCTTCCTGCAGCAATATACACTGCTTCTGCAGTTGATGTGGAAATTGACTTTTGTTTCTTGCTGAACCAAGAAACCAATCTGCCTCCAAGAAATTGGCAGCTTCCACTTGTGCTTTTCCTGTCAATTTTGCAACCTGCAAACTCTGCATCTGAATAACCTATTAGTTTAAAATCTGATTCTCTAGGATACCATAATCCCAGAGCAGCTGTTCCTTTAAGATACTTAAAGATTCTTTTCACAGCTGTTAAGTGAGGTTCTCTTGGATCTGCTTGAAATCTTGCACAAAGACAGGTAGCATACATGATATCAGGTCTACTAGCAGTTAGATAGAGTAGAGAGCCAATCATACCTCTGTAGTCAGTAATATCTACTGATTTACCGGTATCCTTATCCAGTTTTGTTGCAGTGGCCATGGGAGTGGATGCACTTGAACAATCTTGCATTCCAAATTTCTTCAGCAAGTTTCTGGTGTACTTGGTTTGACAAATAAAAGTGCCTTCTTCATTCTGCTTGACTTGAAGGCCCAGAAAATAGCTAAGTTCCCCCATCATACTCATCTGATATCTTGACTACATTAGTTTGGCAAACTTCTTGTAAAGTTTGTCATTTGTAGACCCAAAAATGATATCATCAACATAAATCTGGACCAGAAGTAAGTCCTTTCCATGGTTGAGGTAGAACAGTGTTTTGTCTATTGTTCCTCTGTTGAATCCACTTTCCAGAAGAAACTGAGCTAAAGTCTCATACCATGCTCTAGGAGCTTGCTTAAGTCCATAAAGTGCTTTATCAAGCCTGTAGATATAATCTGGATGTTTGGTATCTACAAAGCCTGGAGGTTGTTCAACATATACCTCCTCCTCCAATTCTTCATTGAGAAAAGCACTTTTCACATCCATTTGAAAGACCGTAAACTTTTTGTGAGCAGCATAAGCCAAAAATATCCTTATGGCTTCTAACCTAGCAACTGGTGCAAATGTTTCATCATAATCAATTCTCTCCTGTTGAGAATATCCTTTTACAACCAGCCTTGCCTTATTCCTTGTAATTATGCCATCACTGTCAGTTTTGTTTCTGAATACCCACTTTGTACCAACAACAGATCTATTCTTAGGTCTTGGCACTAGGGTCCAGACTTTGTTTATTTCAAATTCATTTAACTCTTCCTGCATTGCTTGCACCCAATCAGCATCTTGAAGAGCTTCTTCAACTTTCTTTGGCTCAGTCTGAGAGAGAAAAGAATTGTAGAGACATTCATTTGAAGTACCTGTTCTAGTTCTGACACCTGTATCAGGATTTCTAATTATCAAATCAGGTGTATGTGATTTTGTCCACTTCCTTGAAGATGGAAGGTTTTCTCTAGAACTGGATGCTCCCCCATGATCCATGCTATCTTCATTTTCATTTTCTGATGCTCCCCCTGAAACTATTCTCTCTGAGTTGGATTCTTCAGTATTTAGATTTTCAGCACTATCAGAACTTGGCTTATCAGAACTTGACGAATCAGAACTTGAAGAGCCAGATGTATGTTCTGATGTTTCTTGAGTTGTGGTAGGATCTTTAGTATGCTCCCCCTGCATAGGTGCATCTTCCCTTGGCGTAGCCACCACAGTTTCAATAACATCAGAGTTTATTCCATCAGAGTTCACAGTATCAGAACTTACACTGCCAGGATATTCAGTATCAGAATTTGAGTCTTCATTTTCAAATCTCAGCTGATCATGGTTAATGAAATCTTCAAGACCAGTAATCTTCTTGTCATCAAAAGAGACATTGATAGATTCCATGACCACTTTTGTCCTCAAATTATAGACTCTGAAGGCTTTTGTGGAAAGTGGATATCCAACAAAGATTCCTTCATCAGCTTTTAGATCAAACTTTGAGAGCTGTTCAGGATGAGTCTTGAGAACAAAACACTTGCATCCAAATACATGAAAGTATTTCAGATTTGGCTTCTTTTTCTTCACCATCTCATATGGTGTTTTTCCATGCTTGTTAATGAGTGTTGCATTTTGAGTAAAACAAGCAGTTTGCACAACTTCAGCCCAGAAATAGGTTGGAAGCTTTGCTTCTTCAAGTATTGTACGTGCAGCTTCAATGAGAGTTCTATTATTCCTTTTAACAACTCCATTTTGCTGTGGAGTTCCAGGAGCAGAAAATTCCTGCTTTATTCCATGGTTTTTACAGAACTCTTCCATTATCAAATTCTTGAACTCAGTGCCATTATCACTCCTTAAAATTTTCTCAGAATCTTTGACCATTTTATCCAGATGTTTGACATGATCAATCAAGATAGATGCAGTTTCACTTTTTGTGTGCAAGAAATACACCCATGTGTATCTGGTGAACTCATCCACTATGACCAACGCATACTTCTTCTTTGCAATAGACATGACATTTACTGGACCAAATAGATCAATATGTAGTAGATAATAAGGCTCAAGAATTGATGATTCAGTCTTGCTCTTGAATGAAGATTTTCTTTGTTTGGCCTTCTGACAGGAATCACAAAGACCATAAGGAGCAAATACTGACTTTGGCAGTCCTCTCACAAGATTTTTCTTGACCAGTTCATTTATATTGTTGAAATTTAAATGAGAGAGTTTCTTATGCCAATTCCAGCTTTCTTCAATTGATGCTCTACTCATCAGACAGATTGCAGAACCATCAGTACTTGTTGAAAGCTTAGCTTCATAAATGTTACCACGCCTGTATCCTTTCTGAACAACTTTGCCTTTAGATTTACTCACAATTTCACAGTGTTCTTCAAAGAAATCAACATGATAACCTCTGTCACAGATTTGACTTATACTCAGTAGGTTGTGTTTAAGTCCTGAGACCAGAGCTACTTCTTTAATTATGACATTTCCAAGATTGATATTGCCATATCCCAATGTTTTTCCAATGTTGCCATCTCCATAAGAAATACTTGGGCCAGCTTTCTCCACAAAGTCTGATAGCAGGGCCTTATTTCCGGTCATATGTCCTGAACATCCACTGTCCAGAACTAGAATATTTTTCCAGTTGCCCTGCAATCACAAAGACCACTAATTATTAGTTTTAAGGACCCAGACTTGCTTGGATCCTTTGGCCTTATTAAGTTTGTTAACATTTACAGCGGATTTAGCATCAGAGTTTATGTTAACATTTTTCTTATCAGAACTTACACTATCAGACTTTGAATCAGAATTTACACTAGAAGGAACAATGGAAACTTTCTTCAAAGAAGGTTTTATTTGATAATAATCATAGTACAAACTATGATATTCCTTACAAGTATAAATGGAATGCCATAAACTACCACAATGAAAATAAGGATTTTGTGGTTTATATCTAACAGACTGACTCTTAACTCCTGATTTTGAAGGTAAAGAGTTAATATTTTTATTCTTCCTGCAAAAAGAAGCCAGATGGTTAGAACTTCCACAGTTATGACATGTTTTCCTAGGAGCATCAGGAACATGTTTATAATTATTGCTTTTATTCACACCTTCCTTTCCATTCCTATTTTTCCTAGGTGATTTTACCTTGTTTGCATTCTTAACATCTTTCAGCTTATGCTTAAGCTGCTTCTTTGTCATTAAGCCTGTGTTCACTTCAGCTGTCTTTTCCTGTTTTAGTTTGTCAGAAGTTAATTCCTTTGTAACTTCTGATTTCTCATTTTCAGACTTTACAGTTACAAACTTAACAGGTTTTAACTTTAGCTTTGGCTTATCAACAGGCTTAATTTCTTCAGTTCCTTTATCATTCTTATCTTCTCCATAACCTAAGCCCTCTTTCCAGTTTCCACTACTTAGCAAATTTTGAGTTGTTTTGCCAGAGTTAGTCCAAGTCCTGATAATCTCTCTTTCCTTTTCTAACTCAGTTTTTAGAGATTCATTCATTTTTAGCACTTCATCCCTAACATAAAAAGCATCATCTCTATCCTTCTGAGTTTGATGGAACATGACTAACTCTTTTTCTAAGAAATCATTTCTTTTCTTAAATGCAAGATTTTCAGAAGTTAATCTTTCACATGTTAAAGTTTGATCTCTATAATTAACAAACATGGTTTTAAGATATCTTCTCAACTCATTAATATCATCAGTATGAAAAGCATAAGTAGTCTGAGGTACCTTTGTTTCAGCAGCTTCAGAACTGCTCTCAGCACTTTCTTTATCAGCATTTGCCATCAATGCATAGTTTTCCTCACTTTCAGAGTCTGAGGTGTCTGTCCAACTTTTCTGCTTTGTGACAAGAGCCTTGCCTTTGTCACCCTTTACCTTCTTGCAATCAGGAGATATGTGGCCTTTCTCACCACAGTTATAGGATTTACCATTGGTGTAATCTCCTCTATCAGACTTTGCTCCTCTGCCTTCAGATCTTCTGAAATTCTTCTTATCAGAACTTATGCCTTTCCTGGAAATCTTCTTTCCCTTCCTGAACTTCCTGTATGCAATCTTTGTGATTCCTTTCACCATAAGAGCACACAGCTTCATCATCTCCTCATCAGCATCAGTCTCAGGCAAGCTTTCAGAATCTGAGTCATCATCACTATCAGAACTTGATGACTCAGTTTCAGACTTTATGACAAGATCTTTACCCTTGTCTTTGCTTGAGGAAGCTGCTTTGGGGATTTCTTCTTCAGCCTTAAGAGCAACTGTCCTTGACTTTCCTCCTTTCCTCTTGCTTCTTTGTTCCATCTCAAGCTCATGAGTCTTGAGCATTCCATAGATTTCGTCAAGAGTTGTTTCATCAAGATTGTAGTTGTCTCTTATTGTCGTTGCCTTCAAATCCCAGCATTCAGGAAGAGCTAACAGGAACTTAAGGTTTGAATCTTCAAGATCATACTCTTTATCAACCAATGACAAATCATTCAAAAGTTTGACAAATCTATTATATAAATCATTCAATGACTCATTAGTCTTTGAGTCAAAGTGTTCATACTCTTGAGTGAGTATTGTCTTCCTGTTTTTCTTAATTGTGTCAGTTCCCTGACACCTTGTTTCCAGAGCATCCCATATCTCCTTAGCAGTCTTGCAGTTGATTACCCTGTTTGACATTACATTATCAATGGCACTATGCAGTAAGTGTCGTACCTTGGCATCCTTAGCAATTGATGTTATATCTTCAGCAGTATAATCACTCTTCTCCTTTGGTACGGTCTTTGCTGCTTCACCTGCAACTGCAACAGCGAGCTTGGTTGGTTTGTGAGGCCCTTCCTTGATTCTATCAAGGTATTCTGGATCTGTTGCTTCCAGGAACATGGTCATCCTTATCTTCCATATGGGATATTCAGATGGTCTCAGTATGGGAACCCTGATAGTCTCATACCGACTTTGAATTTGTGGCTTTGGAGGTTCTTCAGTTTTGGTAGGCTTAGTTGGAGTTTCTGTGTCAGACATGATTGTGTTTGGATCTTTAGCTGTATGTGTGTTAACAAATTGGCTCTGATACCACTTGTTAGGTCACACACACTGTAGAGGGGGTGAATACAGTGTATAATACAATCAAATCGAACTTTAATATATTAAGTAACAGAAAACAAACTTTATTGAAACAATAAACTCTGTTACAGTATGGAACTGTTACCTCTCAGTGATGAACAAATATCACGAGAGCTGCTAGGGTTATAATGAATAAACTTCTCGAATATATGATAACACTTATAGTGTAAACCCTATGTCTGTGTTTATATACTACACATTTACAAGATAATCGCTAATTGATATGGAATATAATTCTGCTTCCTAAAATATATCAATCAGATATCTTTTCTTCCAAGTATTCCATTCTTCACGGAATTCCTTCTTCATGCATATCTCTTCTTATGTTTATCTCGATCTTCTTTCCTTTAATCAGCTACTATCCTTCTCTAATCATCCTTCAGCACTTAAGTTCTGATATCTAACTTCTGATAATTATCTCCTGATAATATAAGTACTGATATCCTTAAGTCCTGACTTCCAGTATAAGTACTGATCAACAGTTAAGTACTGATTTGTCCTGTTAAGTAAGATCTGAAATCTAAACATAAATTATATTAGCCATGACATTATCAAATATATCTAACAGGAGTAATAGTAAGCTTTAAATAGCCTAATCTTTATTTTCCCGCACTATGATCAGTATCTCTTTTTTGTAGTAATACTAACTTTTAAACCTAGCGATACTTATGATGCTTGTGACAGACCATACCAGAAGAGTTTCACACCTCTTTTGGACAGTTAATACCTGTCAAAGTACAGTTGATGTTAAAGAATGGGATGATATACAATTGTCAGTACTCTGAATCTACTGGGAAGATTTCTGATCTACTGGAGCTAGTAAATTACAAAATGTTCGAGAGGAAGGATTTTATGTTGCTTACCTACAGAGGATGTGGGAAGTTTGACACTGTCATTTTTGATAGTTCAAAAATTGAAAAATTACCTGTCAGATGTTCATCAAGAAATGGTAATACTTTAAGTACTGCATATCATTTAATTTGTCTGGTAATTAGGATACCAAATATTAGTCATATAATATTCTTGTTAAAATGTTAAGACTTATTGAAGCAATGCACTCATTCGCTAATAATGGAGAAGCTATTTATGAAAATATTCATCTTAATACATTTTCTTAATTGTCTGCAAATGTTAATGAAGAGCTTGAAGGTGGAATTGCGGAAATAGAACAGATTGTTGACATGAATATTAAAGAAGAGGCTGATGATGCTGCATAAATTTCTGAAGCAGGAATGCAGGAAGAAGATATCTTTGATATGGATATTGAAGGAGCAGTAGAAGATGTTGTAGAAGAGGGTGTAATTGATGAGGAAAATGTTCAAGTAATGGCGATGCAGTTCACCGCAACGCTGACAACTTCAAATGTGAACAACACATGTCATGGAGCGGTATTATTACACTAATCCTTCAATTCACCTACAATATGTTCACAAATACAATATAAAGTTCACTTGTGTTGTGGCTAATTAATTGAAAAATGATATTTTTTTGTAGTATATCCCAACAGCTATACATCCAAATGGTAGGAGATGGATAAATGGTGAAAATGTAACCTTGAGGAGGGGGCTTCTAACATGGAATGTTAAGGTAGTGTGTTCTACTGGATTTCCTTGATTCTCTGCTGGATGGAACCAATTTACAACAGATAATGAGCTGGACCAAGACGATACCTTGGTTTTTACTTTTCATCAAGAAGACTTAATATTCGATATAGTTATCGAATAGTGCGTTTAATCTCTATGAAATTGGAAAGTAGATGAATGTGATCGAGTACTTTGTGTCTGAAAGATGATGTATTAATCTTATGGATTTTATTGGTTTAAATTTGGATTATGCATCTAAATTTTATTGTCTTCCATACCGTTCAAATTAAATTTCTATTGAGTTCATGTAGTAAATAAAACATTTATTCATAACTCTCGAGAAACTATAGCGTTAAAATTTTATCATTGAAAAGTTTAGGGTTTCATCGAGAGTTTATTCATAACTCTCGAGAAACTATAGCGTTAAAACATTGTATCGCTTTCTATAATATGATGTAATATATTATAATTATAAAATTAGTAATCACTATTTTTTTCTCCGCTAACACAACATTCCGTCGACAACTCATATAACTTAAAATCTATTCTAAGAATTATGCAAAATTTAAATATTTTCAACACATCTCATTTCATTTATTATGTAATTAAATTAAACAATAAACTATTAAGGTTACAAAAGAATGCAAGCAGTCATAGTTATTTTTTCTACCATAAGTCTAGAACCTCAGATGCATGACTGGGTAATTAAGTTTGCATCTGGAGCAACAAAATTGATCAATGTTTGCAGCAATGTAGCAAACTGAGCAAGGTCACAGTTGAGGAACCAAACTGTGCAATGTGAGCAACCAAACTGATCAATGTTCACATCCTTTTACTTTTGTTGCAGCATTTACATGCCATAATGTCACAATGTTTGCCTGCAATATGTGCATATGAAGATGCTTATAAACAACGTTTACCATCTAAGTATGGTAGAAGTAATACTTCAGAACAAAAGAATTACACATATGTGGAAACTACTTTTTAGAAGAGGTAATATGAGATTTTGGACATGACTTTTTTGCTGCTAAATATGGTGGAAGTTACCCGCACTTACCACATTTTATGGTAACTAACTTGCGGTTACTTAACTGCACATTCTACAACATGGAAACTGCTACATTTTATGTGCTTATATAAGGGTTATTGTACTCACCTCAAACATACAAACAAACACAGAGGAAAAATTATTATTGGCGGATCATAAATGGCTTCATCCAGTACAAAGAGGATGTTAGATATATTTGATAATGTCATGTCTAATATGATTTGTGTTTAGTTTTCAGATCTTACTTAAACAGGATAAATCAATACTTAACTGAATATCAGCACTTATACTGAAGACAGAACTTAAGTTATCAGTACTTAAGGTTCAGGAGATATTTATCAGGAGATAATATCAGGACTTAAGGAAACTTTCAGATAAGGAAGGCGACTGATTGAAAGGAAAGAAGATCAAGACAAACGCAAGAAGAGATATGCATGAAGAATGAATTCTGTGAAGAATGGAATACTTGGAAGAAAAGATATCTGATTGATATATTTTAGGAAGCAGAATTATATTCCATATCAATTAGCGATTATCTTGTAACTGTGTAGTATATAAATACGGACATAGGGTTTACACTATATGTGTTATTATTATCGAGAATATTATTCATTGTAACCCTAGCATCTCTCGTGATATTTGTTCATCACTGAGAGAGGACAGTTCTACATTGTAATAGAGTTTAATAAAGTTTGTTTTCTGTTACTTGTGTTCTTTGAATTCGATTTGATTGTGCTAAACACTGTATTCAACCCCCTTCTACAGTGTGTGTGACCTAACAAGTGGTATCAGAGCCTATCTGTTAACACACAAACAGTTTAAGATCCAAAAACAATCATGTCTGAAGCAGAAACTCCAACCAAGCCCGCCAAAACTGAAGAACCTCCAAAGACTCAAATCCATAGTCGATATAAGGCTATTAGAGTTCCCATACTGAAACCATCTGAATATCCCATATGGAAGGTGATGATGACTATATTTCTGGAAGCTACAGATCCAGAATATCTTGACATAATCAATGAAGGACCTCACAAGCCAACCAAACTCGCAGTTGCAATTGCAGGTGAAGCAGCAAAATCTGTACCAAAGGAGAACAGTGATTACACTGCTGAAGATATAGCAACAATTGCTAACGATGCTAAGGTACGACACTTGCTGCATAGTGCCATTGATAATGTAATGTCAAACAGGATAATTAACTGCAAGACTGTAAAGGAGATATGGGATGCCTTGGAGACAAGATGCCAGGGAACTGATTCGATTAAGAAGAACAGGAAGACTATACTCACTCAAGAGTATGAACACTTTGACTCAAAGCCTTACGAGTCATTGACTGATTTATATGACAGATTTGTCAAACTCTTGAATGATTTGTCACTAGTTGATAAGGAGTATGATCTTGAAGATTCAAACCTTAAATTCCTGTTAGCTCTTCCTGAAAGTTGAGATTTAAAGGCCACAATTATAAGATACAACTATAATCTTGAAGAAACAACTCTTGATGAAATTTATGGGATGCTCAAGACTCATGAACTTGAGATAGAACAAAGAAGCAAGAGTAAAGGAGAAAAGTCAAGAACAATTGCTCTTAAGGCTGAGGAAGAATCCCCCAAAGCAGCCACCTCAAGGAAAGGCAAGGGAAAAACGCTCATCGCAAAGTCTGATACCGAGTCATCAAGTTTTGATAGTGATGATGACTCAGAAACTGAAAGCTTGCCTGTGATGGATGCTGATGAAGAGATTATGAAGCTGTGTGCTCTTATGATGAAAGGAATCACAAGTATTGCATACAGAAAGTTCAGGAAGGGAAAGAAGTTTTCCAGGAAAGGTGCAAGTTCTGATAAGAAGAGTTTCAGAAAATTTGAAGGCAAAGGAGGGAAGTCTGACAGAGGAGATTACACAAATGTCAAATGCTACAACTGTGGTGAGAAAGGCCACATATCTCCTGATTGCAAGAAAGTGAAGAGTGACAAAGGCAAGGCTCTTGTCAGAAAGAAGAAAAGCTGGACATACACTTTAGATTCTGAAAGTAAGGTGAACTATGCCTTGATGGCAAATGCTGATAGCAGTTCTGAAGCTGCTGAGTTAAAGGTACCTCAAACTACTTATGCCTTTCATACTGATGATATTAATGAGTTGAGAAGATATCTTAAAACCATGTTCATTAGTTATAGAGATCAAACTTTAACATGTGAAAGATTAACTTCTGAAAATCTTGCTTGTAAAAAGAGGAATGATTATTTATAAAAAGAGTTAGTCATGTTCCATCAAACTCAGAAAGATAGAGATGATGCCTTCTATGTTAGGGATGAAGTACTTAAAATGAATGAATCTCTAAAAACTGAGTTAGAAGAGGAAAGAGAGATTATCAGGACTTGGACTAACTCTGGCAGAACAACTCAGAATTTGTTAAGTAGTGGAAACTGGAAAGAGGGCTTAGGTTATGGAGATGACAAGAATGATAAAAGAACTGTAGAAATTAAGCCTATAGTTGTTAAACAAAAGCCAAAGGTAAAACCTGTTAAGTTTGTAGATGTAAAGTCTGAAACTGAGAAATCAGAAGTTAACGAGAAATTAACTTCTGACAAACTAACACAGGAAAAGCCAACTGAAGTTAATGTAGGCTTAATGACAAAGAAGCATCTTAAGTATAAGCTGAAAGATGTTAAGGATGTAAACAAGGTAAAGTCACCTATGAAAAATAGGAATGGAAAGGAAGGTGTGAATAAAAGCAATGATTATAAGCCTGTTCCTAATGCTCCTAGAAAAATATGTCATAACTGTGGAAGTTCTAACCATCTGGCTTCTTTTTGCAGGAAGAATAAGAACATAAACTCCTTACTTTCAAAGTCAGGAGTTAAGAGTCAGTCTGTTAGATATAGGTCACAAAATCCTTATTTTCATTGTGGTAGTTTATGGCATTCCATTTATACTTGTAAGGAATATCATAGTTTGTACTATGATTATTATCAAATAAAACCTTCTTTAAAGAAAGTTAGCATTGTTCCTTCTAGTGTAAGTTCTGATACAATGTCTGATAGTGTAAATGCTGATAAGAAAAATGTTAACATAAACTCTGATGCTAAGTCCGCTGCAAATGTTAACAAACTTAATATGGCCAAAGGATCCAAGCAAGTCTGGGTCCTTAAAACTAATCATTAGTGGTCTTTGTGATTGCAGGGCAACATGAAAAACATCTTAGTTCTGGACAGTGGATGTTCAGGACATATGACTGGAAATAAAGCCCTGCTATCAGACTTTATGGAGAAAGCTGGCACAAGTGTTTCTTATGGAGATGACAACATTGGAAAAACACTGGGATATGGCAATATCAATCTGGGGAATGTCATCATTAAAGAAGTAGCTCTGGTCTCAGGACTTAAACATAATCTGCTGAGTGTTAGTCAAATCTGTGACAGAGGTTATCATGTGGATTTCTTTGAAGAACACTGTGAAGTTGGAAGCAAATCTACTGACAAAGTTATTCTGAAAGGATACAGGCATGGTAACATTTATGAACCAAGCTTTCAACAAGTACTGATGGTTCTGCAATCTGTCTGTTGAGTAGAGCATCAATTGAAGAAAGATGGAATTGGCACAAGAAACTCTCTCATTTAAATTTCAACAATATAAATGAATTAGTCAAGAAAGATCTTGTGAGAGGACTGCCAAAATCAGTATTTGCTCCTAATGACCTTTGTGATTCATGTCAGAAGGCAAAACAAAGAAAATCTTCATTCAAGAGCAAGACTGAATAATCAATTCTTGAGCCTTATCACCTACTACATGTAGATCTATTTGGTCCAGTGAATGTCATGTCTATTGCGAAGAAGAAATATGCTATGGTCATAGTAGATGAGTTCACCAGATACACATGGGTGTATTTCTTACACACAAAAAGTGAAACTGCATCTATCTTGATTGATCATGTCAAGCAACTGGATAAATTGGTCAAAGATTCTGTGAAGATAATAAGAAGTGATAATGGCACTGAGTTCAAGAATTTGATCATGGAAGAGTTCTGCAAAGACCATGGAATAAAGCAGGAATTTTCTGCTCCTGGAACTCCACAGCAAAATGGAGTTGTTGAAAGAAAGAATAGAACTCTTATTGAAGCTGCACGAACAATGCTTGATGAAGTAAAGCTACCAACCTATTTTTGGGCTGAAGCTATGCAGACTGCTTGTTTTACTCAGAATGCAACACTCATTAACAAGCATGGAAAGATACAATATGAGATGGTGAAGAAAAAGAAGCCAAATCTGAAGTATTTTCATGTATTTGGATGCAAGTGTTTTGTTCTTAAGACTCACCCTGAACAGCTATCCAAATTTGATTTAAAAGCTGATGAAGGAATTTTTGTTGGATATCCACTTTCCATAAAAGCCTTCAAAGTCTACAATTTAAGAACAAGGGTTGTCATGGAATCTATCAATGTCTCCTTTGATGATAAGAAGACAACTAGACTTGAAGATTTCAATGATCATGATCAGCTGAGATTTGAAAATGAAGACTTAAATTCTGATACTGAAAATCCTGACAGTCTAAATCCTGATACTGCAAACTCTGATGGATTAAACTCTGATGTTATTGAAACTATGGTGACTATGCCAAAGGAAGATGCACCTGTGCAGGGGGAGCATACTAAAGATACAACCACATCTCAAGAAGCATCAGAACGTACAATTGGCTCTTCAAGTTCTGATTCATCAAGTTCTGATAAGCCAAGTTCTGATAATTCTGGAAACTCAATTTCTGAAGGATCCAACTCAGAGAGCATAATTTCAGGGGGAGCATCAGAAAGTGTTGATGAAGATAGCATGGATCATGGGGGAGCATCCAGTTCTAGAGAAAACCTTCCATCTGTAAGAAAGTGGACTAAATCACAGACACCTGATTTAATAATTAGAAATCCTGATGCAGGTGTCAGAACTAGAACAGCTACTTCAAGTGAATGTCTCTATAATTCTTTTCTTTCTCAGACTGAACCAAAGAAAGTGGAAGAAGCTCTTCAAGATGTTGATTGGGTGCAAGCAATGCAGGAAAAGTTAAATGAATTTGAAAGAAATAAAGTCTAGACCCTAGTGCCAAGACCAAAGAACAGATCTGTTGTTGGTACAAAGTGGGTGTTCAGAAACAAAACTGATAGTGATGGCATAATTACAAGGAATAAAGCAAGGCTAGTTACAAAAGGATATTCTCAACAGGAGGGAATTGATTATGATGAAACATTTGCACCAGTTACTAGATTGGAAGCCATAAGGATATTTTTGGCTTATGCTGCTCACAAGAAGTTTACTGTCTTTCAAATGGATGTGAAAAGTGTTTTTCTCAATGGAGAATTGGAAGAGGAAGTATATGTTGAACAACCTCCAGGCTTTGTAGATTCTAAATTTCCAAATCATGTCTACAGGCTTGATAAAGCACTTTATGGCCTTAAGCAAGCTCCAAGAGCATGGTATGAGACTTTAGCTCAGTTTCTTCTGGAAAGTGGATTTAACAGAGGAACTATTGACAAAACTCTGTTCTACCTCAACCATGGAAAGGACTTACTTTTGGTGCAGATATATGTTGATGATATCATTTTTGGTTCTACAAATGATAGACTTTGCAAGAAGTTTGCCAAACTGATGCAGTCAAGATATCAAATGAGTATGATGGGGGAACTTAACTATTTTCTGGGCCTTCAAGTCAAGCAGAATGAAGAAGGCACTTTTATTTGTCAAACCAAGTACACCAGAAATTTGCTGAAGAAATTTAGAATGCAAGATTATTCAAGTGCATCTACTCCCATGGCCACTGCAACAAAATTGGATAAGGATACTGATATATCAGTAGATATTACTGATTACAGAGGTATGATTGGCTCACTACTCTATCTAACTGCTAGTAGACCTGATATCATGTATGCTACCTGTCTTTGTGCAAGATTTTAAGCAGATCCAAGAGAACCTCACTTAACAGTTGTGAAAAGAATTTTCAAGTATCTTAAGGGAACAGCTGATCTGGGATTGTGGTATCCTAGAGAATCAGACTTTAAACTAATACGTTACTCAGATGCAGATTTTGCAGGATGCAAAATTGACCGGAAAAGTACAAGTGGAAGCTGCCAATTTCTTGGAGGCAGATTGGTTTCTTGGTTTAGCAAGAAACAAAAGTCAATTTCCACATCAACTGCAGAAGCAGAGTACATTGCTGCAGGAAGCTGTTGTGCATAGATTCTTTGGATGAAGAATCAGTTACTGGATTATGGGTTAACATACTTTAAAATCCCTATTTACTGTGATAATCAAAGTGCTATTGCTATGACTGGAAATCCAGTTCAACATTCAATGACAAAGCACATCAGCATTAGGTACCACTTCATTAGGGAATATGTGGATGAAGGTACAGTGGAATTGCACTTTGTTCCAACTGATCAACAACTAGCAGATATCTTCACAAAACCACTGTGTGAAGCTACTTTTACAAGATTGGTAAATGAACTTGGAATGGTTTCAGGTTTTTTCTCTGAATCTGATTAGTTTTTGTTCTGATGCATCAGACTTTATGATCAGTATTTACAGATATTACTATCTTTGTGTATTCTGTGCTTAATTAAAAATTGCTTAAGTACTGATTGTTGTCTGATGTGAATTTCTAAACTCTGATAGTGATATGAATGTTTCTTTGATTATTCAATCCGATGAGGATAATTATATTAGATGCTGACCTAGTAGTCTTTAATATACTAAAGATCCCATGTTTGAAGTAATTATTTATGTGGAAATCTCTTAACACAAGCAACTTCTGATACTGAGCTTAGTTGAAGTTCACTTTGTGTATCTCATTACTAAGTCACAAACTGGAATAGTGCTTCTTATCTGTTAAGTTATGATGTTAGTAAATCTGATGGATGTACTAAATGCTGATAAACCTCACTTATCAACAGAAAAAGAAAAAGAAATTAAAATCAGGTACTCCTTTGAGATCTAGAGTAAAAATGTGGAAGGGAAGATCCAAGTGCATTGCTGGTATTAAGTAATATGCATCAGAAAAGCAAAATAAATATTTTCTTGGTGACTTTTCACACTCTATGATTACTGGAGAAATACTCTGATAATAACATAAATTCTGATAAGCAGTCGTGACTCACTTACACTGAGCAGCCACTGTAAAATGGAATTTCAAAAGATGCATAAAATGAGCACAAAACAGTTGAGTTGGATTCATGCATGAACTCATTCTAAAGTAGACTTCAGAATCATGACAGATTTTGAGCAAAGTTCTTAGTTATGCCTTATTTCTAAGATATACTGAAGTAAATCAGACTTTAATCTTTATCTGAAATTTAGCTTACTGCACACACATACACTCCATATGAATGATGAAAATTACTGTGGTGATAAATGTTGTTTTAGATGAACGTTTAAGTGTCAGTTGCATAAATTCTGAGGACAAGTAATGATGGAAGTTCTGATGATTAAGTTCTGAAGAAACGAAATCAGAATTTGTGTGAAGAATTACAGAAATGGGCATTCGCTTTTCGAGTTAAGGAATCATGTTCTGATGACTTTTAAGTTCTGATATAAGTCTAAGTTCTGATATTACATTCTGATTCTTTACTTGACTTATTTGTGGTTAAAATCTGAAACAGTCTTATTTAAAATCAGAATATGTTTGGGTGAGATATTAACATTCAAAATAATTTGGGTTAGTGGTACTCGTCTATGCACATTAATTTTTACTTATTTCGTGTGCGCATTAAATCCTGTTTTCAACTTCCAATGGCTGTTATTATTCTCATCAGTCTAGGGAGATGAGGTATAATTATTTCTACCTATAACCATTCAATTTTCCTTGCGTCTCTTGATATTCTATTTGTTATATAAACCAACGCCTCATTCCAGCCAACACATCTCTCATTTTCTCTCAAACTCATTTTTTTTACTCATCATAAATATGGTTCATTTCAACTTAGTTCTGAACTATGATACTTTCACTATCAATTTGAGGTGTACTGAACGACAGCAGGAATGGCATGTCACTGCCGTTCCTGATGAAATTAGGGACTCAGTTCCCCAAGAGGTCCTCACAGACCTCTTGTTCTTTTATATGGATTATCATCGCCATCTTGAGCGTCTGGAAGAAGAAAGGAGAGAAGCTCTCCGACAGCAGGAGCAAATCATTCATCTCGCTGTTCTTTTTGTTGAGAGTAGGAAGAAGAAATAATTGTTATCTATCTGTTTCTCTTCACCGTCAGCTTTGTCTGGCTTCTTAGCGTAGGACTAAAGCTGTTGATGTTAGGAATTGTAGCTTAGGACAATCTTATTATTTTAAGCATGTAATTTAAATTTCATGAAATGTATTTGCTCAATATATTAATGAAATTTTATATTTATGCAAGATTTTGTCTCTGAGTCATTTGATATTCAGATAACATTTTAAATCCTGATACTAACCATATTCTGATGACCTTTTTAGCCCTGATACAAATCAAGTTCTGATTCTGACGAGGCAGTATTTGTTTACTTGGTTTATTAATGGTCATTCTCTCATTGGTCATAATTTTACTGAATATTGGTAAAGCAGTAATAAAAGTTTATTAAGTGGGAATAGTTTTAAAATTTAAAAATAAAACTGAACGTCCTTGATTAATGGGATTACTTGGTAAGTGAAACGGTTTTTCCTTGAAAAACTGCATGTGATAAGTAATGATTACTGAATACCCATGCCCATTAATTATCTTTTACTGCTGCATGTCTGATAGGTGTCTCAACGGTTACTTTTTCTACCGTGTATAAGTAAAAAAGAGAAAAGATTGTAAAATATTTTATTTATTTTCATATTTTATCTCTCTCTTTTTACTTTTATTCTCTCTCATCTACTGAAGATTTTTCATACAGACATTATATCAAACACCTTACAGGCAATTTTCTTTCTCACGAATTTCTCATGGCACCCAAGGACATAATTTTTGATGGAGCTACGTTTGTTCCTAATAACTTCTCTGCTATTCTTAGCAAGTCAGAAGCACCGTCTGAACTTCACTTCATTCAGGACTTTCTTGCTAGTTCTGATATTGGGTATGCTCTGACTGAACCTGAAGCAGTCTCTAGTACTCAAGTACTGTAGTTCTGGAGAAGCGGTGTATATGATGATGGTGGTGCTCAAGGGTCCCCAAGTATTATTTTTTCATCAGGGGAGGATGAGTATGTTGTGACTTTGTCTATGGTTCGACAAGCACTGCAGCTACCTGAGAACTGTGTCTATTCTACTGTTGAAGATCCAGTTCTTCAAAACATGATGGCTAGTCTGGGATATGAGAGGACATTGGCAAAGCTGGGCCAGTTAAAAAGATCTTTCATAAGGAGGGAATGGAGTTTCTTCTTTGATTGCATAACCAAGGCTTTTGCAAACAAATGTTCCAATTTTGATGCAATTCCCAAATTCAACCAACAAATCGGGTATGCTCTCATAAATCGAACTGATTTTGACTATGCAAGTGCTATTTTAGGTTTTATTGGGGACAGAATAAATGAAGATAGATCTACTATTTATTTTGCTAGATTCTGTCAGCTTATCTATAGTTTCTGTTGTGATAATAAGCCCCGAAATGCTAGTGAATTAATTT
The DNA here is from genome assembly GCF_009905375.1 of Apium graveolens. Classification (NCBI taxonomy): domain Eukaryota; kingdom Viridiplantae; phylum Streptophyta; class Magnoliopsida; order Apiales; family Apiaceae; genus Apium; species Apium graveolens. Next base: position 93,695,875 of record NC_133652.1, read on the forward strand.
CATCATTCAGAATAGCTAAAAGAGCTTTTACTGACTTATTATCTACTGATAATAAGAAGGCTGTGTTAATATCCCTCTTAATTCCTTTATCTGTCAAACAAGCCTTAATAACCTATGATTCTGTTAAATACACTGCACTATATCCTGATGTCCAACCGTCTGTACCTCATCCATCAGCACCTACCACCTCTACTCAACTACCTCAAACTTCTCAACCTCAACCTTCAGATCCTACAGTGCAGCCTTCATCTTCCAAACCTTAGAGGACTAAGAAAGTACCTCAGAAATAACAGAAGAGAAGGAGATTCATTCTGCGAGATGAATCAGATGTTGAGGAACAGGTTCCTGTCTCAGAACCTATTGTTCTAGAAGCTGAGAAGGTCTCTTCTCAGGAGGATGTTGATATTGGGAGTTCTAGGCCCCTAAAAAGGCTTAGAAAGCATAATTCTGATGATACAGCTCCTAAAGTCTCCTTAAAAGCAAAAAGATTCAAAACATTGGCAAAAAGGCCTGAAGATTCTGGTAAAGGAATGGAAGCAACAACTGAGGAAGGGGATCAGGAATCTCTGATCTCACAAGACCCTGTTAAAGCTCACAATTCTCCTAGTGCTAATCCAGACCCTCATGCAACTCATCACTCTCCACTACATGAGCCAAAAACTACTCACATTCCTACACCTCCAGTATCTCAAATATATGCTGATAACCAGGGGCCAAGTGATGAAATTGACATTCATAACTTGGAAGTGCCTCAGGTTTTGTATCTAGAAGCTCCACTAACTCAAGTTACTCTACCAACAACACAAATTCCTGATGACTTTAATCCAGAATTGCCTACACCACCTTCTCTGCATCTAGATACTGAAGATCAGATTTTGGGTGAGCATCAGAATATGGATGTTGATCAGAACTTAGTTGGAGATCAGCCCTTAGAGGATGATGTTGAAGCCTCCATAGCCTCTCATACTGTTCTTTTATCAGAGGATGCTGAAGATGTTGACTCTGTAAGTTCGGATGCTGCAAATGTTGATGATACTGGTAATGCTGCTATAAATTTAGATGCTGATGCAGCCGGTCCTTCTGGACATGCACCTCTACAAGCTCCTTCGAAAGCTGAGATAGTCAAAAAGTTTGTTACAGGGGAAGCACCAGTACCTTGGAGTGAAACTCCTAGAGGATATGAGTGGACTAAGGAGTGGAACACATTTACCTTTGTTCCTACTGAAAAGATTTTTGCTGATCACTTGGCAAAAGCTGATGAGATGTTAGTCAATGATGATTTCAAGACACAGCTAAGAGTCACTGCACTTAGTACAAGGCACCTTCAAGGTCAACAGTCTGTAACTCAGGCCAATATGGACAAGATTCAAGAAACCTTAAATCAGCAAGACACAGTTGTCAAGTTGGACAAGAAAAGGTTTTTCAAACCTTCCTTTGACAAAATTACCAACATTGAGAAAACCCAAGAGAAGCAACAGTCTCAGATTGATGAAATTTTGAAAAATCAAGCTTCTCAGCAATCTCAACTCAATGAGATCCAATCCTCAGTGGAATTGCTTCTCTCTCTTCTCTTACCTGCTGATGCCAAAAAGGGGGAGAAAGTAATTAAGTCCAAATGCAAACCTGTTGAGACACTGAAGAAAAAGGATGATGGTAATGACCCGGGAAACTCTGGAATGGGTGGATGTCATGGTCAAGGTAAAGATCATTCATCAAGTAGAACTGGAACTACAAGTCATAGAACAAGTTCTGATACTGGGAGAAGAATAACTTCTGATACTGGTAACAGGATAAGTTCTGATGAACTTTTGGAACTTGATGAAGAAATTTCAAGATAGTTATTTCTGAAAGAAAATCCAGGAATGGACTTTGAGAGTCTAAAGGAAGAGGAAGCTAGACTTAAGTTATAAAAAGTCAACTCCAAATCTGAAGCTTCTGTTGTTGAAAAGAAACTTCCTACGGCTAAAGGCATTGTGATAAAAGAAAGGACAAATCCTGTAGCAACCAATGCCAAATCACAATTGCAGATAGATCCAAGGTCCAAGGGCAAAGAAAAAGTTGGTGAACCTGTAAAGGTTTATGTGCCTCCTATGGATGAAGAAATTTCTGATGAAGATGCTAATCTTACTCTGACTTCAAGGAAGATTTCTAAGACAACCTCTGACATGGCTCAAGTTGTTCAGAGTCAAGATATAGTTAGTTCTGATATGACTGTGAAGCAAGCAACCTCTGACATAGCTCAAGTTGGCTTAATATCAGAAGATAAGTCAAAGGAAATCTCTGACATTACTCATGTTAAATCCTCAAAGTTACTCCTACCAGGATTCACTAAAGCCAAACAGACTCAACCTTTGGTGGCATTGCCCACGGAGAAACCGCCCCAAAGCCAAGTCACTATGGTATCTCCTACTATAGGTATGGCGCTAGCTAAGCTTGTAATTACTGTAGCTCCCCAAAAGCTCATCTGACCCCAAGGTGGTACGTATCCTATAAAAGCTGTCACAATCATTAATAGGAAGATTACAACTCCGCTACACCGAACAAGACTGCCGCAAGTGGTTTTGAAGCAAGAGTGGTTACTGGAAAGAAAGCAAGAGATAAATCTGGATTGGGTAGTGCTGATGAAAGAAGAGTGCAGAACACAACCAATGATCCAACTTCCTTAAGTGAACCAGGTGTTGGAGCAACTCTTGAAAGATTGAATCAACTTGAATCTATACATATGGTCTACCATACCTTCTTGAAAGAACACATCTTGTTATATTTCATGACAGATGGAAGGGTTTACCATATAAGGGAAAATGCTATACCACTGAAGTATTTTGAGGAACTAGAACATGTTTTATTCTTACTTCAGTGAAGGACAGATTAACAAAAAGTGCTGCAAATTATTTGAAGACTCAAATTCAGAGACAGAAGAAGCTCTATTCTGTGAAGTCTGACAGCACATACTGTCCCAAGTACAGAGATCACAAGGGTGATATTGTTGATATGAAACCTAATACAGCAAAGATCAGAACATATCTTGGTATTAAGGTACTTGAATTCAATCTAGAGTCTGACAAAGCCTATGTCATAAGACTAGATCAGGACTTGAGAAAAGCAAAAATTAATGATCTCATATATGCTATCTTCCAAACTGGTGAAGATACTGCAGAGCTTAAAGATGCTAAAAGGAGGATGATTGATGAACTCAGATATGCTGAGAGATGTTTGTTAAAGAACTATCTCAGAACAACTCCTGATATCGAAGAGATCAGAAAGTGAAGCCAAGTCAAGATCTACAACTGCTCGAATTCTGAAGTGTGTATAGACTGAAGTTGTTATCAAAAGTTAAAGTTGGTAAAGCTTTAAGGACTATAAGTTGTAGTTATCTAGTTAAATTCTCATGCATTTGTACTTAATATTTTTGACATCATCAAATATCTGTTAAACTTGTATATTATGCTAATTTACAAGTTGGAGGAGATTGTTAGATATATTTGATAATGTCATGTCTAATATGATTTGTATTTAGTTTTCAGATTTTACTTAAATAGGACAAATCAGTACTTAACTGAATATCAGCACTTATACTGAAGATAGAACTTAAGTTATCAGCACTTAAGGTTCAGGAGATATTTATCAGGAGATAATATCAGGACTTAAGGAAACTTTCAGATAAGGAAGGTGGCTGATTGAAAGGAAAGAAGATCAAGACAAACGCAAGAAGAGATATGCATGAAGAAGGAATTCTGTGAAGAATGGAATACTTGGAAGAAAAGATATCTGATTGATATATTTTAGGAAGCAGAATTATATTCCATATCAATTAGTGAATATCTTGTAACTGTGTAGTATATAAACACAGACATAGGGTTTACACTATATGTGTTATTATTACCGAGAATATTATTCATTGTAACCCTAGCAGCTCTCGTGATATTTGTTCATCACTGAGAGAGGACAGTTCTACATTATAACAGAGTTTAATAAAGTTTGTTTTCTAGTTACTTGTGTTCTTTGAATTCGATTTGATTGTGCTATACACTGTATTCAACCCCCTTCTACAGTGTGTGTGTGACCTAACAGAGGAAATGATGGTCAAGGATGCAAAATGTGGCAATGCAAGAGTTGTAGACATTGGCTGCCACTTGCACAGATTTCAACACTGATTTGGAAGATGCAAATGTTTTCTTCTCAGAGTTGTATGCATCCATGGAAAGTAGGCAATCAGATTTGTCTGCTCGCTCGGTTGGCCTGGAAGAACAGATCAAGTATTGTGTACATGTTTATATCTTTTAATATTTTACCAATGCTTGGTAATTGTCTTTATTAATTTTACATCTCTCCTCTACAGCAACATAGAAGATATTTTGTAGAATGGATAAAGAAAAAAGCGTGGAGAATCATCCCAAAGCAATGAAGAAATACCAACATCATATATGAAAAATCAACCAAAATTCCTAAGTGATACGTCTTCCTCTCTGCGTGGGCATGAGACAACCTTGAAATTGACTGCTGCAGAAATGATGAGTGCCTTTCAAAAGTTTGACGATGGGTGGAAGGAACATCTTGCTAATTTTAATGCTCAGGCTGATAAGTTGATTGAATCAATTGGTAGAATTCGCATATTAATGGATGATTATAGTCGCAATATATGATAAAACTTCATTTGATTATTAGAAGAATGTTAGTATGTTATTCTGTAATCAGGTTTAGTATAAATTAGTAACAAAGTTGTTATTCTGGAAACAGTGTTTGTAACATTATTGGATCAAAGTGAACATTGTTGTTATCTATAATCAAATGATATCATTGTTGGATTACATATTGTTTCATGGTAAGATCATTGCTTTATTGGATTTCCACTTAAATCATGGCTACATAACAACATGGATGGTTTACAAATTTGTAACATGTCATAAGAAAATATTAAAGTTGGCAGTGACATATAACAGATTGAATTAAACATCCATACAACTCAATATTCAGAAAAGAAAGATTGGCTAAATACTTAAGTTTCAAAACAATCCTCTTTAAATTCATATTAAGCTTTTATAATGCAAAATAGCAAACATTAAAACATTACAATGCCATATGTAAAACTTCACGTGAATAGTCATTTATTTAGACCAATCCAGCAAGTATCTTGTAAACACAATAGTGCAAAGAATGTTCATTAGAGTTTATACCTCTCAAATTAATGTTTATGTCGCATATATAGTAATAATTGACATCTCTAAAAGAGTGTTGATACCTTTGCCTCAACACTTCAATAGCAGGATGATTAATATTGAAATAAATCCGCGAACATGATGAACTTTTTATCTGCAGTGAACCTGTTAGAAGCAATTCAACGATAAGCTTTAGTTGGCACCATGAAAAACTATTATATTTTGTAGTAAAAATATGTAGATTAGCAGAAAATGGAACCATTGTGGATTAGTGGCCTCATGGTTGTCAAGATAAGTATTGGAGGATACCCAACATATCCCTGAAGTGCATTTGCTAAATCAACAGTAAATTCATCCCAAGCAAAAATCTTAACCACGTTACTGAAATGGAAAGAAAGATAATGAGACTATCAGATAAACATTGTTCAACACTGTTCGACACTACATTTATTACTGAAATGATGGTCTTACCTGCCATTAAATAACTCAAATCGAAGAAACTTTTTCTCACCAAATCGTGTATAAACTTGCTTTATTGGATCAATATTCTGAGGCATACCAACAATATCTACAAAATAGTTACTATTTAGCTTTTTTCAATCATGAATTCAATTAAAAAGAAATATGTGATAATATTCCAAAATACCTATAGCATGTACAGGAGGCACATGTTGAGAGAGTGACATTGCAAGATCAAAAATCTCAGGAATGGTTTTAAGCTCAAACTTGTGCCTTGGAATGGTATTTACTTCAAATCAGAATAGGATGGACAATGGTATCATGTGAAAAAACAATTATCTTATCAGTAGATACAGGCCTCATAAGTCCTGTAGGCTCCATTACTACAAAATTGTGAATATCATATATGTTTCCTTCAAGTATGATATTGCTAACATCATGCCAAATCACACGATTTACAAATGCAAATACATGACAATCCTGCATAACAAAAGCTCATTGGAAACTCTTCTATACAAACAATAATCATATACTACTACTACACAAAGCGCAAGACATTACCTCTGAATCAAGCACAATTAGATTAACACCTCGAAATTGTTGAATGCGAGAAAATGAAGGCCACATCCTAGTAATACGTACACGAACCCTCCAATCAGTCCTAGTGCTATTAACCAATGCAAGGTTGTCTTCCATGGCAGCAATCACAAAAGGTTAACTAACAACAATTTTTTCTTAAATGGTTTTTACTTTATAATATTCATATAACACATGAAATATATATATATATATATATGAGGATTAGTACGTCAGCCATGGATTTAGGTACATGATTGATGTTAACATAGTTGGCGTGATCTTTAGATAAGAGTTTGTTAGAATTTTATTTCTCCATTACAAATGCAATATTCTGCAAATAATTTTAGTAAGTTAACGTGGTATCAACATGACCTTAAATTTAGGTTAAATTGTCTTATACAATATTCACGTAAATTATTTCATGGGAATTATCATTTTCGTACATAAAAACTCGATTCGTACGTTAATTATGACGAACTATGGTTATTATTAATTTTAATTGTGATGATATTATGGCGTAAAATAGAAATATAAAAGTTCATAAGAACTAAATTTTAAAAAAATTAGTAGAAATAAGTCATAATGTTTGAAAATGTCATATAGTTTTTTTAAGACTATAACATGCGGTTACAAATAATACACTATAATAAATAATAAAGACATTTATTCTTTTCTGTAGTTGAGATATTTAATATTTACCCAACATTTGATAACAATTGTTCGAATTACTTTATTCGTCAAAACTTTTCTGAAAATTCTATTTTCTCTATAAGTCTACTATTATTTTTATTCCAACTACAATTACAAAGCATCTTATTGCAAAAATATATTTAATACAGGTCCAAAAAATCTTATCAGATACCAAATGTATTTTGAAAACTATTACAAATTTTACATGGAGATATGAGAGAACATGTATAAAAACATGACACACAATCTATTAAAAGCAATCGTTATTAGTGTTGTGTATTTTGATGATATATTAGCGTGAATTGGCTAAAATAAAACCTCATGCAAAACTATTTGGAAATTAATTATCTTAGATAAATAGTAATATTTATAATCTAGCGAATGACATATTCGGACAAATAAACTATTTGAAATATAGGAAAAATAATTTGTAGTATTATTCTGTTCAAACTTTGGCATAATGTTTTACAAATTAAATGATTTTATTGGAAAAAAATAACAAATATTCTTCTAAAATGTAAGTTTGTACATTAATTATTTTATGGGTGTTATCATTTCCCTACACCTAAACTGGATTGGTACATTAATTATGAAAAACTATTTATTAATCTATTTTAACAAATTGTACTTACAGTAATCATTTCCTACATAAGCAATTTTAAAACCTCAAAAGAATATAATTTGAAATTAATTATCTCGATCCGGTAGGAATAAGTGTGATGATATTATCTTGATCAATGCAAACATTTATTCTCATCAAATATTGTATTGCAATAGTTTATGTTATATTGAATTCTCTTCCAAATTATATGAATGTGAAAATAAATTGGAACAACAAATGGAATATCTATTGCAACTTTATCATGGGAAGATGACTAAACATGGATTCCAAAATAACACATAATCTATTAAATACAACGATTATTAGAAATTTTCCCCTCTGATGATATTATGGCGTAAAATACAAAACTAAACATTCATAAGAAAATATTTTATAATAAATTAGCTCGAATAAGTCTTAATATTTCAAAAATAAATGTTTTTGTATTAATTTTAAGCCTTTACCATAGGGTTAAAAAATTAATACAATACAATCAATAATAAATATATTTATTATATTCTGTAGTTGAGATGTTTAATATTTAATAGATATTTGATAATGATTGTTCGAATTACTTTCTTCGTCAAAATTTTAGACATAAATATAATAAGTCTATAAGCCTATTATTATTTTTATTCAAATTACAATTATAAAACATCTTATTACAATAACATATATAATACACCTCCAAAGATTTACAAAAGATACCAAATACTTTTTTTAAACTATTGAATGCTCATACATGAAGATATGAGAGAAAATGTATAAAAAAATGACATAATCTATTAAAATCAAAATTTATTAGTGCTGTGTATTTTAATAATATAAATAGTAATTTTATAATCCGTATTCAGGGCATATTCAGACAAATAAACTTCTTGAAAATTATTCAAAATTATTCTATAGTATAATTCTTTTAAAACTGCGGCATAATGTTTTCTAACTTAAATTTTAATATTGGAAAAATAATAACTTAATATTCTTCTCGATTTTAAGTTTGTAAAATTTACACATTTTTTCAAATACATAATTTGAATGCATACTTAAAATATATGTAATCTTACTTAATATTCATAATTATGTAACATAACATGTAAATTTTATTACATCTTTTCCATTAAATAAGCACCTATTGTAATTACACATAGAGAACCGTGTTGATTGACTTTTGTTCACTGGATCAAAATAAACCCCTGCATGCAAAAGACCATTCTCATCAATACTAACACCGAACAAAACTCCAAACTCGGCACAAACAATCGTCAGGGAACTTTTGATTTTCATCATTCTACTCAACTCATGGAGGTATGTATACTCTGTCATTCAATTAGTAATGTGATGAATGTAGATAAATCTCTGTTTTGTGTTAATTTAATTTGCTTTGATCAATCTTGCTCATCTTTGTTTACATATAAGTATTCTGAATAATCTACATTCATGGTGCTATGAAATTAGTTATTAACATTAAATAGATTTGTCATTGTAATCTGATGAAAAGATTGTGTATTGATTCATATTGGGTATTTTTGTATACAGTATTGTCATATTATATGTTGACTTATATGTTGAAAAAATATTATAAAGTGTTTAAGTATGTGGTTTATACAATCAAACCATTTTGGGTCGAAGTGTATGTTGTGATCTTGGGATAGTTGGTTATGTGTTGGGACAGTCAGTAGCATATTGCACATAGGTATATTGATTTCTAATCCTTTATGTTGCAATGAAAAGGTATTTCCATCTGTATATTGACTTACATGGTGCAAAAAATCATGTAAATGTTTTAAGTACCTGGTTGATAGTCACAATCCGTTTTGTCTGGAAGGGTGTGTTATGATTTTTGTCTAAATCTGTTATGTGCCGGGACATTCATTAAACAATGTTGAGTCTGGTTTTTTGATTTCTAATCGTATCCCCCATGACTGCCTGGACTTAGCCATTCATTGAACTGAGTTTTGTTGAACTCAACATGTTTTACTAATTGGAATATTATACTATTTATGTAGTTGCTAATAATAACTATTTTTATTATTCAAACGCAGCATACTACCTCTGACCCTGTGAAGATTCCATCATTCATAGTTCTGTTTGATCCAACTATGCTTGAATTGGTAAATAACTTTATATTTTGTGTGAATATGTGATCGTGCTTGTTAATTGAATTATTGAAAGGCTCTTTATTTATGGTTGCAGAAATTACCAGCCACTATTGTTAATCAATATGGTGGCAAACTTGCTGTTACTGGACACATAATGCTACCAAATGGCGAGAAGCTAGATTTCACTTATGATAATAAGAGTGGCAGCCTAATTGTACTTGGGGAACTCATCCAAGTTTACCCAAAAGGAAGTGCTTGTAAGCTTCTTCTCTATTTTGAATCTAAAGGAAATTACTGGGGTCACATATTTGATAAGACTGGATGTGAGATAAACTATGTCAAGCCTGAAGATCCAAATCTCTATGCGGCAAAGAGAGGTAATACCGTCTTCTGCTCTTCAATATTTGGTTACACATTGGAAAGCCGATCTTAAGTCATGATTGTTATTATACTGTTTATACACATGATCAACCAATGTTGCTGGAGCTAAAGTTAAAATTCTAGTTAAAGCTACTGAGAAAACAATCTATGATGGCATAGTTGTAAGTTATTTTTTCATTAACTTGTAATATGTTATGCACATATGCTTTTTTTTACAAAATATAAAAACATAGGATTAATATGATCTAACTCCTATTGAAGGATATTCCACATCCTTTTGTGGCACGATATGGCAAGCATATCCCAGAAGTTGTTCTCTACTGTTTCCCTTTGGATACAATGTTTACATGTTATTTTTGCTATCATGAGAAGCGGTTCTTTGGTCTTTATAAAATTCCAGCAAAATTTAGCCTCAACATGGGAGATTTTATAGTGTTCACAAACTGGGAAGCTGGTCGGTTTGAAGCTTTCATTTTTGAAAAATATGGAGTACAGAAGTTGTTTGAAGATCAGACCCCAGAGGCTAGTGAGAACTCTACTAATAACAAAATTGTAATACAATATGGTCATATTAATTGACAATAATTGCTTACCTTACATAACTTCTTTTTACTTGATTAAAACAAGATTATTTGACTACATTCTTTCACACACATCTAAATCTTGAAATGATCTTTCTCTTGATGCAGAGAATGATCAGGAAACACTTCAGGGATAATGCAATGGAGATGAATTGGTCTGAATACATCTCATTACTATGCTTGCATTTATACTGCTTTTATAATGTTTGTAACTTATGCTCTCGGTTTCAAGACATGTAATGTTCATACTTTAGCCAATTATTGTGGCATGGATTTAATTCGTAGACGCAATGCGTACATAATGGGATTTGTATGATTGGCTATTACTGGATTTAAATATTATGTGATAACTTTTGGGTACACACGCCATTGGGCATATGTACTGATTTCTTCCATGCTTCAATTAAGGTACTTACCTAATCATAACATAAATTCATGGAATAAAAATACAATATTTGTATATTTTAAATCTGTTCAGTTACACTTGATTTGTTAGACACTAATATGGGTTTGGTATTGTTTTGGTACATCATTAACTACAAATCAGGGATACTTTTAGTTAATGAAGATTTCCATCTAACCACGTCAAACAACTTTAAGGTTATGTTAGTATGACATAATCCCAAGTTCTCCAAAAAATGGGCAAATTATGTAGTCTGATCAATACTTTAATTGTGGAAATGAAATAAAAAAATCTTTACTTATATAATTGTTGTATTTATCATATTCTTATTTTTTTGTAACAAAAGATTGTGTCATACAATCTATCTTGGAATATATACCACAATAATGTCATTTCCATGTTCAAAACATATATATTACAGATCATTGTCATGTAACTTTAAACAAAAAGAAAGAAAAACAATAGAGCATTCATTATCAAAACAATAGAGCATTCATTATCAAGGCAAGAAATAACACAAGTTCAACTACCAAAGGTTTTAATTTTGTACTAAAATTAAATAAAAGTGCAACACATCAATCACAAACATCACCCAACAAAATCTTGAACAAAAGTAGCTGCACTTTGCAATGACCACAACTTGAATTCCAGATATGTGACATGGTTAAGCATGCATGATATAAATCACCTTCTTCACTGTACTTCTCCTTAACAGTCAACTCACAAAGTGAATACCAAAGCTCTTCACCAAAAGGATTCCCTTCAATCATGTTGATCAGGTCTTTATTTATTGCATTTGGACAGAATTTAGATACAGGAAGCAGATTATCTACGTCCGATATGTTCCAGTATATATCTTCAAGCAAATGAACAATGTCTAATAACTTCGATTTAAGATCAAGAATTGTAAGAATATGAGACATTTCTTCAACAACCTGATCTCTTTCATATGGTCTGTAAACTGCTCTAAAAACACATAACTAAAATTAGATGGGAAATGATTAATGGAGAGAAAAGAGGGAGTTTCAAGATTATGATCCACATTATTGCGCATGAAAAGCATTCGAACCGAGTTATAAAACATAGCTTGCTCAACTTCCAGAGAAATGGTAAAAAGAATGAAACCATGGAATTGGTTATGCCGAACTTCTAGATAATGATTATGGTACTGGGATAGAGCATCCCAGTTGAGCTTCTGCAACATCTCCTTAACTTGTATTCGGCTAGATTTGGTATAATAGGCCATCAGAAACTTTCCGAACATTTGAAAGCTATCAAGATCGTGTATTAAGAAGCCAAACAATATAGACATAATGTCAGTATTGACGGTGAAAATGTTAAAGTTTGGCATGATGAACTGAAGAAAGTATTTTGGGCAATGAAGCACAATTAGAATTTAAACTGACTGTGATAAGGTCTAGAAAAAAGGAAACGTGCTACAACTATTATATATGTAATTGATAGCACACTTGGAGCAGAGCAAGTTTGTGAAAAAATAAGATGCTTTATGTATTCCAAATACTGAAGTTAACTGCATTAAATGTGAATAAAACCTTTTCATTTCCTACTTTACTTTGTAATTGTTTAAAAATATGTAAATTCAGAAAAACGTAATAAAACAATGGGGGTCGCTTGGATTATTGGAAAGGAATACTACATCATTATGACTTGCAGTAATAAAAACAATTTCCAATATATATTTGCCTTGTGGAAATCAACATAATCATGACTCGAATTGATAAACGTGTCAGTAAGAAAGATACAACTTTATAGATGTGGGTCAAATTTAGTGACGGACAATGCATGTAATATCAAATCATTATCTTTTACAAAAAACATTTTTTATAACTACAATAAATATTTGCATTTATATATATAACCAAAGTGTACAAATTTGTTACATATTCACATATACATACTTAACAGGAACAATCACAAACCATTGAACATGCTTAGAAATTCACAACATGTCCATCTTGAACAAGTTCAGGGTCATTAATCTCAATATCCTGAAATCGTACTTGTGGAGGGCCAAGACCTAAATCCATATTAAGAAATTCTTTAATGTTGTCAACAGGACGGTCCAATATCTGCAAATCGTGCAAATTTTGTCTACCAATTGATGCCAGACATCTTGCAACAGAGTTCCTTTGCGGATGTACCAAATTAATTTCATAACGAATGTTAGGATCATAAGACATGAAAGGATACATCTGAATGTACTCCTAGTATGTGGTGTTATTCCATCCTCTCTGTAATACTTGCATTCACGGTAAGCCTGTATATTATCAGTCTCAATGATAACACGTTCGTACTGGTCTTGAAATGCTCTACGCATTCCTATCAAAACAGCCCATAAGGCACTATTAAGATTAGTTAGGCCTGGAATGGTGCCATATGTTGATCGAATAAGAAGGCCATTTGAATCTCTCACAATAATGCCAATGCCATTTCTATTCTGACCTTCAGGAGCATTCTGAATAAACTCACTGTGAACATTTATCTTCATCCAACCTTGAGCAGGGAATTGCCATACACGTTCAACATGTTCCATGATTTACATGTTTCTTTGGGTTTAATCAAAGGTTGAAAGAATAACTAATCTCAAATGTAATGACACACTTCTATAAATACAAAATACAATGGAAAGATGTGACTATTGGGGAATGGCTACCAATTTGTGACTTGAAATGTTAGGTCACACACACTGTAGAGGGGGGTGAATACAGTGTATAGCACAATCAAATCGAATTCTAATAGCACAAGTAACAGAAAACAAACTTTATTCAAAGAAATAAACTCTGTTATAGTATGGAACTGTCCTCTCTCAGTGATGAACAAATATCACGAGAGCTGCTAGGGTTACAATGAATAATATTCTCGATAACGATAACACTTATAGTGTAAACCCTATGTCTGTGTTTATATACTACACAGTTACAAGATAATCATTAATTGATATGGAATATAATTCTGCTTCCTGAAATATATCAATCAGATATCTTTTCTTCCAAGTATTCTATTCTTCATAGAATTTCTTCTTCATACATATCTCTTCTTACGTTTGTCTTGATCTTCTTTTCCTTTCAATCAGCCGCCTTCCTTATCTGAACATTTCCTTTAAGTCCTGATATTATCTTCTGATAAATATCTCCTGAACCTTAAGTACTGATAACTTAAGTTCTGACTTCAGTATAAGTGCTGATTTCAGTTAAGTACTGATTTGTCCTGTTTAAGTAAGATCCGAAAACTAAACATAAATCATATTAGTCATAACATTATCAAATATATCTAACAATCTCCCCCAACTTGTAAATTAGCATAATATACAAGTTTAACAGATATTTGATGATGTCAAAAATATTAAGTACAAATGCATGAGAATTTGACTAGATAACTACAACTTACAGTCCTTAAAGTTTTACCAACTTTAACTACTGATAACAACTTCAGTCTGTATTCATATCAGAATTTAAGCAGTTGTAGATCTTGACTTGGCTTCATTTTCTGATCTCTCTGATGTCAGGAGTTGTTCTGAGATAGTTCTTTAACAAACATCTATCATCATATCTGAGTTCATCAATCATCCTCCTTTTAGCATCTTTAAGTTCTGCAGAATCTTCACCAGTTTGGAAGATAGCAGCCCTGAGATCATTAATTCTAGCTTTTCTTATGTCCTGATCCAGTCTGATCAAATACGCCTTGTCAGACTCAAGATTGAATTCTACAGCCTTATAACCCAGAAAGGTAGTTATAATCTTAGCAGAGTTAGGCTTCATCTCAACAATATCACCCTTGTAATCTCTGTACCTTGGAAGATATGTGCTGTCAGACTTTACAGAATAAAGCCTTTTCTGTCTCTGAATTTGATTCTTCAAATAGTTTGCAACACTTTCTGTTATTCTGTCATTCATTTGAAGTAAGAATAATACATGTTCCAATTCTTCAAAATACTTCAGTGGAATAACATTTTCCCTTATATGATAAACCCTACCATCTGTCATGAAGTACAACAAAATGTGTTCTTTCAAGTAGGTATGGTAAACCATCTGTACAGATTCTAGTTGATTCAATCTTTCAGGAGTTGCTCCAATACCTGGTTCACTTAAGGAAGTTGGATCATTGGTTGTGTTCTGTACTCTTCTTTCATCAGCACTACCCAATCCAGATTTATCTCTTGCTTCCTTTCCAGTAACCACTCTTGCTTCAAAACCACTTGATGCAGTCTTCAAAGGTTGAGTCTGTTTGACTTTGGTGAATCCTGGTAGGAGTAACTTTGAGGGTTTAACATGAGCAATGTCAGAGGTTTCCTTTTCCTTATCTTCTGATATCAAGTCAACTTGAGCTATGTCAGAGGTTACTTGCTTCTTTGTAATATCAAAACTAACTATATATCTCGACTCTGAACAACTTGAGCCATATCAGAGGTGGTCTTAGAAATCTTGCTTGAAGTCAGAGTAAGATCAGCATCCTCAACAGTAATTTCTTCATCCACAAGAGGCACATAAACCTTTATAGGTTCACTAACTTTTTCTTTACCCTTGGACCTTGGATCTATCTGCAATTGTGATTTGACCTTGGTTACTTCAGGATTTGTCCTTTCTTTTATCACAATGCCTTTGGCCTTAGGAAGTTTCTTTTTACCAACAGAAGCTTTAGATTTAGAATTGATTTTTCTGACTTAAGTCTAGATTCTTCTTCCATCAGACTCTCAAAGTCCATTCCTGGATTTTCCTTAAGAAATAACTGTCTTGATAATTCTTCATCAAGATCCAAAAGTTCATCAGAATTTATCCTTTTACTAGTATCAGAAGTAATTCTTTTTCCAGTATTAGAACTTGTTCTATGACCTGTAGCTTCAGCTCTTCTTGATGAGAAACCACTACCTTGACCATGACCTCCACCCATTCCAGAGTTTCCCTGGTCATCTTTTTCATCATCCTTCCCCTTCAGTGTCTTAACAGTTTTGCATTTGGACTTAATTACCTTCTCCCCCTTTTTGGCATCAGCAGGTAAGAGAAGAGAGACAATCAATTCCACTGAGGATTGGATTTCATCGAGTTGAGATTGCTGAGAAGCTTGATTTTTCAAAATATCATCAATCTGAGACTGTTGCTTCTCTTTGGTCTTCTCAATGTAAGCAACTCTGTCAAAGGTAGGTTGGAAGAAAGTTTTCTTGTCAATTTTCTTAATCGTTTCTTGCTTGAGCAATTCTTCCTGAATTTTATGTAACTCTGCATGAGTTGTTGAATGTAGACCTTGCAGATGTCTAGTACCCAATGCAGTGACTCGAAGCTGTGTCTTGAAATCATCATTAATTAACATCTCATCAGCTTTTGCCAAGTGCTCAGCAAGAATCTTTTCAGATGGAACAAAGGTAACTGTATTCCATTCCTTAGTCCACTCATGTCCTCTAGGAGTTTCACTCCAAGGTACTGGTGCTTCTCCTCGAACAAACTTCTTGACTAGTTCAGATTTAGAAACAGTCTGTTGAGGTGCATGTCCTAAAGGACCAGCTTCATCAGCATCTGCATTTATAGCAGCATCACCAGTATCATCAGCATTTGCAGCATCAGAACTGACAGAATCAGCATCTTCTGTTAAAAGAACAGTATGAGAAGCAATTGAGACTTCAACATCCTCCTCTAAGTGCTGATTTGCTTCCAAGTTCTGATCAACATCCATAGTTTGATGCTCACCTATATTCTAATCATCAATATCTAGATGCAGAGAAGGTGTTGTAGACAATTTTGGAGTTCCATTAGCATCAGTAAGTGGTGCTGTTGATGGATTTATTGCTATTGGAGCTTCTAAATAGAGAACTTCAGGCACAACTAGATTGTGAATATCAATTTCAACACTTGTGCCTGGGTCTTCAGTAGATACTGGTTCATGTACAGGAGACACATGTGGTGTAGATGCTTTATCTGTAGCAGGAGCTTCATGAGTTGGTGACAATGAAGATGGAGATGCAGTAGCTCCAATAAATTCTGGCTCTTTTGAGATCAGAGATTCCTAATCTCCTTCCTTAGCTGCTGCTTCCTCATCATCTAAAGCTGGCCTGTGAGCTCTCTGTTTCCTTCTTTTCTTTGAAGGTGTAGATTCCTTGGGAGTTTCAGTATAAGACATTCTTCTAAGCCTTTTGAGAAGCTTAGATCCCCCAATTCCAGTATCCTTCTGAGAAAAGACCTTCTCAGCTTCTTGTATAACAGGTTCTGATACAGGAACCTATTCCTCACTATCTGACTCATCTCTCAGAACAAACTTCCTTCTCTTCTGTGTTGTTTGAGGTATAGTCTTTGTCCTCTTGGGCTTGGAAGATGAAGGCTTCACAGTATGTGCTGATGATGAAGGTTGAGGTAGCTGTGAAGTTTTGAGATATGTTCTGACATAAGGTTGAGTAGATTGAGGTGTATGTATGGTATGTTCGGATGGTTGTTGAGTTGTCTGGGTGGTGGTGGTGGGTTGTACATCAGGGTAAACAGATCTGTAGGTTAGAGGATCAACATTTACCAAGATCTATTTTACAGACTGAGGTATCTATAAGGGTCTGACCACCGTTTTCTTAAGGTCAGCATTTACCAAGTCATTAAAAGCACGTTTTGCAAGTTTAAAAGGTGGAAATAAAGAACTGGCTGGTTGGGGTTGATTAGCACAGCAAAAGGTATATATAAGCCGACATAATCTAGCAAAGTAAACTACATTTCTATCCTCTGTCATCCTATCCCCAATAAAACCTAGCACATCACTTGCAAAATCAAAATGAGTTTGGTGAATAATAGCATACCTGATGTGCTGACTCATGATTGGAATGTCATCAAAGTTGGAACACTTATTGCCAAATGCTTTAGTGATGCAGTCGAAGAAAAAGCTCCATTCCTTTCTGATATGTGCTCGTTTCAACTGTCCAAGCTTGGCCAAACTCTTCTCATACCCCAAATTGGCCATGAGCTGCTGTAGAACTGGTTCCTCCGGTGTTGAGAAAATGCAGCCTTCTGGTAAGTGTAGAGCTTTACGAACTGCTCTAGGAGTTACCACATGCTCAACATCATTGACTTCGAAAATAATACTTGGAGTACTAGTAGCACCACCATTGTCAAAATGCCCAGTCCTCCAAAACGTCAGAACTTGTTGGCTGGAAATGACTTGAGGCTGGGTCAATGCATACCCAATTTCACTGTGTGCTAGAAGATCTTGCACAAAGTGCAACTCAAATGGAGCTTCATCATGATTTAAGATTGCAACATAGTTGTTGGGAACGAACTTGGCTCCATCTATGATCAAATCCTTAGGTGCCATGAGAAAAATTGAGAATTAAGGTTGCCTATAAGGTGTTTGATATAATGTATGTACGAAAAAGAACATCAGGAGATGAGAGAGAATAGAAGTAAAAAAAGATAAAGTGTGAAAGTAAATAAAAGATTTTACAATCTTCTCTCTCTTTTACTTATACACGGTAGAAAAAGTAACCGTTGGACACCTGTCAGACATGCAGCAGTAAAGAATAATTAATGGGCATGGGAAAATAGTAATCATTACTTATCACATGCAGTTTTTCAAGAAAAAACCGTTCCACTTACCAAATAATCCCATTAATCAAGGTAATTCAGTTTTAATTTAAAATTTAAACTGTTTCCACTTATTAAATCATTTTTACTACGAAACCAATATTCTGTAAAAATACATCAGGTGAGAGAATGACCAAAAATAAATCAAGGAATCAGGTACTGCCACGTCAGAATCAGAACTTGATTTGTATCAGTAATAAAATGGTCATCAGAATATGGATAAATCAGGATTTAAAAATGTATCAGAATTTCAAACAACTCAGAGACAACATCTTGCAAAAATATAAGAATTCCATTAGTATATTAAGAGAATACATTCATGAAATTAAAATTACAGCACAAGATTACAAGAGTGTCCTAAGCTACAAAGCCTATCAGCATCAACTATTGTCCTAAGCTAAGAAGCATGACAAAGCTGATGGTGAAGAGAAACAGGGAGAAAAAACTATTTCTTCTTCCTGCTCTCAACAAAGAGATTAGCGAGTCGTATGATTCGCTCCTGCTGTCGAAGACGTCGGAGATGAAGTTCTCTTCGAACTGTCAACAGATCACGTTTAATAACCTCTGAAAATTGAATCCAGAGATTGTGAGGGATGTTGGCGATAGGGTATGGAGTTAGAATTCCATTTATAAAGACATGTACAGTCTCATCCCCATAATTGTAAAACCAGCCAAATGCAGCCATTTTTGGTGTTAAGAATAAAACGAGAGTGAGTTTGAGAGGAATTTAGAGATGTGCTGACTGGAGTGAAGTGTTGGTTTATATAGGCAATATAATGTCAGGAGACGCAAGGAAAATTTAATGCTGACAGGTAGAAATAATTCTACCTCGTCTCCCTAGACTGAGGAGAATAAAAACAGCCATTGGAAGTGTAAAATAGGGTTTAATGCGCACAAGAAACAAGTAAATATTACTGTGCATGGACGTGTACCACTAACCCTAATTGTATTGACTGTTAATATTCCACCCACACATATTCTGATTTAAAATAAGACCGTTTCAGATTTTAACCACAAATAAGTCGAGTAAAGAATCAGAATTTAATATCAGCACTTAGACTTATATCAGAACTTAACAGTCATCAGAACATGATTTCTTAACTCGAAAAATGGAATGCCTATTTTTGTAATTCTTCACTCAAATTCTGATTTCGGTTCTTCAGAACTTAATCATCAGAACTTCCATCAGAACCTATTCTCAGAATTTATGCAATCTAACACACAAACTATTCATCGAAAACAATATTGATCGCCACAGTAAATTTCATCATTCATATGGAGTGTAAATGTGTGCATTAAGCGAAATATCATACAAAGAGTAAAGTCTGATTCACTTCAGGACATCTTAGAAATAAGGCATAAATAAGAACTTTACTTAAAATCTGTCATTATTCTGAAACCTACTATTGAATGAGTTCATGCATGAGTCCACCTCAACTGTTTTGTGCTTATTTTATGCATCTTTTGAAATTCCATTTTACAGTGGCTTCTCAGTGTAAGTGAGTCACGACTGCTTATCAGAATTTATGCTATTATCAGAGTATTGCTCCAGTAATCATAGAGTGTGAAAAGTCACCAAGAAAAATAATTATTTGCTTTTCTAATGCATATTACTTAATACCAGCAATGCACTTGGGTCGTCCCTTCCACATTTTTACTCTAGATCTCAAAGGAGTACCTGATTTTTATTCCCTTTTCTTTTCCTTTTTCTTTTGATAAGTGAGGTTTATCAGCACTTAGTACATTCAGCAGATTTACTAACATCAGAACTTAACAGATGAGAAGCATTATTCTAGTTTTTGACTTAGTAATAAGATAGACAAAGTAAGTGTAACTAAGCTCAATATCAGAATTTGCTTATGTCAATAGATTTCCACATAAATAATTACTTCTAACACGGGATCTCTAGTATATTAAAGACTACTTGGTCAGCATCTAGCACAATTATCCTCATAGGATTGAATAGTCACAGAAACAGTCATTTCACTATCAAAGTTTAGAAATTCACATCAGACAACAATCAGTACTTAAGCAATTTTCAATTAGGCACAGAATACACAAAGAGAGGAATATCTGTAAATACTGATCATAAAGTCTGATGTATCAGAACAAAACTAAACAGATTTAGAGAAAGAACCTGAAACCATTCCATGTTCATTTACCAATCTTGTAAAAGTAGCTTCACACAGTGATTTTATGAAGATATATGCTAGTTGTTGATCTGTTGGAACAAAGTGCAATTCCACTGTAACTTCATCCACATGTTCCCTTATGAAGTGGTACCTTATGCTGATATGCTTTGTCATTGAGTGTTGAACTGGATTACCTGTCATAGCAATAGCACTTTGATTATCACAGTAAATAGGGATTTTAAAATATGTTAACCCATAATCCAGTAACTGATTCTTCATCCAAAGAATCTGTGCACAACAGCTTCCTGCAGCAATGTATTCTGCTTCTGCAGTTGATGTGGAAATTGATTTTTGTTTCTTGCTAAACCAAGAAACCAATCTGCCTCCAAGAAATTGGCAGCTTCCGCTTGTGCTCTTCATGTCAATTTTGCAACCTGCAAAATCTGCATCTGAGTAACCTATTAGTTTAAAATCTGATTCTCTGGGATACCACAATCCCAGATCAGTTGTTCCCTTAAGATATTTGAATATTCTTTTCACAGCTGTTAAGTGAGGTTCTTTTGGATCTGCTTGAAATCTTGCACAAAGACAGGTAGCATATATGATATCAGGTCTACTAGCAGTTAGATAGAGTAGAGAGCCAATCATACCTCTGTAATCAGTAATATCTACTGATTTACCGGTATCCTTATCCAATTTTGTTGCAGTGGCCATGGGAGTGGATGCACTTGAACAATCTTGCATTCCAAATTTCTTCAGTAAGTTTTTGGTGTACTTGGTTTGACAAATAAAAGTGCCTTCTTCATTCTGCTTGACTTGAAGGCCCAGAAAATAGCTAAGTTCTCCCATCATACTCATTTGATATCTTGACTGCATCAGTTTGGCAAACTTTTTGCAAAGTCTGTCATTTGTAGAACCAAAGATGATATCATCAACATAAATCTGAACCAGAAGTAAGTCCTTTCCATGGTTAAGGTAGAACAGTGTTTTGTCTATAGTTCCTCTGTTAAATCCACTGAGCTAAAGTCTCATACCATACTCTAGGAGATTGCTTAAGGCCATAAAGTGCTTTATCAAGCCTGTAGACATGATTTGGATATTGGGGATCGACAAAGCCTGGAGGTTGCTCAACATATACTTCCTCCTCCAATTCTCCATTGAGAAAAGCACTTTTCACATCCATTTGAAAGACAGTAAACTTTTTGTGAGCAGCATAAGCCAAAAATATCCTTATGGCTTCCAATCTAGCAACTGGTACAAATGTTTCATCATAATCAATTCCCTCATGTTGAGAATATCCTTTTGCAACCAACCTTGCTTTATTCCTTGTAATTATGCCATCACTATCAGTTTTGTTTCTGAATACCCACTTTGTACTAACAACAGATCTGTTCTTTGGTCTTGGCACTAGGGTCCAGACTTTGTTTCTTTCAAATTCATTTAGCTCTTCCTGCATTGCTTGCTCCCAATTAGCATCTTGAAGAGCTTCTTCCACTTTCTTTGGTTCAGTCCGAGAAAGAAAAGAATTGTAAAGACATTCACTTAAAGTAGCTGTTCTAGTTCTGACACCTGCATCAGGATTTCTAATTATTAAGTCAGGTGTATGTGATTTAGTCCACTTTCTTGCAGATGGAAGGTTTTCTCTAGAACTAGATGCTCCCCCATGATCCATGCCATCTTCATCAACATCTTCTGATGCTCCCCTGAAACTATGCTCTCTGAGTTGGATCCTTCAGTATTTAAATTTTTGGAATTATCAGAACTTGGCTTATCAGAACTTGATGAATCAGAACTTGAAGAGCCAGTTGTATGTTCTGATGTTTTTTGAGATGTGGTTGCATCGTTAGTATGCTCCCCCTGCACAGGTGCATCTTCCTTTGGCGTAGTCATTACAGTTTCAATAACATCAGAGCTTAACCCATCAGAGTTTGCAATATCAGGATTTAGACTGTCAGGATTTTCAGTATCAGAATTTAAGACTTCGTTTTCAAATCTCAGCTGATCATGATCATTGAAATCTTTAAGTCCAGTAATTTTCTTATCATCAAAGAAGACATTGATAGATTCCATGACCACCCTTGTTCTCAAGTTAAAGACTCTGAAGGCTTTTGTGGAAAGTGGATATCCAACAAAGATTCCTTCATCAGCTTTTAGATCAAATTTTGATAGCTGTTCAGGATGAGTCTTAAGAACAAAACACTTACATCCAAATATATGAAAATATTTCAGATTTGGCTTCTTTTTCTTCACTATCTCATATGGTGTCTTTCCATGCTTGTTAATGAGTGTTGCATTTTGAGTAAAACAAGCAGTCTGCACAGCTTCAGCCCAGAAATAGGTTGGAAGCTTTGCTTCATCAAGCATAGTTCGTGCAGCTTCTATAAGAGTTCTATTGTTTCTTTCAACAACTCTATTTTGCTGTGGAGTTCTAGGAGCAGAAAATTCCTACTTGATTCCATGGTTTTTGCAGAACTCTTCCATTATCAAATTCTTGAACTCAGTGCCGTTATCACTTCTTATAATCTTCACAGAATCTTTGACCAATTTATCCAGTTGCCTGACATGATCAATCAAGATAGATGCAGTTTCACTTTTTGTGTGCAAGAAATACACCCATGTGTATCTGGTGAACTCATCCACTATGACCATAGCATATTTCTTCTTTGAAATAGACATGACATTTACAGGACCAAATAGATCAACATGTAGTAGGTGATAAGGCTCAAGAATTGATGATCCAGTCTTGCTCTTGAATGAAGATTTCCTTTGTTTAGCCTTCTGACAAGAATCACAAAGGCCATCAGAAGTAAGTAAGGACTTTGGCAGTCCTCTCACAAGATCTTTCTTGACTAATTCATTTATATTGTTGAAATTTAAATGAGAGAGTTTCTTGTGCCAGTTCCAGCTTTCTTCAATTGATGCTCTACTAATCAGACAGACTGCAGAACCATCAGTACTTCTTGAAAGCCGGGCTTCATAAATGTTACCACGCCTGTATCCTTTCAAAACAACTTTGCCTGTAGATTTACTTACAACTTCACAGTGTTCTTCAAAGAAATCCACATGATAACCTCTGTAACAGATTTGACTAACACTCAGCAGATTGTGTTTAAGTCCTGAGACTGGAGCTACTTCTTTAATGATGAAATTCCCAAGACTGATATAGCCATATCCCAACATTTTTCCAATGTTGCCATCTCCATAAGAAATACTTGGGCCAGCCTTCTCCACAAAGTCTGATAGCAGTGCTTTATTTCCAGTCATATGTCCTGAACATCCACTGTCCAGAGCTAGGATGTTTTTCCTGTTGCCCTGCAATCACAAAGACCACTAATGATTAGTTTTAAGGACCCAGACTTGCTTGGATCCTTTGGCCTTATTAAGTTTGTTAACATTTGCAGCGAATTTAGCATTAGAGTTTATGTTAACATTTTTCTTATCAGAATTTACACTATCAGACTTTGAATCAGAACTTACACTAGAAGGAACAATGCTAACTTTCTTTAAAGAAGGTTTTATTTGATAATAATCATAGTACATACTATGATATTCCTTACAAGTATAAATGGAATGCCATAAACTACCACAATGAAAACAAGGATTTTGTGGCTTATATCTAACAGACTGACTCTTAACTCCTGCTTTGAAGGTAAGGAGTTTATGTTCTTATTCTTCCTGCAAAAAGAAGCCAGATGGTTAGAACTTCCACAGTTATGACACGTTTTTCTAGGAGCATCAGGAATAGGCTTATAATCATTGCTTTTATTCACACCTTCCTTTCCATTCCTATTTTTCCTAGGTGATTTTACCTTGTTTGTATTCTTAACATCTTTCAGCTTATGTTTAAGCTGCTTCTTTGTCATTAAGCCTACGTTTACTTCAGTTGTCTTTTCCTGTTTTAGTTTGTCAGAAGTTAATTCCTTTTTAACTTCTGATTTCTCAGTATCAGACTTTACAGCTACAAACTTAACAGGTTTTAACTTTGGCTTTTGTTTAACAACTATAGGCTTAATATCTACAGTTCCTTTATCATTCTTATCCTCTCCATAACCTAAGCCCTCTTTCCAGTTTTCACTACTTAACAAATTCTGAGTTGTTCTACCAGAGTTAGTCCAATTCCTGATAATCTCTCTTTCCTTTTCTAATTCAGCTTTTAGAGATTCATTCATTTTAAGTACTTCATCCCTAACATAGAAAGCATCATCTCTATCTTTCTGAGTTTGATGGAACATGACTAACTCTTTTCTAAATAATCATTCCTCTTTTTACAAGCAAGATTTTCAGAAGTTAATCTTTCACATGTTAAAGTTTGGTCTCTATAGCTAATGAACATGGTTTTAAGATATCTTCTCAACTCATTAATATCATCAGTATGAAAGGCATATGTAGTTTGAGGTACCTTTAACTCAGCAGCTTCAGTACTGCTTTCAGCATTTGCCATATCAGCATTTGCCATCAAGGCATAGTTCTCCTCACTTTCAGAATCAGAGGTGTCTGTCCAGTTTTTCTTCTTTGTGACAAGAGCCTTGCCTTTGTCACTCTTCACTTTCTTGTAATCAGGAGATATGTGGCCTTTTTCACCACAGTTGTAGCATTTGGCATTTGTATAATCTCCTCTGTCAGACTTTCCTCCTTTGCCTTCAGATTTTCTGAAATTCTTCTTATCAGAACTTGCACCTCTCCTGGAAAACTTTTTTCCCATCCTGAACTTCCTGTATACAATCTTCGTGATTCCTTTTACCATAAGAGCACACAGCTTCATCATCTCTTCATCAGCATCCGTCTCAGGCAAGCTTTCAGTTTCTGAGTCATAATCACTATCAGAACTTGATGACTCAGTATCAGACTTTGTGAAGAGAGCTTTACCCTTGCCTTTCCTTGAGGTAGCTGCCTTAGGAGATTCTTCTTCAGCCTTAAGAGCAACTGTCCTTGACTTTCCTCCTTTCCTCTTGCTTCTTTGTTCCATCTCAAGTTCATGAGTCTTTAGCATCCCATAAATTTCATCAAGAGTCGTTTCATCAAGATTATAGTTGTCTCTTATAGTTGTTGCCTTCAAATCCTAGCTTTCAGGAAGAGCTAACAGGAATTTAAGGTTTGAATCTTCAAGATCATACTCCGTATTAACCAGTGACAAATCATTCAAGAGCTTGACAAATCTGTCATACAAATCAGTCAATGACTCATTTGGCTTTGAGTCAAAGTATTCATACTCTTGAGTGAGTATTGTCTTCCTGTTTTTCTTGATCGAATCAGTTCCCTGACATCTTGTTTCCAAGGCATCCCATATCTCCTTTGCAGTCTTGCAGTTAATTATCCTATTTGACATTACATTATCAATGGCACTATGCAGTAAGTGTCATACCTTCGCATCCTTAGCAATTGAAGCGATATCTTCAGCAGTGTAATCACTCTTCTCCTTTGGTACAGACTTTGCTGCTTCACCTGCAACTGCAACATCGAACTTTGTTGGATTGTGAGGTCCTTCCTTGATTCTGTCAAGATATTCTGGATCTGTAGCTTCCAGAAACATAGTCATCCTCACCTTCCATATGGGATATTCAGACGGTTTCAATATGGGAACTCTAGTAGTCTCATATCGACTATAAATTTGCGTCTTTGGTGGTTCTTCAGTTTTGGTGGGCTTGGTTGGAGTTTCTGCTTCAGACATGATTGTTTTTGGATCTTAAACTGTTTGTGTGTTAACAGATAGGCTCTGATACCACTTGTTAGGTCACACACACTGTAGAGGGGGGTGAATACAGTGTATAGCACAATCAAATCGAATTCTAATAACACAAGTAACAGAAAACAAACTTTATTCAAAATAATAAACTCTGTTACAGTATGGAAATGTCCTCTCTCAGTGATGAACAAATATCACGAGAGCTGCTAGGGTTACAATGAATAATATTCTCGATAACGATAACACTTATAGTGTAAACCCTATGTCTGTGTTTATATACTACACAGTTACAAGATAATCACTAATTGATATGGAATATAATTCTGCTTCCTAAAATATTTCAATCAGATATCTTTTCTTCCAAGTATTCTATTCTTCATAGAATTCCTTCTTCATGCATATTTTCTTCTTACGTTTGTCTTGATCTTCTTTTCCTTTCAATCAGCCGTCTTCCTTATCTGAATGTTTCCTTTAAGTCCTGATATTATCTTCTGATAAATATCTCCTAAACCTTAAATACTGATAACTTAAGTTCTGACTTCAGTATAAGTGCTGATTTCAGTTAAGTACTGATTTGTCCTGTTTAAGTAAGATCTGAAAACTAAACATAAATCATATTAGTCATGACATTATCAAATATATCTAACATGAAAAAAACTAACTTAAAACAGTTATACTTATACTATAATACTAACTTGAAACAGTTATAACTAAAAACTGCTTACTAAACTTTGGTGTTCCCATTAGAATTGTATTAAATATCAATAACGCAATTTGACAATAATACGAAATAAATGACAAAAACAACCAAAACACATTCTTCATTGATTCAAATAGGAAAAACAAACTTTCAACATCAGCAAACCAAGTTTAGAGTTCAATGTGATAAGGAAATTTAATAATTAAAAACTGAGGAAATTGGATTGCCAACACAAATGCTGCATCCATTCCAGATAAAAGATGTACAACTTGTCCAATCTGCAAAATTCATTTGCATCAATTCCGGAAAACAAAGTTATGAAAGATAGAATATGATGATAACAACTTGAAAATGGTCATTATTTAAAATGAAATTCAGAAATGCTAAACACCAATCCAATCCAGCTTTCATACATAACATCAAGCAAAATAATTGAGTGCTAAACTACTGTATTACTTCTCCTGCAAATTTTATCAAATTAAAAATTCTTAGAATATGAACAAAACAACAGAAAAAACTTATAGAATATAGATACTTATTAATATATTTATACCAATCAATTTATATCAAATTGTAATGTAACTCAAACTTACGTCAAGAACCAAAACCAATATGTAATCCTTTAAATTTAACGTAGAAAAACAACTTATCTTATGACTTATGAGGATAATTAATGAACGGAATGTAAGTGATTTAATGCAAAAAAACAAAATACAATGCATAAATGTATCTTACCTTTTTAATTTTTATGGTAACTGATTTTGCAGAGCCTGGAGTGTGATCAATGGCATCAAGATCGACAGACTAACACAAAACAATTACGCTTTATAAAGATTTGTTGGAAGACTAGAAGTTATAAAATTATAATGGTTCGAGTATTATAACATATAAAAACCAAACTTACATTAACGGAAAAGTTGATGGAGGAAGATTCTGATATATGTGCAGATTCAGATGGACTTGGACTCTGTGTAGTCGTGTCAAATATGTCATTTGCATCAAATATGGTACTATCCTCAGTTACATTTGCTTTGTTAAACTGAATAATAACAGTGACTTCCTTTTCAACCAAATCTTTAAGTACCTGAGGAAGGCCTTCTTCAGGAGCCTGAGACAATGTAATAATTATTAAATACTTTAATTGATAATTTAGAACATTACATTGGATCTGCTTTATTGTAATGAATTTATACCTTCTCAAAATCATTATACGCTTTTGTTGCACTTGTGCCAACAATCCTTCTAGCAGCTCGGTCCATGAGTATAACATTACATGAAAATGTATCATCTTCAGCAAGGACCATGATACGAAACCTGAATTTATAAGGAATTTTGTGATAACTATTGAAAGTTGACTTTAATAAAGAGTAAAATATAATAAATTTTTGATATAACTCTAATTTGTTCTACCTTTTAGGGGCAACCGGAATTATGCGAGGGCAATTATTACATCGAAATCTCCTGTCAAGCCGCTCAACCTCTTGTTGACATTTGTTACAACTGTAAAACCACCATGCTACATCCTCATCCACCTTAACAACTGAGAACGTGGTGTATATCTTTTCTGTTTGAAGTGAAAAAATTCAGATTTAAAAATAAATCATATTCAATATGGTTGTGTCGTGCAAATTTTATAAAGGTTATAAAACCTTAAAGTCATCATATGTCAGCTTTTCATTGAGATCCTTTAATGTCATTCGTTCCATAAAGGTTTGAACAAATTCAGATTTTTCCGCCTTAAGATATTTTTCTCTCTTTGACAAATATCCCTCCTCCTTCAGCCTACAAAGGTAAACATTGATGTTTATTAACTCAGCCTCCTATCAACTGTTATTAAACATGCAAACGTGTTGTAATTATATAATTATTATAATTCTTAATCGTAGTACCTCATCCTCATATCAGTCACAGATTCATCATCTAGGTTGAGGTACAATTTTGAAGATGACAAAGTACCAATCTGCACAGTATCTAAATCAAAGCAATATAGTTCAGGAAATTGTTTTATAATGTCAAGGTCATTTATACTAAGTAGTCAAAGAGAACTTACTCATGAAAGTTATAACTTTTGTGCTCTTTATTATTGCAATGACTGGAGACTGGAGTTTCTTAGTATAAATGTTATTGGACAACACAACAAGATCTCCCCAAACACTGACTTTATGCTGATTACTATATTGAAAAATGAACATATATTTCAGGATATACAACTTCCACATTAGAGGCGGACTCAGAAAATAATTATAATTACAGGATAAATATTAATACATTCAACAAACCTGGAATCACAAATCCTGAATTTGACAATGTCTCGCATGCCAAATTTTGTGTCAAGTTTCGTTAGAGGTTCAAAATCCTCAATAACTCCAATTACATCTAAATTAAACAGAGCAATATATTTAATTTAGTGAAAGATAAAATACAGTGAAATATTAAGGTACGCATTTTAAAAAACTAATAATCTGAACCAAAAGAGTATTATATTAAGGTCACCTATAGCAAATTTAGGCTGTTGTTGTGGCTGATATTTGCTGGCCTCAACAAAAAGATCACCTAAATCCAGAAATTCGAATTTGTAGGCAGGAGTCATGCCATCATCTTCAACAGCGGTGACTGTAGTATATTATGAAAATCTGATGCAGATATCATCTTGTACATGCTTCAGATTACCGACAGCATCTTTCACAGAAAATTGGTCAAAAACATAAACGCCTCCTTCAATCACCGGAGTTTTGAATCCATTCCAAATATTGGGATAAGCAAATGCATGGACGTGATTATTCTAAAACAAAAAAGGATGTTACATTTGGTATATAAAAGAAGGTAGGATTTTACGTAATACCATAATAAAATTTTGCAACATAAGACTTACATCATCATCAAGCAGAATGACATTATATCCTTTGACTGATCCATTCTCAGAGCTAACGCTGGTCCACATCCTAGTTACTCTAGCCTTAATCTTCCAATTGGTAGTCGATTGATCAAGGTATTCAATAAGATTGAATACTGCATACTCCATTGAAGCTTTTGTTCAAGTCAATTAAACAAAGTGTCAAACATTAACAATTGAGGAATTAAAGCCTACAAAATATTAACAAAAATTGACAGCATGCATGATGAAGAAATAATGATAACATATTAGATCAGTTCGTACCAATCAATAATGTTTTTAGAGAGAACAATTTGAGAGGAAACCTAAAGTTTTATTTTTAATGTCAGAGTATGTTTGATGTTTATCTTAAGGCATGAAATTTAAATGCATATGCAAATAATATATGCAACTTGATAGGTTATGATTACTATTCAAACTGTAAATTGATGCTAATTGATACTCTATTTTAACTATATGATAAAGACTGCCAATAATACGGTCCTGATTGATTCTCTAATTATTCATCAATTATCTTATTCAATCTGGTAAGTTGATGCTAATTGATACTTTTTTTTTAATATGTACGATAAAGACCGACGATAATATAATCCTGAATGATTATATCATTAATCATCAATTATCTTCCTATCTATTCAATATAATTCTTGAATATATAAGTAAAATTTAGATGTAACAGAATATTATATTTTAAATTTTGAGTTAATTAATTAATTAAGGTTAATCAATTAAATTAATCCAATCATCACAATCAAAGTGTTATTGATTCCATTTTTTTATTAACTTGTATTTTTTTTCATAACTCTGTCTGTTTCTCTAATTCATTTAAAAATATGCATAAGATATGAAAATGATATGAATATTTATAACATAATCTGTTTGATTCTTTCGAAATAGAATTATATATAACATCTTTTTTCAGAACTTTAAAATATACATATTAAATTAATGTATTTATTTAAACTGTTGAGTTGAGATACTGTGATCAAAATTGTTCCAACATTTAATAAAGACAAATACTGAGAGAATTATGATTTACACAGAAATTATAAAATAATCCATAGCGTGGTAAATAAGTTTAATAAAAACAAATACGACAATGCAGTTGAATAAGGAAGTTTATCAGTATTCCAATAATTGAAAAACGACATGTCTCATCAATTTAATAGAAATGCAGTAAAAATAAAATGTCTTCAAGCTTCGTTGACGGGAATGATCCTGCAACGTTAAATTTGGATTTGTCAAATGTCCATCAACCTATATTGCAAATTATGTAAAAATTATAAGCGTATATATGAAAAAAATGATGTAAAAATAAAAAAAATATAATTTATATTTAGTTACCTCTGCCTCAAATAAAAGACATCAGGATAATCAAGATTGACAAAAAGCTTTGTTGACGAAATATTGCTGATCTGCGCTCTTCCTGTTTTTAAGAGCGAAAAATATATATTATTTAAGAGCTAGAAGAAATTCTATAACTTATGAGAAGGCTTACAATTTTAAAGGTTTTTAATATAAAAAAATAAGACATTAACCTCGATACATAAAGACTTTAACAGATGCCAGAATCACAATTTTGGGTTCAATTTCAGTAACTTGGTACAATGATTCAAAATTTGATGGCAAAGAACCGCTAAAACACACTTGGATGGCCCTCCTAAAAAGAATATAATAAAACGTCAAACACTTATGGATGTTCAATAGTGTTAATACGTGAAATATGATAATTGGAGGATGGCGTAGTATTTTTATAATTGTCAAAAAATTTATTGAAGAGTCTTACACGCCATCTGAAATTCTGAAGCGTAACACTTCCTTTTCACCAAATCTTGTCATAATAGATTGTACTGGTTGCAGGAGTTCAACAATTCCAATAACATCTACAACAATAAACTTAAAGTTAAAAAAAACAAATTGTAAGCGATTTGTTCTAAAATTTTATACGCAATACCAGTGGAATAAATAGGAAGCTCATCGAGAGCAGAGAAATGAAGAGAATTATATTGGAGCGTCACAGGAACCAAATCAAATTTATGACGCGGTATAATCAAAATTTCCTCAGGTTCCAACACCACCACAGTGATGGGAAGAAACATGATGTAATTTGCAGAACGTACAGGCCTCAAAAACCCATCAGCTGGAAGAACCTGAACATTTCAGATATGTAACAATGTGTCAGGATGAATGATAAAGTAAAACAAATTCCAAAGAGCTGGTGGAACAATTGCAAGTATGTGATTATTCTGCAAAAAAGAAAATCTTAGGATAGAGGCTGGAAAACAAAATCATAGATGTGGTATAAGTCATATAGTTATTCAATCAAACCTCACAATCCAATAAAATAAGATTGTGCCTGACTAAGATACCTTGTCGATTAGTTGATACCCACATTCTTGTTACACGGACCTTCAAAGTCCAAGCAGTATGATTACCATCCAGATTGGATAAATGATGATGGTCCTGCATATCTGAGTAATGAAAAAGTTAATAGATGTTATCAAAAAAGGAGTATGTTAAATGTTCATATCAACAAATAGGTAATGAATTTTAATTATACTTGGATGTTCTGCCATATGAACTCTGAAATTAGTTTGTGAGTTGGATATATAGCAAAACAAATCTGAATGTGTGGAACATTTAAGATAATCGGATGTATTTTTAATAAAGATATACACTATCTTTAAAGTTAAGGTGATAGGCTGATAATTAGTCCATGAAAATCTCAATCAATAGATATCTATTAGAGTTGTATGATGATCCTTAACAGCTTACACTAATATATACATCCAAAAAAAATTGTGTTAAAATAGAAGATCAATTAGTAACATAAACGTGATATTAAACAAATATTTAAATATGAGTTAGTTATCTGATACATACTATTGTTATCCCATAATCTTCTCTGATTATCATAATGTCTCCTTATCAATATAAAACATATCACATCTAATTATATTGAGAGTTTGATATGCATAAAAAACTATTCGAGAATCTGCCTTTTACTTCGCATATGAACATCAATAACCAATATGACCTGATGTAATTCTAATTTAATAACAAAAAAATTTCTCAAACTACCAATTATAATAAAATGATGAGTAACTTAGACAGGATTGTAAATGTGCAATACAAATAACTAATATGATACATTCTCATCATTTATGCTCGGTAGGTTGTAAAATACTTCTTCATAGACTACATTTGATGTAATATTTGTGGTGGTACCATCATCACTGTCGATGAGAATGTGGAGACCTTCTGGTCTTGTAACTCTTGAGATGGCAACGTAGACATGACCATGAGAAAACACTGCTCTGGGAAGGTATAGACCAACCGTGTCAAGTGATTGGCCCTAACTCTTATTAATTGTCATTGCATAACAAATCTGGAGTGGGAACTGAATTCTTTTAAACTCAAAAGGCCAGCTGGTATCTGTTGGAATCATCTCTATCCTCGGGTTCAAATGTTTTGACCCAATATGGGATCCGCATAATATTTCACACTCAATACTATTTTTCTTGCAGGATGTCACAATCATTCGCGTGCCGTTACACAATCCCATAATTTGGTTTACATTTCTCATAAGCATGACAACGACGCCAACCTTGATGTTTAACTCGTGTTTAGGAATACAAGGCATATTTAATGAGTTCAAGTACTCTACTGGAAATGCTGATCTGAAATCATTATCTTCATCACCAGCATCGTCAATTGAATCCTGACTAAGATATGTGTGTAGAGGTCCAGGAATTTTCTCAAGAATACTGTTATTGATGTCGTCCATCATAACATTAGTTGGTGTTAGGATAGCTCTTGATCTTAGATAAGAATGTGAAGACATATTTTTTAGAAAATCCGGGTAAGTTATTTCAAATAGACTTTCTATAGGATTTTGCGCGGTATGAACAACATATTGATCTGGAATCTTTATTAGCATTTCACTAGTGTCTGCATCAGGACTAAAGTTCTCAACTTTACCATCGCCAACTAAAAGCTGCCATTTACTGAAATCCGCTATAACCTTATTCTCCATTTCTGTATTTCCTGCATGAAGCCGCATATTTTTCTTAAGTAAAAATACTTGGCAAAATTCCCAAATCTTTGATTTATTGAGGGTGGAACCTACTATTTCAGCTCTGGATGCCTTTGGAATCACGGATAAAATCTGCCTATAATCTCCGCTAACAACTACTGTGATACCACCAAATGGCTTCTTTGCTCTCCTTTTGTCAATAGGAGACATTATATCCCTCAAAGAACGGTCAACAGATTCAAAGGCATGACGATGTTGCATTGGCGCTTCATCCCAAATGATCAAATTAGTTTGTTGGATTAATTCTGCAATATCGGTTCCATGTCTGATTCCGGCTGTATTGTCCTGATCAAGTTTTAAAGGAATATGGAATCTTGAATGTGCAGTTCTACCACCAGGCAACAATACGGCTGCTATTCCACATGAGGCAACAAAGCACAATCTTTCCTTCTGAACGAAGGCGACAACATAATGTCTGCCACAGAAATGTCTTGCCGCATCCTCCACTTCCATATACAAAGAAAACACCACCTAGCTTATTATAAACATTTTGTATGATAGAATCGTAAACGTTCTTCTGTTCAGGGTTGAGCATTCCATGTTATGAATATGTTGCGAACTTGATGATTTCATTAACAAAACACCTTAGTAGATTTTACTTAGAGAAAAATGTAGCACTCGACGGATAAGGAATATAGTCCCGACGGATGACTCAATATAGTCCCGATGGATGATGATCAATTATTCATCAAGTGAGTAGCTTGTGTAATAATGAGTCTGTAGCACATTTCTGCATACACCTTGTTTAGTTTCTGTAGTAGCACTCAAGTCATGTTGAATTTAATTAGATATACAAAATAGGTTGATTAATTGTACATAGATGATATCTTGTAATTCTGCATAAATGAAATGAAATCAAAGTGCCAGTTAGCTACCCGACGGATAATCAACAATGGCACTCGACGGATGATCAACAAGGTAACCCGACGTATGATCATGTACCCGACGAATAATTAATTCAAACATCAGTTGACAGTGACAACACAGTCACATGCATCGAGTGTATGCAAAAAGGAATGTGGAAGCCTATTCAACTGGGTTTTAGAGAACAAATAAACATTGTCATTTCCATGCTATTATAAAGATATTCAAAGATGCTGGAATAGAGTAATGAAGCAGCATAGTATTAGATTTTATTTTATTATCTTGTCTTATTACTTTGTAATCTTGATGATATATAAACCAAGAAGTAGCAAATAGAACAACAAGAACACTAAGCAAGAAAATTCTCAGAGAAATATTTGTAAGCTGTATTTTTAGCATTTTTATGTAAACTTAGTTGTTTATATTTGTAAGCAGCTGTGAGCAAATCTTGCTACACAGAGTTCTCTTGATATATTATATATCTCTGGTGGATACATTCAAATCCACCAGAAAGTTTTTAAAGACTTGTGTTTTTAATTACTTGTGTTTTGATTCATTCCATGTTATTATTCCGCACTTTGCAAATCAATTCACACAGATATATATTTTAAGTTAGAACACTTTTAAACCAAGAAAAAATTTCAAGAATTCCATTCAACCCCCTTCCGTAATTCTTGTTGCATTGTTAGGGACTAATAATTGGTATTAGAGCAAGCTCTTGATAAACAAAGAGTTTAAAGATCACAACAAAATAACAAGATGAACAAGAAGGATATTGGAGTCAAGATTCCTTTTCTGGACAAAGATAATTACCATCACTGGAAGGTAAAAATGCATCTTCATTTACTTTCTCAAGATGAGGCGTATGTAGATTGCATAAAAAGAGGCCCTCATGTACCAATGAGTGCTGCAACTGGAAATGAGCCATCTGTCCCAAGCCAATGCATGAATGGTCTGATCCTGATATTGAACAAGTCAGGAAAGATAAGAAGGCCATGAATATCCTGTTCAATGGAGTTGATGGTGACATGTTTGACAATATCATCAATTGCAAAACTGCCAAGGAAGTTTGGGATACTATACAGATTATCTGTGATGGCACTGAGCAAGTAAGGGAAAATAAGATGCAGCTACTCATTCAGCAATATGAGCATTTTCATAGTGAAGAAAGTGAGTCTCTCAATGACATCTTTAGTAGATTTCAAAAACTACTAAATGCTCTGAAGTTGCATGGAAGGGTCTATTAGACAAAAGACTCCAATATTAAGTTCCTTAGATCTCTTCCAAAGGAATGGAAGATATTTTTTCATCACTGAGAAAGAACAACAGTTCTTATGTTTATTCAATATACTTGATCTTTGATCATTATTGGAACACCTTATGTCACGGTCATTAAGCCGCATAGTCATATCATTATACTTCACACAAAATCCTTTTTTTATCGTCAAGTATTGCTAACACGGGGTTGTTACTAGTCTTACATTCACTTTTTCAAAATCCTATTCCTCGAATTTATACATGCTTGGTCTTTCTCGAATTCATTAGTACCTATCCCGATAATGTTTCATAGAAGCGTACCTCGCTAATCCCGTTGGTATCTCTATTATCGTTCTTCTATAACCATGTTAAGGATCATTACAATAATACTAAACATGGTATTCCCTTTTTAAAATAACTTACTCATCACGATACTCCGATTGCACCATTTTAGCATTGAGTCTTCAATCTCATAATACAATAATTGGTTTCAACTATACCTCTCTTTGTTCGGAAGGTAATCAGCCTTGGAAAAATGATTTTCACGATATTGATGAAATTTAGACAATCTTAACAAGATTTCAAAATCTAATATCTGAAGAAATAATGAGCTTTAAATAAAAGAGTCGCAACACTCAACTTTTATCCTGACTTGCTTTACTGAAAAGACAATTAACAGATTCTGCATTAGATGAGTTAAAATCAGCTAGGTACACATTTCCTTTTCTCACACCAGTGAGAACCACTTTGTTGCTTCTTTTATTAGTCACAACACAGGCTTCTGAGTTGAAGGTTATTGAGTTGCCTTTATCACAAAGCTGGCTGATACTCAACAAATTGTGTTTGAGACCATCCACTAAGGCAACCTCCTCAATGATGACATTGTCCTTTGAAATCAAGCCATATCCCACAGTATAACCCTTGCTGTCATCTACAAAAGTAATACTTGGGCCATCTCTCTCCTTGAACTCTGTGAGCAGGGTAGAATCACCAGTCATGTGTCTTGAACAACCACTATCCAAGTACCAAAGATTCTTTCTTTTTCCCTACACACATCAAAATCAAATCAAGTTGATTTTGGTACCCAAGTTTCCTTGGGTCCTTCCTTGTTAGCTTTCTTTTTCTATTTTTTAGGCTTTATCTCATTTGACTTAGGGATATCAGATTCATCCTTGGTCATTTGAGTTGGGCCTTTGAAACCATTCATTGCAACAGAATTATCATGCATATTATAATCAACAGGGAATGGCATGTTGTTAGTAAACATGTTATTCCAGTAAGGCATGCTAAATGGCATTTGTGGCATACTAAATGCAGTATAATAAGGATTACGTGCAAATGGCATGTTAGCAAACTGTGCATTCATATTCTGTGTAGATATAGAATTCATAGGCATGGAAGGCATGGCATTCATGTTAGGAAATTGAGGTGGCACAAACATGGAAGTAGGCATGGCAGATTTGTAATTAAAAGACAAATGATTTACACTACCACACTTGACATAGATTTTTCTAGGAGCATATTTATCAGGTGTGTAGTTATTGTGTTTGTTAATCCCTACTTTACCATTTCTATTGTTTTTCTTTTTAGTATTTGTTTTTACCTCAATCTTTTCAAGTCTGTCACTTAACTGTTTGATAGTCATGTGACCAATATTAGCCTTTTTCCCTTTCTTAACTTGACCCGACTCTCCTGAAACAAAGTTCTTGGAAACAGACCCATACTTCTCATTCAGCTTAACAAGTTTGGCTTTACTAATAGGCTTGCTCACAACCGACAGATGAGGATTTTCATCATTCGACGGATAACCCTTTTTTTTATCCGACGGATAATCCTCATCATTCGTCGAGTCTACATCTGTCAGCACTCCATCTACCAAATTTGGTTCTAGTTTCTCTTTGTTCTTTTTCCAGGATGCATCACAGAAAGACTCAATTCCTTGAACTTTGGTGATTTGAGCATGGACATCCCTGGATGTTTTCCATGCCTTAATCACCTCTTGTTCACGCTCGAGCTGCTTCTTTAAAATTTCTTCTTTCTTCAAGGACTCAGTTAATTCTTCCTTGGCAATTTTACACTCAATTCTTAACTTTTCAAAATCAATGAACTGAGACTCAAGCACATTATTTCTCTCACTCAAAAACAAATTGTTTTTTTTTATTTTAGAATTTTCTTTAGTAAGAGACTTAAGTGTAACACGCAAATGATATAACTCTGTAGATATGTCATTTATGGCATCATTACACTCAACTTTAGATAAATGTACAAGGTTTGTAGTAATTACCTGATTACTTGAAGAACTTGTTTCTGTCTCATCAGACTTGGCCATTAGGGCTAGATTGACATAGCTGACATCTTCATCTTCATCCAGACCATCTGCTGCCCAGTCATTTTCTTGTATTATGAAAGCCCTTTCCTTTTGTTTGAGCAGTTCAAAGTATTTTTGCTTATAATCCACAAGCTCAAACTTTTTCTTGCTGAAATCTGACTTTCTA
Organism: Apium graveolens; assembly: GCF_009905375.1. Taxonomy (NCBI): domain Eukaryota; kingdom Viridiplantae; phylum Streptophyta; class Magnoliopsida; order Apiales; family Apiaceae; genus Apium; species Apium graveolens. The sequence goes on from NC_133652.1 coordinate 93,734,512, forward strand.
CACTCACTGGCAAAATGCCCTGCCAAGCCACATTTGAAACATTTGAATTTTGATTTATCCATCATGTTTCTATTTGGCTTGGCTGCTCCAAAGTTCTTCTTGAACTTGAGCTTGGAAAATCTCCTGGAAAGAAATGCTAGGTGCTCATCAATGTCCTCCATGTCATCTTGGCTCAAAGAATCTTCACTTTCTACTGCAAGCCCTTTGCCCTTGTTCTCACAGACTCTTGAAGTTGATTCAACAGCTTCCATCTTCATCTCCTTCTCTTTCTCCAACTCAGCAACTAGTGCAATGGATCCTCCTGTCTTCTTTCCTCTCTCCATCCTCTCATCTTGCTATATTTCAAGCTCATAAGTTTTCAGGATGCCATACAGTCTCTCCAAAGTAAACTTCTTATAATCTTGTGAGTTTCTTAATGAGATTGTCATTGGTTTCCATTCCTTTGGAAGAGATCTAAGGAATTTCATATTGGAGTCTTTTGTCTGATAGATCCTTCCATGCAACTTTAGAGCATTTAGTAGTTTTTGAAACCTACTAAAAATGTCAGTAAGAGACTCACTTTCTTCATTATGAAAATGCTCATATTGCCAAACCAAGAGCTGCATCTTATTTTCTCTAACTTGCTCAGTGCCATCAAAGATGATCTGTATTGTATCCCAAACATCCTTGGCAGTTTTGCAGTTGATAATGTTGTCAAACATGTCTCCATCAACTCCATTAAACAGGATGTTCATGGCCTTCTAATCCTTCCTGACTTGTTCAATGTCAGGATCAGGCCATTCATGCCTTGGCTTGGGGACTGATGGCTCGTTTCCTATTGCAGCTCTCATTGGAACATGAGGGCCTCTTTATATGCAGTCAACAAAGGCCTCATCTTGAGAAAGCAAATGAAGATGCATCTTTACCTTCCAATGATGGTAATTATCTTTATCCAGAAAACGGATGTTGACTCCAACATCCTTCTTGTTCATCTTGCTGTATTGTTTTGATCTTTAAACTCTTTGTAAGTTAAGAGCTTGCTCTGATACCAATTGTTAGTCCCTTAACAATATAACAAGAATTATAGAAGGGGGGTTGAATGGAATTATTGAAACTTTTTATTGAATAAAAATGTTCTAACTCAAATATATATATAGTGTGAATTGATTAGCAGAATGCGGAATAAAGACTCAAGTGAATCAAGACACAAGTAATTAAAACAAGAGTCTTTAAAAACTTTCTGGTGGATTTGAATGATTCCACCAGAGATATATATTATATATCGAGAGAACCCTGTGTGCAAAATGCTCACAGCTGCTTACCACAATTGAACAACTAAGACTACCGAGAAATGCTAAGAATTCTGCTTACAAATGGCTTTCTGTGTTCTTTTCTTAGATCGATAGTTTCTTAGTTGCTACTTCTTGGTTTATATATCACCAAGATTACAAAGTAATGAGACAGGATAATAAAACAAAAACTATCTAGTCTATTACAATGCTACTTCATTACTCTATTCCAGCATCTTTAAATATCTTCATAATAGCATGGAAATGGCAATGCTTCTTTGTTCTCAAAAACCCAGTTGAATAGGCTACCACATTCTATTTGCATCCACTCGACGGATGTGACTGTGTTGTCACTGTCAACAGATATTTGAATTCTTTATCCGTCGGGTTGATGATCATCCGTCGAGTTATTGATCATCCGTCGGGTTGTCTAGTTGATCATCCGTCGACTTCATTGTAGTTTATCCGTCGGGTAGCAATCTGGCACTTGACTTCATTTCATTTATGCAAAATTACAAGACATCATCTATGTACAATTAATCAACATATTCTGCATATCTAGTTAAAGTCAACATGACTTGCATACTACTTACAGAATCTATACAATGGTGTATGCAGAAATGTGCTACAAACTTTTATTACATAAGCTACTCACTCGATGGATAATAAGTCATCATCCGTCGGGACTATAATTAGTCATCCGTCGGGACTATAAATCTTATCCGTCGAGTGCTACATAATTTCTCTAAGTAAAATCTACCAAGGTATTTTTTTCATGAAATTATCAAGTACACAACATATACACAACATGACTCAAATCATAGAAGAATTGCAAGTACTTGTAAACTTAAAAGACCTCATTAGACAAGAAACAAGCTATAAGAAACTTGTGTAAAGAATGTACGTTTCAAACTCTTGTAATCACTCAATGTATAAAAGTTGTAATTTTGTCAATTTTGTATATAATGTTTTATTGATCATTGTAACTCGGGGTTAGTCTTGTTACCAAGCATGAATTTGTGATTAACAATCTTCTCACAAATTGGGGGAGATTGTTGTGCAAGACATGCCTGTACAACAACAAGACTAAGTCAAATTGATAGCCCTAATAATTAGTTGTATGATAATCTAAATTTGTATTCTGTACTGTATTACTTGAGTCTGTAAAATGTCAAAGATTAGACTGGAGTATTTTTCTCTAAACAGTCTCAAGCCTAAGAATAAACTCAGGAAGAAGATCAAGAAGATCATGCCTCAGAGAAACTGTGAAGAAGCTTGGAGTTGAATAAATCTATTTTAGGAAAAATATTACAAGTCAAGATATCTACAAGTCACAGATCAAGTCATATAGAGAAGTCATTCGAGAACTCCAGAACGACTTATCGAAAAGTCCAAAACAGCTTATAAAAAAGTCTCAGAGATATCGACAATCCAAATGAAGATATAAAGATTGGAGATATCGACAAGTCAAATTATCATTAGAGATCTCAGAGATATCGACAAGTCAAAATATATATAGAGATCTCTGAGATATCGACAAATCATTTCTGCATTAGAGAACTCGGAGATATCGACAAGTCAAAATGAAGATATGAAGATCGGAGATATCGACAAGTCAATTCTCTCATTATAGATCTCGGAGATATTGATAAGTCAATATGCTTATAGAGATCTCAAAGATATCGACAAGTCATTTTAACATGCAGAAATTTGGAGACCTCGACAAGCCAAGTTCACTTATAGAGAACTCAGAGACCTCGACAAGTCAAAACACTTATAGAGAACTAAGAAATATCGATAAACCATTATACTTATCGAGATGTCAGTTCTCTATAGATAAAACTGGAGATCTCGATATAAAGCTCAAGTATAGAATGCAGACAAGTTAAATATTCAAGATTATCAATCAACAAATGATCTAATCACTTAGATTGAAAAGTCTACAAAAGCAGCTTAAAGAGTACAAGATCAAAGGCCAAGATTAACTGACAAAGGAAAGTCACAGATTCACATGATTTGCAAAGATACACTAAGCCAGAAATAGAAAGCTTTAGAGATAACTTAAAGTAGGGTTTAGTACAATCTATTGCATGCTGTGTAAACCTGTGTTTACTAATCTATAAAGTAAACATTGTGTTAGTCCCAAAGTATCGTAGAAGGGGGGGGGGGTTGAATACGATGCCTACAATCTTTTTCAATTCGTTTACAAGTTCTTCGTTATAAGTACGGAATCAAAATAGACACAAAATAATTCAAGGAATATATTATTTTATTAATATAAACCTTGAGGTTGCTACAATATAATCAATGAATTGATTAGCTACAATAAATTCAGCAGCACAACACTATGTTTACAAGCTTAATAAATGAGGTTCTTTAATGGAGCTCCTCCCGTAAACACTTTCCGTTGAACTGAGGAAGATAATGCACTGAATGAATTCAAATGTTGCTTTGTAGTCTTCAATTTACTTTGGACTGTGGCATTATTTGAACCATACAACCTTTTCAATTGCTGCTCTAGATCAACAGAAATTCAACCAAGTGGTTACTTGCGACCTGGGTGTACAGTTACTTGCGACCTGGGTGTACAGTTAATTGCGACTACAGTATGTGAAGTTACTTGCGACTTTGTTCACACTGCATCACATGTTACTTGCGCCCTTGCCTTAGAATCTTTCTTTTGCAACATACTTGCGACCACAGTATACAAAGATACGTGCGACCTCAGTATATGAATATACTTGCGACCTTGCCTTAGAACATTTCCCTCTTCAAGATACTTGTGACCTAGTGCCTTAGGAACATTCCCTTGCCTGATACTTGCGACTAGGAGACATCCCTTGGTAGAGTTACTTGCGACTAGGATACATGCCTTAGTCATTTCACCATTCAACTTTACATGCGACCTAGATGTCGCAGTAGTGAAATATGACTTAAACAAATTTCCACATGATACTTACTTGCGACCCTGTAACCCTAGTAGGTTTTCTTGACTTAGAGAAAATCTAGTTTCCAATAACTGTATCAATATTTAATATTTCTTCTGTATAATTAAATCAAACCATTCCTGATATGCTGATGTTTGGTGCACTGGTCTGGTTCACAAACAACTAGCATGAATTGGTTTAATTCAATTTCCTTGACAATTCTAAACTGATACATCTTGGTTGATTATCCATTATTTCAAACACTAAACCCCTGATCTTTAATACTTCAAATCAAACTATGTAACTGATACTGGAAGTCCTTTGATGTCTTATTCTTCATGGAGGTTTGAACATATTAATGAACTTCTTTCCATGACTTGATTGTGGACTAAGAGAGTCAGTTGCATCTTTTGATTCTTTGTATGTATCATGTCTTCATCTTTAGGGTTCTTGTGCTTCACAATTTAATATTATTTATCTGTTTATGTTTCATATTGAGTTATAATTCCTCGATTACATGTTACATTATATTATGCTTTACACACTGGTCCTTTGTTTTTAATTGTATCAAACAGATCTAGGATTTCTTGTAACTCTCCCAAGGAAGAAGCTAAGTTCTTTACTTACAAAGAACCCAGGATTTGTAGCAAAATACTAGCTTGATTTTAATACAAAATTAAGTGAGTTTTGAAATATTGTGTGCACTGTTTGTTTTCAGTTAACATAATATTGCTGCATTTTTAATATGTTTTGTTCACCAACTAACAAACATTCAAAAAGCTTTAAAATTATCCAAAACACATTCACCCCCCTCCCTCTGTGTTGTATTCATTACCTAACAGGATACATGTCAGCTTTTCTCGTGGTTACCAATCCATGACATAAATCATCGAGAGTAGACAAATTTTTCAAATATGGATGAATAAGAATATCTAAGCCATAATGTTGTAGTTCATACTTTAAATGGATTTTTTCATCTCCCAAAAAATCACCTAGATAAAAATTTTCAGCTAACTTACAAAATTTTTCTATATTGAAAGACTTGTAACCATCCCTAGGATTTAGTGATGCACTTAAAATAAGAAACTCTGTCATTTGCTCGCTAAATCTATTATTTAACTCCTGTAATTGTTGGTCTATGGCAGCTGTAAAGATTTTTACTTTTTAATGATGTTCCGTTGTCACCATTTGCTTTTGTTTTCCTTGCCGACGAAGAGATCTAAGCACATCAAAATAGGGAACATTCATGTCTGGAATCAAGATAGTATACCGCTCACAGAATGATTGGAACCACACCTTCCTAATGGATTTTTAGCAAAAAGAAAACAATAAAAACAATATGTTGCTTCTTTTTCTGGTGAGTACCCTAACCATGAAAGTTTCTCAAACCAACATTTTTGAAATCGACGGGATGATGTTATGGACCCGAGAAAGGATAAACTCGCACAGGTTGATATGAACCAAGATCAATATATGCCCTCCTAACTAAATCTTTTTTATTTGGATCATAAGTCTCAATTTGTTTTCGGAAACCAGGATCACGTATCAATGAACTAAAATCAATACGTTCATCAATATTCTTAGAGTCAATATCTTTATTGACATCATGTTGCTCGGAGTTGTTGTTTGTCCGGACAAAAAATTGAGGCTCGACTCCATGATCTCCATCTCCAGTGACTTCAACTGAGGTAACAATAGGAGTAGGTTGTGTTTCATTTTCGCAAATAGTTTGAATCTTCTTGGATTGAAAATATTATGTATTTTTTTTTCTCTTACTCATATTTACTGATGAGATTTAAAGGGAGAGAAGAGATAGAGAGGTAAAATTAGGGATTGTAAATACGTGTATATTATGGATTTTTGGGTTCAAAGCAGATGTTTTGTTTTTGATACTTAATCAATATGTTTTTTTGTCTCAAATTGTACTATATTACATGTTTATTTAATTTACTATTAAGTAATTAAGATTAAATGAATAAATTTACTAATTTCCATCTAAACCATATTATTGTTGATAAAACATTTAACAAAATCAATAAAATTTGTTTAGCCAATTTTCAATTTCAATTTTTAAAATATATATTTAGGGGGACCGAAAGAAAAATTCTTAGTAAATTTTAAAATTTTATATTGAAATTTTGGAGTTATTCCGAAATTAACGGAGACAGAGGCTCCTTGTGGTCCCCTACTTCCTCCCGGCTCTCATCGGCTTGTATTTGTAGCAATTTCTAGCAGCAGATGGAGCAATTTAATTGCAGTAATGTGATGTATTGTGGTAGATTGGTAGTAAACTTTAAAGTAGGAACCAAGAAGCTAAATTCAATTTTTTCAGCTAAAACTAGCAAAGGTGGTGTCTAACATCGTCATTATTAAGATCATCATTAAGATAGTTATAGAAAAGAAAATCAGAAGAAATTTTTTGGTAGAATTTCAATTCCAAATCAAATAAGAACACATAGGAAACCAAATGAGAAGTACTCAATTACATTGTAGATAAGGGACAAAAGAAGATACCTAACCACATTGACTCTCTTTAGAAAACATGATTAAATACCAGATTATAAGGCATTGGATAAAAGGTAAAATAGCACATACATAAAAATGGTGCCTGTCTATTTAACGGTCTCAGGGAATGATATACTGGTAGGCATAAAACTCTCTTTTGATTGAATATTTTATGGGTAAGCATTCGGATCTATAAATTTAAATCATTTTGATTGATTTCTTTCTTTTAATGGTGATGGATCTCTTGCCTGCACAAAAATTACCCTAATTAAAATGGACCTAAGTTTATAAAACTGAGTGTTTATTGTATACCTATGCACACGTATGGGATAAACCTTTTATTATATCAATATTATTTTGCGACGGAAGTCCATTCTCTCTGATCACGCAACTTCTACGTAAACTAACGAAATTGAGCAAATATCGTATGACGAACGGGTGAAGGAAAGTCACAAATTTGATCATATTCCTTATTGTAAACAACTAGTGTCCAATTCTGGGATTAAGTGTCTGGACATGCCATAATGACGAGTGTAAGAAGTCTTTGTAAAATTCAAAAAGAAAAACCTCAAAGTTGTAAATAGATACATGTTTGTGGTCATTTCGTGTTCCAATCAGCCAGCTTAAAAGAAGTGATCTTGAATTATCAAAGTAACTGATAAATTAGGCCAATGCCCTCCACCCAGAGTAAAAACTCATTTCTTCTACTAGCTAGCTGCTTCATTGCTGGCCTCTTTCATCACAAAGTCCTCTTGCTATCATTGCCTTGAAAGTTCCTCACACACACATGTATTTGTATTACAAGTACCCTATCTTTATTTAACTTTGCAATTGGTCATCTCCTCCTCAACCAACTCTTACCTACATTCCAAAACTTCTATTTTTATTCAATCTTTTAAGCCCCCCCCCCCCCAACACACACAGAAGTTTAGAAAAACACAATGTGTGTAAGCATCTCTGTAACAATGAGCTCATCTCGTGATCATCTACATCCAAGTTTTAGTCCCTCGAGACGGCGATACCGCAGACGTAGGTCAGCTCTCTCAGTTATTTACTCAAGGTATGTGTATTGTGTACCTCTTTTTTTTGCTAGAGATAGTGTGTGTGCATGCATGCTTTAAGTACGTATTTATTGAACAATCTGTCTGGATTGTAGAAGGGAGAGAATGTCAAAGTACACAAAGGAAAAGCCAAGAAGACTGTGGATGTTGAAGAGGAGGAAAATGGAAATGAAGAACTTGAAGCTTTACTTTGAAAACAAAGGCATCATTGAACATAATGAAAAGCTAAGAAAGAAAGCTGCACTTCTTCGCCTAGAGAACTTGGCTTTGCACTCTCAACTCCAAATCAATAGTACTATAGAACTTGGCCTTCTGCCCAATTAAGTTGCATAGATTAAGTTCTTGGTTTTGTTTAACACTGTATTTTGAATTTGTGAAAACTAACGCTCATTGCATCTTTATTGAGCCTAGAAAGTTGTTATAGTTGAATGCAAGTTTAATATAATGTTTAAAAACATGTATTCTGGATCACATAGCCTTTAACTCCGCTTCAAATAAATTTTCAAGTTGCATCATCCTTCAATTGGTGATATTGATCCAGGTTACTTCTCTGGTTTTAAAATGCATACATTATATTTTCCCACTGATTAATGTTTATCATCTAAATCTTCATCCTAAATCTTTTTTAAGGAAACAATCATCTCCTAGTAGAGGAGGATTAATAATTCAACTCAAAATATATTATGGTTTTTTTGAAAATAACTCAAAATGATCGAGTAACCAACAGCTCTGCTCGACTTCTACAAAGCTTTCATTTGAGACGTTAAGACAAGCGCCCTGTGCCAATATTGATAAAGAAAGAGAATATGAACAGCACAATGAAACCTCACAATGGCAAAGAAAAGGTATTCATACCTAACAATCGAAACAACATATAGTACACATGTTGGAGGCAATTCTTTTTCTGTAAAATCAAACACATTCAGAAAATCGTAAAAAAACAATCTCTAGAGCACTCGCTTCTACAAGCTCAATATTACAACCTAATATCGACCGATTAGAACAAAATCGTCGTCATCAAGAACCTGAACATCTTTATGTCCTACAAAGTGCTCCCTCCCTATGTCTTTCACTATATTAACAAACTCCACTCTCTTGGCCAAAGGGAGTGGTACATAGGGTAAGCGGAAAACAGGTCTTACAACTCCAAGTTGAGAAAGAGCTGTATTTAGTCCAATTGGGTTTGGCTCTTCAAAGAGCCACTCCATCAAGGGCAACAGCTTCGCATTTAACGTTTGGTTTTTTCCCCTAAACATAAGTTCTCGCATCAGTCGTGGCACCAAGTTGCTGGTAACAGATATAACTCCAGTTGCACCATAATCCCACCTCGAATCATGGCACTGATCGTCATTTCCGCTCCAGACCACAATTCCGTTCTTGGTATACTGGTCCACTCTATCATGTCCGACACATTCCTTGACACCTGCTAGGTTTGTGCTTTGTGCCAAAGTATGGATCACACGAGGTGGAATATCTTGGCCAGTTCTTCCTGGAACGTTATATACAATAGTTGGACCCATGGAGAGCACACTATCAAAATGAGAAACTAATCCCTCGAGGGAGGTTTTGCCGTAGTAAGGATTAATGTGCAGAGCTGCATGCATTCCAACTGCAAAACCCTGCTCAGTGGCATGAATAGCTTCCCTAGTTGAGTTACTTCCAGTATTACCAATAACCTTAATTGATCCACCAAAACAGTTGACCGTATGACCAATTAGCATGATATGTTCATCCCAACTCATCAACTGGCCTTCACCAGTAGTTCCACCAACTATGACACCTTCAACCCCATGTTCGATCTGCATGTTCACCAGAGCATCATATGCCTCGAGATCAAATCTGCCATCAGGCAGATAAGGAGTTTTGATGGCAGTTATCAATCTGAGAGACTTTATGTCATCGGTGAAAGTTCTGCATATAATAGAATTTAATATGGTAGGTACAATATATGATAGTGAACCTTGCACCGAAATTGTGTAGATAAAAAAAAAGGAATTAGATTACTGATACTGATGCCAAATTAAAAGAAAAAAAATCAAAATCTTTTTCCTTGTGCTAATATATCTATATTTATTAGTCATCTGTCATCCTATTCTAATTAGCAAGTAAAGCCACTAACCATCTTTACACTTTCAATATGACCAAGACTTCAGTAAAATAGAGAATATGACTATCTATGTTACAAAAAGGAACCATGTAATATAAACATCATACCAAAGATATATGGTCCAATCTAACAGCACTAAGCATTAAAAAAGCGAACAATGTAACACTTAAATAACTCATTCATCTGCCTAGATAGAGGAGGATTGTAAGAACTTGAAAGCTTGTCGACCTACAAAAGTATCTCCCTGATTAATTTTCCCCATAAAGTACTGAACAGATTTTAAAAATAGATTTATCTAATTAACAAACAAAAATGCCAGATAGAGAGATGAATGCCTGTGTGTGTGAGAGAGAGAGAGAGAGAAGGTAGGGGGTGATTTTGGATAGTTTTACCTGTTTTTAACTTCCATACTACGCATTGGAAGATGAAAATTTGGGATTATTGCTGCTTTTGGAGGCCTCCAGGTTGTATTCCTCCTGGTCATCAAATAGAATTAGCAGTGCTAATAGTTTATATTTCATATTAACATGGAATCATATCAAGCAGGACTTAAATGATGTCAGAGTAGGCTCCTTATTTTGCAATAGCCTATGGAAGAAATTTGATGCACACATCCAGTAATTTATCCGGGGGGGGGGGACTGAATTCATTTCTAAGTTTTAAGCTGCTTAATCTGACTTTAGCTAAGTCTATGGAAGATATTTTGACGCCCAAATCATGTGATTTATACAAAGATAAAATTTATTTTAGTGATAAATATAGGTACGACTGTACTAGTCATTCAACCAGTAACAGACTAACGGTTATCGGTATTTTTACTTAGTAGAAAAAAGAAATAAAATATCATTTTCAAACCGAACATATATCATGTCTTATTTACGGGTGACTTAAATAGATTACATACAAATGAGTCATGAGTGAAATGCAATAAAACAAAAATGTGTATATTTAATGGAAATACAATTGAATGAGAACCTCTCTAGTAAGTAATCACAATTAATGACACCGACAGAAATTAGTCTAACAATATCACAAAAAACACAAATAGGACAATTTTACTAACAAAAACAGGCAGAGTAAGCACCAACATACAAAACAACAAACTCTACTATAAAATAATTAGGTGCTCAAATGGTTGTACTCAATGTCAATAGTTGATGTCGTGAAAAATATAACCAAGCATTCACTATACATAACCTTTATGCACATATAATAACTTGTTCCATAGGACCTTTTAAAGTCCAAAATCTGCGAGTAATTAGCAACGGAGAACACATAAATGCTCATTAGTTTCGGTCTCCACAAAATAATACATCTAGCAGTATATATGTAAATTTCAATTCATTAAGCAGTCATTTTCAATGATTGTATTATAATCAGAGAAGAAGCGTACTTCAATAAAAGTTGACAATTTTAAAATAGCTGCAATTCTGGGAGATAAAATATAAACAAATTATAAACTCCATTGTGTTAATAAAAGAAATATAATTATAATTGGGTTCATTTGAAGACTAACAAAGCAAATTGACACACACGAATTGTGATAGAATCGGGGTTTAAAGTACCTGTTGTAGTTAGAGGGGGGAGAATTGAAAGGAGTGAGCTGAAAAGTAGAGTTGTTTAAGCTTTTAAGCGCAGACATTTGCTGATAAGCAGCCGCCGACATGTTTTCCGGTAATTAGTATTGGCCTACAAGGGTTGCTTGTGTTTAAAATATAGAAGTATACAAGACCAATAGATTTTAAAGATTAGTGAACAAGGAGATTGTTGGGTTTGGGGTGTGAGCTGTCGAACATTACACTCGCAGTGGACTAGTAGTAGTCGTCGTTGTGTAAGTCCAACTAGGGTTATGCTTATGACCTCCGCTTACAATATATATTGTATATTTTATCCACTTGAATATTTCTATCCCTCCACCAAAATTAAGGGGCTGGACCGAATTAATATTTGCAAAAATGCTCCTAAATGCTTACTCAAGCGACTTATTTACGTACATACTATATTTATTTATAAAATTAATAATATTTAATTAAATCGTGTAATTATAAATATATAATTCTTATATTCATATTAAAAAAAAATTATACTCAACTAAGTTAGATAGTATTTTAAAAATCACTGACTTGGTTGTCCGACTACTCGTTTTTAACTCATCATTTGATCTGATTTTCAAGTAATCGGATTCAAAATAGATTTTACAAAAAACCGGTCAAAAATCTTTTTTGACTCTGAGTACTCGAGGTAAAACCCAAGTTCGATTTTCTTATTTTTTTTAAAAACTATCTAAAAAAAGACTAAATACTCCCTCTGTCCCTTTCAATTGTTTACAATTTTTAGAGAGTGTCCGACACGCATTTTAAGGTGTATACTACATATAGTTATGTATTTTTTTTTATAATTTTGTTTTTCTGAATAAAAATTAAAACATTTAACTTTTATTCAAAAAAATAAAATTGTAAAAATAAGTTACATAACTATACTTTTTATGCACCTTAAAATGCGTGTCGGACACTTCCTCAAAAATGTAAACAATTGGAAGGGATTGAGGGAGTATGAAATTATATATGTCTTCGTTCTTCTTTTTTGGTAAAGTATTGATATTTATTAGAATGATACATGAAATCTCATTAAAATATTGTATTTAATAAATATTTTTTATATTGTATATAAAGTTACTATATATTTAATCGAATTGAACTCGAGCCGAACTGTTCATATTTTGAGTTTTTATTAATATTCGGTGAAATCAATTCAAGATTTCGAGCTGCACTCGAGCTTATTGAACATTTCATGAGCCGAGTTTCGAACTTGAAGTTCAAGGCTCGATCGAGTTCGAGCTCGAGTCCAAACTTTTTTAATCAAGTTCGAGCCGAACCTGACGGTGTTCGACTCAGCTAGGCTCGGTTATGTTATTGTTTGTGCCACAGAGATAACATTATTATGTTTTATTTATGACATTTGGATTATTAATGTTTATATCCTATCGATTATTCTTTTAATAATTTGTTAAGTCTTAGTTTACTGCGATATAAATATTAGATTAATAAACATCCTTGGAATATGATATGAGTTTTATATCTCTAAGTACGTGACTTAGAAATGAGATTATGTGAATAGTATCGATATTCCCAAATATCTCTAGTCGAGTATTATTATTAAGAGACAATAATAATGCATTAAGACTAGTGTATTTGTTGACTGATGATCACATCTCATTGATCATAGGCATAAAGATACTAAAGTCGAAAACACAAGCAAATGTAAATATACATGGTGCTGGATAGACCCAATGTAAGATTCTACATGTCTGTTGTGTCATAAGTAATTCTCACAGTGATAATGATGTAATGGTCATTCGACTTGAAATCATTATATTTCTACAAGATGATTAATATACTTTGATTACATCAAAAGTTGACTTTGACCGGGTAATGATAAAAATGGACTTTGGGTATATCAGGAATCATGTGAGAAATATGAATGGTTTAGAAAGGATTTAACCCTCCTAATTTTGGATAGATATTATTGGCCTCTTGTGTGAGTTAGACTATGAAATGCGTGGCACCGCGCTTGTTAGGAATATGTGTATCAGTTTGATGATAAGTTAAACAAAACACTTAAGTAGAAATCTAGTGTTTGTAGCCTCAACGGATAAGACCATTTTGGCTATCCGTTGAAGGAGTAGCTTTACTTAGAAATAAATTTAGTATTGTAGCACATTTCATTCTCTGTATTTAAGTTGTAATTCTTAGATGTTGTGGAAAATTATCAGTCATGTTGATTACTAGTGGATATGCAAATAGGAGGGCTAATTATAAATATTTCATGTCTTATAATTTTGTATAAGTGAAGTAGTATCAACTGATATTAAAGGCCTTCAACGGATGAGAAACAAAGCTTCAACGGATGTCTCTAAAGCTTCAACGGATAACATCCATCAACGGATGAGTGCTTCAACGGATAAAGCTTCAACGGATAAAGCATCAACGGATGAAAGCTTCAACGGATGCTTAGTTTAATAGCAGTTGATGGTGACAATTCATAAGCTGACAGAGGCACATGGGTTGACAGAGACAAACTGGAATGTGGCAGCCTCTAGGAGGAATCAAGAAAATGCAGCTAAACTTAAATTGCATTGGATAGAGAAATGAAGAAGAAACATGTGAAGAATCTTTTAATTGTATTTTTACAGTTGTGTCTTCACTTGTAAACTTGGTGATATATAAACCAAGTAGCAGCTAGTAATTAGATGGTGAATTTTCCAGAGCTGTTTAGAAAAATCCAGAGAGAAAATCATCTAGTTTGTACTAGGACGCAGCTGTGATTTAATTATTTGAATCACAGATGTTCTGAAATAACACATCTCTGGTGGAACAACAAATCCACCAGAAAAGTTTTTAAGTCTGTTGTGTTCTTTACATTTGTGTTTGAATATATATCTGTCTGCATTAGCTGAAAGCAATTCACACACACTTGTTCATCAAAATACAATAGCCTAGAAACTGCTCAAAACTTGAAAACGTTTTGAGATTTATATTCAACCCCCTTCTGTAAATCTAATTGTTAGTTCACTGGGAATAACAATTGGTATCAGAGCAAGCTCTTAACATACAAAGAGTTTAAAGATCTATTCTGCTAACATCATGAGTAAGAAGGATATTGGTGTAAAGATTCCAATCCTGGAAAGAGATAACTATCATCACTGGAAAGTGAAGATCCATTTATATCTTCTCTCTCAGGATGAAAGCTACATCAACTGCATTAAAAATGGTCCTCACATCCCTCACAAGGTGGCCACAGCTGCTACCGCAACAGTTGCTGTTGGACAGTCTATTCCCAAGCCAAAAGCAGAATGGACTGTTGAAGATATTGAAGAGGTTCACAAGGACAAGAAAGCCATGAATATTCTGTTTAATGGCCTAGATCAAGATATGTTTGACAATGTCATTAACAGCCAAACTGCTAAGGAAATTTGGGATACTGTACAACTTATCTGTGAAGGTACTGAGCAAGTTAGAGAAAATAAAATGCAGCTTATCATTCAACAGTATGAATATTTTCATTTTGAAGAAGGAGAATCATTGAATGATACCTTCAACAGATTTCAGAAACTGTTGAATGGATTGAAGCTGTATGGCAGAGTGTACCAAATCAAGGACTCCAATTTAAAATTTCTGAGGTCTCTACCAAAGGAATGGAATCCTATGACTGTTTCTCTAAGAAATTCTCAAGATTATAAGGACTTCACACTTGAAAGATTATATGGAATTTTGAAGACATATGAACTTGAGATGAAGCAAGATGAGCTGTTGGAAAATGGAAAGAGAAAAGGAGATCAGTTGCACTTGTAGCTGACAATGAGAAGATTGAAGCCAGGAATGAGGAAAAGACAATGCCAAGTCTCAAAATTGGCATAAGCAAATCAGAATCAAGCAAGGGAAATGAGCAAGTAGCTGAGGATGAAGACAATTCCAGTCAAGATGACTCTGATGATGTTGATGAACATCTGGCCTTTCTGTCCAGGAGGTTTGCAAAGATGAAATTCAGGAAAAATACAAAATTCACTAAGCCAAACAAAAATTTGGTGGACAAATCTAAGTTCAAATGTTATAACTGTGGCATTAGTGGACACTTTGCAAATGAGTGCAGAAAGCCAACCTCTGATAAGAAGAAATTTGTGCAAGTTGATTACAAAAAGAAGTATTTTGATTTGCTCAAACAAAAGGAAAGAGCTTTTCTGACTCAAGAGGATTGGGCAGCAGATGGAGTCAATGAAGATGATGATATGGAATATGTCAACCTAGCCCTGATGGCTAATTCTGATGAAAATGAAACTAGTTCATCAAGCAACCAGGTAATTACTACTGATCTCTCTCAGCTTTCTAAGATTGAATGCAATGAAGCCATAAATGATATGTCCAATGAATTATATCATTTGCGTGTTTCCCTTAAATCACTAGCTAAAGAAAACATAAGAATCAAAGAGAATAATTTGTTTTTAAGTGATAGGAATGTTGTGTTAGAGAATCAGGTAATTGAGCTTGAAAAGATTAAAATTAAATGCTTGACTGTTGAAAGTGAACTAGAACAAGCTGTTAAGAAAGTAGAAATTCTTTCTAAACAGTTAGAAAATGAACAAGAGGTAATCAAGGCCTGGAAAACATCTAGGGATGTTAGTGCCCAGATTGTCAAAGTTCAGGGAATTGAATCATTCTCTGAGAATGCCTGGAAGAAAAACAAAAAGGAGTTAGAATTAATTGATGGATTGTCAACGGATGTGGAATCAACGGATGATGAAAGTTATCCGTTGAAGGAAGAAAAAGAGCATCCGTTGAAGGCTCATCAATTAAAACATGCAAGTGATTCTAAAAAGAAAAATCTCAATAAGAAGGATGGTTCAACTTTCAAGAACTTTGTCAAAGAAGGAGCTAGCACATCCAAAGATGCCAGTAAGGTGAATATAGGACACATGACTTTGGATCAGCTGAAAAATAGGCTTAAATTGGTTGAGGATAAAAAGGAGACTAAAAGAAAATCTAATAGAAATGGGAAGGTAGGGATTAATAAACACAACAATTACACACCTGATAAATATGCTCCTAGAAAAAGCTGTGTGCATTGTAAAAATGTTAATCATCTATCTGATAACTGCAAATCTGTTAAGAATGCTCCCATGCCTTTAACACCCTCCATGCCTAACATGTCTATGCCACCTCTGCATGCTATGCCTGTTATGACCCATCAGAATCCTCATGCATATTTTGCAAACATGCCATATGTTAATAATCCTTATTTTACTGCATTCAGTATGCCTCAGATGCCATACAACATGCCTATGTGGAATAATATGTTTGCACAATCCATGCCTTATCAAATTCAATCAAATGTGCTAAATGATTATGTGACTAACCCTACACTTCAACCAACTACATCTGAGACCAAGGTTGACCCAAAGTTACCTAAGTCAAAAGATGCAGGAGGAATGAAGTCTAGGAAAAAGACTAACAAGGCTGGACCCAAGGAAACTTGGGTACCAAAATCAACTTGATTGATTTTGTTGTGTGCAGGGAAAAGGAAGGAATCTATGGTACTTGGACAGTGGCTGTTCAAGACACATGACAGGAGATTTCACTCTGCTCACAGAGTTCAAGGAGAGAGATGGCCCTAGCATAACCTTTGGAGATGACAGCAAAGGGTTCACTATGGGATATGGCTTGATTTCAAAAGAAAATATCATCATTGATGAAGTTGCATTAGTTGATGGTCTCAAACACAATCTATTGAGCATCAGTCAACTATGTGACAGAGGGAATACTGTTTCCTTCAATTCTGAATTCTGTGTTGTCACAAGTAAGAAGGACAACAAAGTGGTTCTAACTAGAGTTAGAAAAGGGAATGTGTACTTAGCTGACTTCAACTCTACAGATTCAGAATCAATTACTTGTCTTCTCAGCATAGCAAGTCCAGATGAAAGTTGGCTATGGCACAAGAAGCTGTCCCATTTGAATTTCAAGACAATGAATGATCTAGTCAAAAAGGACTTAGTTAGAGGAATCCCTCTAGTGGAATTCACAAGGGATGGACTGTGTGATGCTTGTCAGAAAGAAAAGCAAAAGAAAGCATCATTCAGTAAGAAACTTGAATCTGCAATTGATGAACCATTACAACTGCTACACATGGATCTTTTTGGACCAGTCAATGTATTGTCAATATCAAGGAAAAGATATTGCCTAGTGATTGTAGATGATTTCTCAAAGTTTGCATGAGTTTATTTCCTTGGATCAAAGGATGAAGCTAGTGAAATCATCATCAACCATATCAAGCAAGTCAACAATCATCCTGATTTCAAAGTAAGGAATATCAGGAGTGACAATGGAACTGAGTTCAAGAATATAACCATGAAGTTGTTCTGTGAAGAAAATGGGATCATGCATGAGTTCTCAGCTCCAAGGACTCCACAACAAAATGGTGTGGTGGAAAGGAAGAATAGATCACTAATTGAAGCTGCAAGAACAATGCTTGAAGAGTCAAAACTCCCAACATACTTTTGGGCTGAGGCTGTTAACTGTGCATGTTACACTCAGAATATTTCTCTAATTAATCAGGCAAAAGGCATGACTCCCTATCAATTGTTCAAGAGAAGAAAACCAACTTTAAACTTTCTGCATGTCTTTGGTTGCAAATGTTACATTCTAAGGAATCAACCTGATCACAAAGGGAAGTTTGATGCAAAGGCTGATGAAGGAATATTTGTTGGTTATTCTGCTGGAAAATCATATAGAGTCTACAATCTAAGAAACAACATTGTCATGGAATCTGTGCATGTTGTGTTTGATGATAAAAAGATTGATGGACTGACAGATGAGGGACATCATGAAGGACTCAAATTTGACAACATTGAGATATATTGTGATGATAGTGAAGATGAGAATGATGGAGAAGGCACCTCGAAAAGAATTCAAAATCTTCCTTTGGATAATGCACAGAATGCTGCATCCGTTGAAAGTCATAATTCAGCTTCCGTTGATAGAAGCAATGCAGCATCCGTTGAAAGACAAAGTGCATCATCCGTTGAAGTTCATAATAAAGCATCCGTTGATCACAGTTTGTCAACGGATAATCATTTCACTTCATCAGTTGATAGAACTCCCAATTCCTTTCAAAGGATCAACAACTTAGGGGGAGTTTCAACCAATCAACATTCTATCTAACATCATGACAATACTGAGGCAACCTCATCTAGAGCTAATCTACCACCTCAAAGGAAAGACCAAAAATCACCCTTTTGAACTAATCATTGGTGATGCTTCATCTAAAGTGCAAACTAGAAGGGCTACTCAAGATGAATGTCTGTATAGTAGTTTTCTATCACAGGAGGAACCTAAGAGAGTGGAAGAAGCTCTATTGGATCCAGATTGGATTTTAGCAATGCAAGAGGAACTAAACCAATTTGAAAGGAACAAAGTATGGAAGCTGGTACCCAAGCCAAATAACAAGAGTTCTATTGACACAAAATGGGAATTCAGAAACAAGATGGATGAAAATGGCATTGTCATAAGGAATAAAGCCAGATTGGTTGCTAAAGGCTATTCTCAACAAGAGGGAATAGATTTTGATGAGACATTTGCTCCAGTTACCAAACTTGAAGCCATCAGAATCTTTCTGGGCTATGCAGCCCATGCCAATTTCAAGGTCTATCAAATGGATGTCAAGAGTGCATTTTTGAATGGGGAATTGGAGGAAGAAGTTTATGTAAGCCAACCTCCAGGATTTGAAGATCCAAATTTTCCAGACTATGTGTATTATCTGTTGAAAGCACTCTATGGACTAAAGCAAGCACCTAGAGCCTAGTATGAGACTTTGTCAAAATTTCTTTTAGATAATCACTTCACAAGAGGTACTGTTGACAAAACTCTCTTCTTTAGAAATGTTAATGGCTCTACAATACTTGTTCAAATTTATGTAGATGATATTATATTTGGTTCTACAGATGATAAGCTTTGTAAAAAGTTTGCTAAGTTAATGCAAAGTAAATATGAAATGAGCATGATGGGAGAGCTAACTTATTTTCTTGGTTTACAAGTTAAACAAGTTAGTGGTGGAATTTTCATTAGTCAAACTAAATATATTTATGATCTTTTAAAGAAGTTTGACTTAATGGATTGTTCATCTGCAAAAACTCCCATGGTCACTGCCACCAAGCTTGAATTAAACAAGGCTGAAAAGTCTGTAGACATCTCAAGTTATAGAGGCATGGTTGGTTCACTTTTATATTTAACTGCTAGTAGACCTGATATAATGTTTTCTACATGTCTCTGTGCTAGATTTCAAGCTGACCCTAAAGAATCTCACTTAGTGGCTATTAAAAGGATTTTCAGATATCTCAAAGGGACTCTAAATCTAGGAATTTGGTACCCTAGAGAGTCTGGTTTTGATCTAATTGGCTATTCAGATGCAGATTATGCAGGTTGCAAAATAGACAGGAAAAGCACAACTGGCACCTGTCAATTTCTAGGGAATAAGCTTGTGTCATGGTTCAGCAAGAAGCAAAATTTTGTTTCAACATCAATAGCTGAAGCTGAGTACATTGCTGCTGGTAGTTGCTGTGCACAGATACTGTGGATGAGGAATCAACTATTTGACTATGGACTAACTGTTGACAAAATTCCTATATTCTGTGACAACACAAGTGCCATTGCCATTACTGAAAATCCAGTGCAACACTCAAGAACCAAGCACATTGACATCAAGTACCACTTCATAAGGGAACATGTGATAAAAGGTACAGTGGAACTTCATTTTGTTCCAAGTGAAAAGCAGATTACAGACATATTTACCAAGCCACTTGATGAATCAACATTCACAAGATTAGTAAGTGAGCTAGGTATGCTTAATTATTTATAAATTCATGTCCTCGTTATAATCTACTTTGAAGCCTGAAATGAATTTGTGGCAAGAACAAAATTGGCTTTAAGTAAAGATTATTCTATCAATGGATATTCCCTATCCGTTGAAAGCCAAAATTGTTCTATCAACGGATGTTCATCATCCGTTGAAAGACAAATACATTTCCGGTAAGTTTATCCTTCAACGGATAAAACAGTGTTAACCTTCAACGGATAACTATTTACCTCATCCGTTGAAGTGTCACATCAGTTACTTTAAGTGAGTCATAGCCGTTAATTTGTTTACTTAACCGTTGATACATATATACCCTGTTGTATGTATTTGTATTAAAGGCAGTTTTCAGAATTCCTACAATTTTCTTTATTTTCAAACGGTTGTAATTTATTTAAAAGTATCATTTAATCATTTTATTTACGTTTTAATTCGAGAAAGTATAAAAGCCCATTGAATTCTTATTTTCACTTTACGCTTTCTTGCAATTTTTACTCTCTTTCTCTCCCAAAACTCTCAATCTTTTCTCTGCAACCTCTACTCACAACAATGGCACGAGTAGTCAAGATTATGTCTTAGTCTGGCTTTGTTTATGAAAAGAACAATTCCGGAGCCCTGGTGGAAAAGAATGAAGCCCATTCAGATTATCACAAGATGATGGACTTCATCAAGAACTGCAAACTAAGCTATGCAATGCTGGAAACCCCAACTATCTATTGTGAGGTAATTGAGGAGATTTGGACAACTGCAGAGTTCAACTCCACAGATATGACCATTGCTTTCTCTCTCAAAGGTAAGGATTATTGTATCAACTGTGATGATATACAGTCATGTTTTAAGCTACCTGAGAATAATGCCATGACACCACACACTGATAATGATGTATCTGCTATGTTAGATTCCATAGGCTATTCTTTTGATTCTGCTAGTTTAGGGAGCATTAGAAGAAAGGGCCTTAGGAAAGAATGGAGTTTTCTTGGAGATGCCTTTATCAAGGTTTTCTCTGGGAAGATTAGCAATTTTGATGCCATAACTTCATCTCTAGTTAATATGCTCTATATGCTGGTTTCTGATAGGTACTTTAATTTTAGCAACTATGTCATGCTAGAATTAGGTTCCAAGTTAGGTAACAAATCTAATAGACCTCATAACATCTACTATGCTAGATTCTTTATGTTATTGGCTAACCATATTGCTGAAGGTTTGGTCATAACTAATGAGAGCAATAAACTCAAATGCTGGGCACAAGAGAAAAGGGTCCTAGCAGACCTTTTGAGAATTAACCTCAACAGCCAGGTGTCATTGGTATATTTACCAATAATGAATGCACCTCAGGTAAGTGAGGTAAATACTTCTGCAACTCCTACATCTTCCACCCCTATTGTTTCTTTGTCTTCTAGTGTGGCAATGGAATCTGTGTCTTTGTCCCAGTAGATTTCTACCAAAGCCACCAAACCTAAAATTCCAAAATACAAGTCAAAGAAAACCACATCTGTTGTTTCTCAAAAGACAACAGTTGTAACAACTACCAAAAACCCTGAAGGGAGTGAATAGGGTGTGAGTGGTGAGGGGAGTGGTGAACATCAAGAAACCCCCCAGGATAAGGTGGGAGAGGTGAGTGGTACCCTAGCCATCCAAGCCACAGTTTCTCAAAAGACTGTGGTGGTTCAAAAGGAGTCAAACAAATCCCTAGGTGCATCCTCCCAAAAGGATGCAGCTATTGAAAATGGTCCCCAACCAGGGACACAGAACAAAAGAGGGAGGGACACTGAAGCCACACATTCACCTGTCAAAGATTTTTCAAGAAGAAAGAAGGCTAAAACCCTAGTTTCCACACATGGGGCACACACTGCACATATACATCCACCTGTATCTTTGCCTTCTCAAATTCAGCTTGATGTGGCTCCAGCAAATGTGGAGTCACAGCCCCATTCTCTCATAATAGACACACAACAATCACCAAATTCTCCATCACCATCTCTAGATGTGGATATGATATTCACATCAATTCCTGATTCTCCCTCTTTAAAACTCAGGGAGGAGTCCCACTCAAATCCTGGTGATCATCATCTGTTAGATGACTTGTTGGATCATCAGCCAATTCTTTCAGACTTAGTTGAAGAATCTGTGTCACCTCACTTAAAATCAATTCACACAGATTCAACAATTATGTCACTTTCACTATCTACATCTTTTCCTTCTTCAACGGATATCTCTCATCCGTTGACAAGTGGTTGTTCTTCGACGGATAAGCTTAACAGCAGTTATCCGTTGATATCATCAGTTTCCACTTCAACGGATACTCCCTATCCGTTGATGGTCTCTACACATATAACTGATTCAATTCCAAGTGTAGAAGACATGGTTACTGTACAATCAATACTAGGATTGAGGGAAGGGAGTGATATTGAGTGAGAGGCTGGGTTGCTCCCAGGAAAAATGAGAGGTTGAGAGTCAAAATATGCATGCTATTTCTTCCAGCATGGAAAAAGTAAGTGAGGGGAGTGCCACCTTAGTAGGTGAGGGTGAGGGTGTGAGGGTGTGTGTGAGCCAGGGGGAGCCCCTGATGCAAGAACATAGAGAAAATGAGAGAAAAGCAGGTACAGAAGCTATAAGGGTGGATCCAGCCATTGCCAGTGAGTCAATGATTGTGGATGATGCTGAAAAGGGAAGACAATTTCAGCAACATTACAAAGCTGAAATTGATAACATTTCCTTGGATGCTGACATTTTTACTCATCATGTTTCAGCCTATCAACTGTTGGCTGCTCAGGGCAATGTGGAGGCAGAGCAGACTTTGAACATAGTGCACACTTCAGAATCTCTTCAAAGAGACAAAGTTGCTATTAATAGCATGCCTTCTCAAGCTGGTGAGCCATCTGAAGAATTTGAAGTAAATTCTAATGATGATGACTCAAATTCTTTGGATGGGAGCATGAACTTAGGGGGAGATGAAGGCCCAAGTTCTGTTCCAGATTTACCTGAATGGGCATGGACAAAGAAATCTACACCAGGACAGTTTGGTGTAGCTTTGGTCAAGCAAGTAATGGTTATTCAAAAGGCCCTTCAGGAGACTACAGATGCTGGTACAAAGGCTATTCCTCAAGCTCATCTAGCCTCTCTGCATCTCTTGCAGTTGCAGCATATTAGACAGAATTTAAGTGTGGATGAACTCAAAAAGGATATTGCTGATCTGAAATCCTACAATTCTGAGAAGTTGGATTCAGTTATGCCTTATGGTACTATGCAAGATTTGTTGCTGAGATTGAGGAGGGAATCTGATGCTGACAAGAGGCTGGCCAAGTTGGAAACAAGAGTTCAAGTCATTGAAGACTCTGTGGTCACCATTCTTCAAAATCAACAATCTCAGACAAATCTACTATTGCAGCTGGCAAATGCACAAGGCTTGACCCCTATCCTTGATGATAACAAAAAGGGGGAGGATAAAAGGGAAGGGGAAGGAGAGCCATCAACAACAGTTCAAATATCTAAAGTGCTAGTTCCTGCCATCACCACTTCTCCAACTCTTCAAATCAAAGGAAAGCTTGATGGAATTGATCTAATCCAGATAGCAGCAACTGAGATGAAAGTCAAAGAGCAAAGGAAGAAAATTGATGAAAGGATGCAACAAATCTTTGGTTCTACAACTTCTAAATCACAATCTGTGAAGCATAGCACAAAGGTGGAGCCAATCATTATTGAGCTCAAGCCAGTAAGGAGGAATAAGGTTGGAGAAACTTCTTCCAAGAATCTGAAACCTATGGTTCTCAAGCCCAACAACAGATCCAATAAGGACTCTGCAAAGAACCCTCTAAGCCTTGCTCAGTTGAAAGAAGTGAACTTTTCTCTTCCAAAGCGTGATGAAGACAAGATTTTGGGTGGTAATATCATGAAGCACAAGGAGACCAAGGATGTGGTTGAAAGGATGAACATGGCCATTATCTTTAGAGAGGGAAAGAGTGTCTGTGTGATACAAGGACATCCCAAATTCTCAATAGCCAAGAAGGAAGAAACCAGAAGGTTGAAGGAAGAAGCTAAAAAGCTAAAGGCTGACAAAAGAGCACAAGCAAAGCTTGAAAAACAGCTAAAGTCAAGTCAAGCTGAAGAAAAGAAAGAAATTGAAGACAAGAGTGAAGATGTAGGTATGGGGGACATAATTAGTGATGATGTGGAAGAAAAAAGTAAGGAAAGAAGGGAATGGCAGAAAGGGAACAGAAAGAAGGCCAATGCAAAAAGGAAGATGGTAGATGAAACTGAAGAAACCCAATCAAAATCCAAACCACTACCTTCTATTCCTG
Organism: Apium graveolens; assembly: GCF_009905375.1. Lineage (NCBI taxonomy): Eukaryota > Viridiplantae > Streptophyta > Magnoliopsida > Apiales > Apiaceae > Apium > Apium graveolens. Next base: position 93,759,076 of record NC_133652.1, read on the forward strand.
AACCCATTGTGCCTAACCCCTTCATAAACATCCATGATGAAACAATCACTCCTAAGGAGGAACCAATTGATTGGGACACCATCAAATTGCCCACCTTCTTAACCACTTCTCCACCATCAAAGAATCTGAAAAGGAAAATCAAATCAACACCTCCTCTAACCTCAATCAAATTCACTCAGAAGCCTAAGCCTCAAGCCTCAAAGGATGATTATGTTCACAATTGTGACATAAAGGAATTTTCAGACATTGAACTCTATCTGGATGAGCTGGAGGAAGTAAGGGGAATAGATGCCTACAGACAGCTTCCAGAAAGATTAGTGTTCAAATATAAAGGAAGTGGGGAAAAGACTTGGCCTCTCTACAGGATTCTGAATGAAGGCTATTCTACCTTGGTTAGGGTCTACTCAGCCATAAAAAGGGATTCTGGCTTTACCAGGACTGCCAAAACTGAGATTCTCAACAAGATTGCCAGCATAAGGAAAACTTGGTGGGAGTCCAATGCCTTGCCTAGAACATTACTCATCCAAGAGAGAGAAATTACAATTTATAAATCACCTCATTGGTTGATGGAGTTCAGAGATAATAAAGGAGTCAGAAGATTTTTCAGACTTGAAGATCAGCTCAAGATTGCCAGTAATGAAACTCTCAAGGATATGCAATCTAAGTTGGACATCAATGAAGAAGATGAAGCTGAATTCTACAGACAACTCTAACTCTAAATAGAGGAGAATGACAGGAGGCTAGGAAAGAAAATAAGGGATCAAAGGAAAAGAAATTAATCTGCTCAGACTAAAGGAGCACCCTTGGAAACAATGTAATTCTTCAATTCTATCTCAGTATACACACTTTTACAGCACTTTTGCATTTCTACTTTATTTCAGTTTATATGTTTGTTAAGTGTTTTGTTATCATCAAGTTGAACCCAAATTTATGCCTACAGTTCTAGTAGACACAAATAGGGGGAGATTGTTAGGAATATGTGTATCAGTTTGATGATAAGTTAAATAAAACACTTAAGTAGAAATCTAGTGTTTGTAGCCTCAACGGATAAGACCATTTTGGCTATCCGTTGAAGGAGTAGCTTTACTTAGAAATAAGTTTAGTATTGTAGCACATTTCATTCTCTGTATTTAAGTTGTAATTCTTAGATGTTGTGGGAAATTATCAGTCATGTTAACTACTAGTGGATATGCAAATAGGAGGGCTAATTGTAAATATTTCATGCCTTGTAATTTTGGAAATTCAAAGTGCAAAGGTAACATATATAGTGTGATACGATACACATTCATTGATGTCACCTTTGATGTCTATTGTAACACAAAAGTCCATGTTGCACTAGGGCAAAGGAAATGTTACCTTAGGGGTCAAAGGTAACTCGAAAAAAAACAACTTAAATTTTAAGTTACCTTAGGTCTTTTGGGGGGCTATGGTAACATTATTTTGGCATGTTGTAACATTTTTTGGGTGTTGTTGTAGGCAATCTATGGTGTAGTGTGAAAAAGAAATTATCTGAGGTTACTGGCAAACCTCAAGTAAAAAGTCCAAAAAGAAACAGAAATGGTAAACAAGGTATTTCTAAGGAATCTGACTATAAGTTTGTTCCCAATGCTCCTAGAAAAACTTGTTTTAACTGTGGTAATTCTTATCAACTTGCTATTGATTGCAGGTCGAGTAAGAAAAAGAAGACTGTTATTCCTGAGTCTGATGTTAGGGGTAGATCAGTATTTTACAAATGACAAAACCCTTGTTTTCATTGTGGTAGTAGTTGACATTCAATTTATACTTGTAGTTCTTATCATAAGATATATCATAATTACTATGATCCTTTGCCAAAATTCAATAAAACTGCTTATGTGATTAATACTGCTAGTTCTACTAAATCTACTTCTGATAAGATAAATCATGATAAGGGAAAAACTGTCAGAAGTAACTCTGAATCACAGAAACTTAAGTTATCCAAAATGAGGGCCCAACAAGTGTGGGTCCTTAAAAATCCTTCTAATTAATCACTCTTCTGATTATAGGCTAACAGGAAAAATATTCTTGTCTTGGATAGTGGATGTTCAGAACATATGAATGGAAATAAATCCCTTCTATCAGAATTTGAGAGGAAGGCTGGCCCAGATGTATCTTATGAAGATGGAAATATATGACACACTCTGGGATATGAAAACTTGGTGATTAGAAAGGTGGTAATAGAGAATGTAGCTCGGGTGGAAGGACTGAAGTACAACCTACTGAGCATCAGTCAAATCACTGATAGAGGTTATAATGTGGTATTCTATGACTCTCACTGTGAAGTTGTTCATAACAAGACAAAAAAAGTTGTCTTGATAGGATACAGACATGGTAACATGTATGAAGCAAGGCTGCATAAAAGTATTGAGCAAGAAGCTACTTTCCTTATCTCCAAGGCATCAGTAGATGAGAGCTGGAATTGGCACAAGAAGCTCTCACATCTTAACTTCAATTTTATCAATGAACTTGCCAAGAAGGAGCTAGTAAGAGGATTACCAAATATGCTATACTCATCTGATGGTCTTTGTGATGCTTGCCAAAAGTCCAAACAAAGAAAAGTATCTTTCAAAAGTTGTTAGGAATATATGTGTATTAGTTTGATGATAAGTTAAACAAAACACTTAAGTAGAAATCTAGTGTTTGTAGCCTCAACGGATAAGACCATCTTGGTTATCCGTTGAAAGAGTAGCTTTACTTAGCAATAAGTTTAGTATTGTAGCACATTTCATTCTCTGGATTCAAGTTGTAATTCTTAGATGTTGTGAGAAATTATCAGTCATGTTGACTACTAGTGGATATGCAAATAGGAGGGCTAATTGTAAATATTTCATGCCTTGTAATTTTGTATAAGTGAAGTAGTATCAACTGATATTAAAGGCCTTCAACGGATGAGAAACAAAGCTTCAACGGATAAGATTCATCAACGGATGAGTGCTTCAATGGATAAAGCTTCAACGGATAAAGCATCAACGGATGAAAGCTTCAACGGATGCTTAGTTCAATAGTAGTTGATGGTGATAATTCATAAGCTGACAGAGGCACATGGGTTGACAGAGACAAACTGGAATGTGGCAGCCTCTAGGAGGAATCAAGAAAATGCAGCATTTCCATTCTGGTGCAAACAAGGAAGTATTCAAAGATTCACAGCTAAACTTAAATTGCATTGGATAGAGAAATGAAGAAGAAATATGTGAAGAATCTTTTAATTGTATTTTTATAGTTGTGTCTTCACTTGTAAACTTGGTGATATATAAACCAAGTAGCAGCTAGTAATTAGATGGTGAATTTTCCAGAGCTGTTTAGAAAAATCCAGAGAGAAAATCATCTAGTTTGTACTAGGACGCAGCTGTGATTTAATTATTTGAATCACAGATTTTCTGAAATAACACATCTCTGGTGGAACAACAAATCCACCAGAAAAGTTTTTAAGTCTGTTGTGTTCTTTACATTTGTGTTGGAATATATATCTGTCTGCATTAGCTGAAAGCAATTCACACACACTTGTTCATCAAAATATAATAGCCTAGAAACTGCTCAAAACTTGAAAAAGTTTTGAGATTTACATTCAACCCCCTTCTATAAATCTCATTGTTAGTTCACTGGGAATAGCAGCGCTCAAATGATGATTTGAAATGATAGTCTACTCATTGATCAAGGAAACTTGGATTAAACCATGAGATGATGGCACATAACATGCCTCGAGTTTAATCTATAATATTTGGTTAAAAGGATTATATTATAGTGTACATTATTCACGAAATGTTTAATCGATCACCGATTTAATTATTATTACTTGGGTAGTAATGATGTATTACTAGATGTCGCTCATTATTTATGATTTTAAATTAGATTTAAAATTGTTGCCAACGTAATAATAACCTAAAGGGTCACACAAATTATGATTGGAGGATTATTTCATTTAAATTCGGATCTAAATTAAATGTAAGTAATTCGAATAATTTGTTATTAATTAAGTGAGACTTAATTAATTAAATAAATAATAAATTCGAATTTACTATTAAATCCTAAATTGAATTATTGGGTGATTAAGTAAAGAGTTAATTAATAATAATTAGGATTTTTGGATCTATTAAAACTCTAAATTAGTTTAGGGTTAGAAGTATTTTTCTCTTTCCTATATAATATCTTTTTAAGCCTCAACTAAGGTTGGACGTTTTTATAAGATAAAAAACACAAACCCTAGCAGCTTGAGAGAGATTGAGAGAGAGAGAGAGAGAGAGAGAGAAAAGGCGGCTTCTGATTTACGAGTACTAGTACACGCTCATCCTCCGTTCGATCATTCGTGTGGATACCTTCAAGGCGTAGATCGCTTCACGACGGGATACGTGGTGATTGTTAAAAGTTTGGACCTCCATTAGACAACAGAAATCGTAAAGCTTCTTAAGGTAAACATCTTAACCACGAATTAAATATTATCTTTTCGCATGGATCATGCGATGGGTTTCGATTTTTCTGGTTTTTACAGTTTTAAACTTTGTTTCCGCTACATTTTATGCCTCAAAACCCAACAATGGTATCAGAGCTACTTGCTAAAGGTTTTAATTCGTTTGTGTTTTACTGATTTTGATGATAATATCATGTATACAATCTGCCATGACTATATGTAATTTGCATATTATGCATGTGTTGATAATCTGTCATGATAGATATTTGATATTATGCATGTGTTGATGATCTTCCATGATAAATATGATGATATTATGCATGCTGATGATCTGCCATGATAGAGATGAAGTTATTATACATGTATTGATGATCTAAGATAATTGTTGTTATAGTTAATTGTGTCCTGGCACAATAGGGAACTGGAACATATAGTATGTATATGATACATGCTTCTAAAACTGTATATAATGCAGTGGTGGCAAAGACTGGCAAATATATGATCTGTAGCTCTGAAATTGAGATTTTTGTATAACACTGGTCTTCCAAAAAAAAATTCTTTTTTTCGAGCTGACGTGGTAGCTAGACCCCAACCCGGGCCTGCTGCCCCTGGACCCTGCCCAAGGGAATGTCATTTTTATTATTCTTGTAACTGTTTAACTTCGAATGTAACTCGAGTTTTCTTATGTAAGTACATTAATATAGTTTGTTTCAGTGTAATGTACTTCTCGAAGGGGTGGTCCAAGAGGAGGAGCAACTATAAAGACAAGAAGAATGAAGACTTGTAATTGTATTTATATTTTCACCATAGATTGACCTTGATTCTTTCATTAGCTTAAAAGGATCACATAGGATAAAGGTCATAACCAAGTACGTTTACATACCGACCTTTATATATTGATGTATGAATGTATGTGTAGAATAGTTAATGATGCATGCTTTAATTAGATTAATCATGCATGAATGTATGTATTAGATACGTCACATATGCCATGCCTGCTTAAACAAGATAAAATCTGTAACGACTCAAGATTTTAAAGTTTACAAACGATCATCAGATTCTCGTGTTTATGAAACATGGAATAAAATCCGAATCTTCTTTATTTCCGACATGGGGCGATTTTGTCAAAAAATGGGTTCATTCAACTTGTAAGATTGTGGGTTTTAAGCGAGACCGATGTGACTCTCTCACTACCTGAAAATTAAACAATTGACGAGTATTGATTTGAAGTATTTTATTCAAGGAAAAATGGGAATCTCTTTATGATGGGATCATGATCGTTTTAATATTAAAAAAAACCTAAAGTTTATATTAAGTTATTTAGATGCCTTCCAATATGTCCAACGCGTTAACCCCTAGATCGATAAGGAGTGGGTTCTCCAGAGCAAAGTACTTCCATCTATCGTAGGAGATGCGTTGAAGTATATTGATACTTTCTAACTATGGGGTTTGACTTAACTAAGTTACCAGAATAAGATTGTGAACTTAGAGGCATGGAGTTTGGCGAGATTTATTAGATAAATATGAATAAATGTTGTTCCACCGAACTATCCAAGACTTATATAGTTGATATAATTGACAAATGTTGTCTACCTTATTGAATCATGTTTTAGGAGTAAATCCAAAACTGAACTAAAACGTTGTGAAATTTGGATCTTGGCTCACTAGAAAGGATATAGAAGATATTCTTTCTGAATTAATAGTTAGGGCTATTGATATGATAAAAATAGTGGGAGATATATATTTTAAATATATATGAATAATCACTTGAACATAATTTAATAATAATTTGTAGACTAATTCATTTTATATATTTTAATATTGTAGATATCAAATGGCAAACAACTCAAACAACTTCTATGTACGATCAGTCCTTGAGAAGGACAAGCTGACAGGGAAAAACTTCCTTGATTTGCAAAGGAACTTGATGATAGTCCTAAGGCAGGAGAGAAAGCTGCATGTCATTGATGTTCCTCGCCCTAGACAACAAGCTGCTTATCAGAAGCATATAGATGATAACATGGATGTCACCTGTTTGATGCTAGAGACTATGAGTCCTGAGCTTCAGAAACAACATGAGCATATGGATGCTTATGTCATGATTGAGCACCTTAAACGTTTATTTTAAGGACAAGCTCGTCAAAAGAGGTTTGATACAAGCAAAGCTTTGTATGCATGCAAACAGAGAGATCGTGATCCGGTTGGACCGCATGTTCTGAAGATGATTGGATGTATGGAGTACCTTGATACTCTGGGTTCCGCGATTGGTCCGGAAGCCCAGATAGATCTGATCTTAAAATCTTTGAACAACAACTATGCTTAGTTTGTAATGAATTACAACATGAATAAGATATACAAGACACCTACCGAATTGTTGGCTATGTTAAAAACTGTTGAGACCAACATTTAGAAGGCGTCCCCTGCTTCCATAATGATGGTGAACAAAGGGAGTGCCAAAGCGAAAGGTAAATGGAAAGGCAAGAAAAGGATGGGATCCAAACCTGCTGCTACTCCTTAAATTGCTACCAAATAGGCTTTAAATCCTGGAGGTGATGTTGCAAAGGGTGATACTTGTCACTATTGCAAGAAACCGAGTCATTAGAAGAGAAACTATCATGCCTATTTGGAGGATCTGAAGAAGAAGAAGGCTAATATAGCTTCTGATTAAGGTATTTATGGTGTAGAAGTCAATTTGTCTAATTCTATATCTTGGGTATTAGATACTGGATGTGGTTCTCACATTTATATAAATGTGCAGGAACTTCTGGCGACGGGAGAAGTCGACCTACGTGTTGGCAATGGAGCAAAGGTTGTTGCTTTAGCTATAGGGACTTATCATTTATCGTTGCCCACTGAGCTCGTTTTAGAACTAGATAACTGTTTTTACGTGTCTGTAATTTTCAGAAACATTATTCGGTTTATTGTTTGGACAAGAAGGTTTTTCATTTTTGATTCAAAATAATAGTTGTTCCTTTTTATTGAATAATGTTACCTATGGGGTTGCATATATGTTTAATGGTTTATATTTTCTTGATTTAGATACTCCTTTTATAACATAAATAATGATAATAAACGTATTAAGATTAAAGAATCAAATCAAACATACCTCTGGCATTGTCATTTAGGTCACATAAATAAGAAACGCATTTCTAAATTACATCAAGATGGTTACTTGGATAAGTTTATTTTGAATCATACGAAGAATGAAAACCTTGTCTCATTGAAAAAATGGTTAAAGCTCCTTTTACCGGACAAGGTGAAAGGGCCACCGGACGATAAGGACTCATACATAATAATGTATGTGGTCAATGCGTACGATGGAAAAAGGTGGCTTTTACTACTTCATTATTCAGTAGATATAGATATGTATACCTTTTGAAGAACAAATCCGATTCTTTTGAAAAGTTCAAAGAATACAAGGCCGGAGTGGAAAAGAAAATAGGGGAAAGTATAAAAGTTCTACGATCAGATCGTGGAGGAGAATACTCAAGCCTCGAATTTAAAGGTTTCTTGAAGGAGTGTGGTATCGTATCATAGCTTACTCCTCATGGAACGCCTCAATGGAATGGAGTTTCTGAGAGGAGAAATCGTACCTTGTTGGACATGGTGTGATTGATGATGAGTCTAGCGGATCTTCTAATTAGTTTCTGGGGTTATGCTCTAGAAACGGCTGCATATACACTAAATCGAGTTCCAACTAAATCGGTTCAAAAGACTCCATATGAGATATGGACTGAGAAACGTCACAACATGTCATTTATGAAAGTATGGGGATGCGAAGCGTTTATGAAACACTTGGTGTCTGACAAGCTAGGACCAAAATCGGATAAATGTTATTTTATGGGATATCCTAAAGAAACTAAAGGGTATAGTTTCTATAATCCTACCGAGAATAAAGTGTTTGTTGCTCGAACCGCTGTATTTCTTGAAAGAGAGTTACTTTCCAAGAAAAATAGTGGGAGGATTATAGATTTCGATGAATATCGAGATGTACAAAATAATATTGAACCAAAATTGGAAAGTGGGCATGATGTACATTAAGATATTCCTGCTCCAGAAACACAGGTTGTTCGTAGATCTAGTAAGACTCGTCATGAGCCAGAGAGATATTATGGATTTCTCTTGACTCAAGATGATGATGTGATGCTCATAGACAATGATGAGCCTCTTACTAACCAAGAAGCTATGAATAGTCCAGACTCCGAAATATGGCTAGAGGCCATGAAATCCGAGATGGAATCCATGTATCAAAATAAAGTATGGACTTTAGTTAATCCATCTGAAGGGGTAAAATCTCTAGGGTGTAAGTGGGTTTTCAAAAAGAAGACTGGCATGGATGGTAAAGTACAGACCTATAAGGCGCGACTAGTGGAAAAAGGTTCCAAACAAATTTATGGTATAGACTATGATGAGACTTTTTCACCAGCTGCTATGGTCAAGTCCATCAGGATTTTGCTAGCAATAACTGCTTACTACGACTATGAGATTTGGCAAATGGATGTCAAAACCGCTTTCTTAAATGGGAGCCTTGAAGAGGATGTATATGTTAGATATATTTGATAATGTCATGGCTAATATGTTTTATGTTTAGCTTTCAGATCTTACTTGAACAGGATAAATCAGTACTTAACTGTTGATCAGTACTTATACCGGTCGGGGATCCGGGTCGTCACGGTCTTTCTTTCCACAATATCACTTCACTTAATTAATAATAAATAACCTTATGCTGTGACCCCACACTAACACACACCACAACCCGTTATAGTCTCAGAGATGAAATTTAAATAAGTACAAGTCTTTGAATCCACAATTTAAAAGTTATTACAACCCAAAATGATTACTTGATAAATTTACAGTTAATTGCCATTATCTGCCACAAGTTATAATTATACATAATTGATTCTCAAAAGTAGATGGTCTGATCTACAATAGATCTACCTCTGCAGCTATAGCAGCTACAACATCAACGGGAAGACGCGGGACGCTTCCCACGCGCTTGCGCTGGGTCTGCTGGAGTCTGACCATCTTTCCTAACTGTTGTTGTGTGATGAAGAAATAAAGCAAGGGTGAGCAGCAAGCCCACCAAAATAATATGTATAATGATTTACAATATATGAGCCTACTCATAATACTCATGAAAGTCTTGGTCAAAAGAAATGAACCAAGTTTGATATCTTAATGCGATGAAGTCGCAAAATATTCAGTATATATATACATATATACTTTTCAAAATATTGGAAGTCCTCTTCCATGCATAATACACACAGAGTTCCAGTTTATAACTGTATATATAAAAATATCGTTGCAAGGTGATCTCATATATCTAACCTTGTCTCAACGTTTTTTTCCGAAAATCTTTGTCATTCATAAGACAATCATTAACTAGATATAAGTTTAAAAGATGAAGTTACAAGATACCCCAAAATACTTATATCTTTCCCAAATACTACTTGAACTACCCCCGTTCAAGTTATAACCAGTTTCAAAGGTTCATCACATAGATGAGACTACAAGACAAGATTTGAATAGATTCAATCGTTGAATATCATTATAAATAATGAAGTTACGAGATACTTCATTAAGTCCCGATATATAAATATATTCATATATATCTCCCATACATTTCCTGAAAACATCTGTCATGTAAAGTATGAACAGAGTTGCAATATCCAATGAATTTGGAAGGAAAAGAATTTTGGCATAAACCAGATATCTTGCTGATCAGGCAAAAATACCAATAAGTAACCTTTTCTACTAGTAGATGGATGAATCCCCCACCAGTCATCACCCTGGCCATATAAGGACCTTGTGCTGGACCGCCACCCGGCCTCTTACGCGTTGATGGACTGCCACCCAGCCACTTACACTTTCATAGACCGTACCCCGGCCTGTCGCTTATGTCGACTCAATTAGATGGGCTTACTTCCCGAACATTGGGCAAGTAATCAATTCATTTACCAAAACTGCAACCTCGTTGCGAATATAAAATACACCACAGAGCCGGATTTCCCAGGTTTTGAGCGAGTATTTAAATCCCCTTAAAAAGGAAGATCTTAAATATAAAAATGAGTTTTGGGATCCGCTCTGACTTTAAAAATCATTTTGAAGACTCGAAAACACTTTATAGAGTGTTTGGAGTAAAGCTGATTTAATGAAGTAAATCAGTCCCCAGAATATTTAGAAAATGACTGAATATTATTATTTAAATAATATTCCCATAAAGAATAATCTTTATAAAAATAATTGAAGTAGAAGTATTAAAACTTATACTTGAAACGAGTATTAAATAACCAAAGATATACTTATATGAAAGTATTATCTTTATTTGAATAATCGAAAATAAGTTTGATTATTGACACCTTATTCTTTAATAAAATAAAGAATATACCTCAGCAAATAATCGGAGTCATAGATCCTCAAATGAATATTCAAATAATATTCATTAAATAATATAAACTGAGTCATAAGCCTTCGAATGAATATTCAAATAATATTCAATAAATAATATAAAAGAGTCATAAGCCCTCGAATGAATATTCAAATAATATTCAGATAAATAAATAAAAGGAGTCATACGCCTTCGAATAATATTCGAAATAATATTCAATAATAAAATAAAGTTAAAGTTATCAAATAAACCTAATTCGATTAATAGTTTGGAAAACTATAACCATATATATATATAAATATATATATATATCCATACCCATATATACAAAATCTACTCGGGATCCTCGACTCCCGGTTTTAGAAAATATTTTCACCTTTGGGTCCCTATACTAAGGGTATATGCAAGTTACCGCTATCCTCTAGCATAGGTATTATCAACTGAACCAACAGATATATATATGGAAAGAATGCGAACCAGGCATGCATATATATATATACCATAGCATCATGCTTCAATATATTGCATCATTTGCTAATTTACCAACATGCATCTATCGCAAGATAATGCAAATACATATATTCATCACAACAACAGTTATAACGGGTAGAAAACTTGCCTGAGCGACTTGGGGTGATAAAAGGCTCGGGACGAGTCTGGTAACCTATAAACAACAAGTAAGTTGGAATTAAACCAAAATCACTTGTAAATCTATACTTTAACTAACTTAGACTCTAACGCTTGTTTTGCGCTCACTGATTCGCTTAAGTCACTCGGGTACCCTCGGCTCCACCATTTTTAATAATTTAACCTTTACGAGTTTTAAAGCGATTCCTTCGCGAGTGTCTTACCAACTGCCTAACACACTTACCATAAATGTTTCATACATTAATTAACCCTTTTTTGGTCTTTAACCTATGTTTCAAAGTAAGGCAAGGGGAAAAGTTTCGTTCGCGAAACGCCGTTACTTGAAACGGTCGTTTCTCCTAAACCGTGCATCGGAATCGAACGAACTACATATCAAAACGAAGCTCGTAACATGAGCTATCTAAACATGGCAGTGGTCATAATCTAGCAGGGGGTTCTCGGGTCCTAATGTTATGCACAAAAACAGTCCAAAGAAAATCGGACGTTACGACGGCTATGTTTACGCGATTACCAATGTTTAAACTACTCCAATTAACCACCAACCAACTCATAACCATCAATACAACAAAACTTCACCTAAAACATACCACATCAGTCCATAATCTCCAAGGTTTTCAACTCAAACAACCACAATCAAGACCTATGAACTATAATCAAGCTTCAATTACCAAAACACTTCCAAATCAAACCAAACTACTAATAATCACAATCCATGCTTCTCATTTCACAACACCAACCATTAAACTTACTAACAAATAAAGTAAAGGCTAGGGTTTGAAGTTTATACCTTCCTTGGGAGGTGTTAAGTTGCTAGGAAGCCTTAGGGAGCCTCCTACAAGCTTGATCTTTCCAAAGAAATCAAGAACACAAAGTTAGGCTTTGAAGTTTCTAAAAGTCCGATTTAAAGAACTGTAAAAATGAGGGTCTTACCATGATTATTTGGACGAGACTTGTGAACAAGAGTTGTAGGCCATCTCAATACCTTTCCAATGAGCTATAGAACACAATATTTGAGTGAGAAATGAAGGAGATACAGCAGTTTTAGTGTTCTGGTTCTGTTTTGGCCGAGAGCATGAAGAACAATGCCTTGGTTTCTTTTTGATTTTGATGAAAAATGATATGCTTGGCTTGGTTGGTTTGATTTTTGTGTTTGTTTTAGTAAATTACCTAGTTGCCCTTGATTTTGTGTGGTTAAAAAGCCACCACATCTCCTTCCTTCCCATGTCATGCTTGTGTCATCCTCATGATGTCATCCTCCCCTCCTTGTCCTCTTTCTATTGGTTGGATGACATCATCCCCACTAATCCCCTTAATTAACTTCCTAATCGTTTGCCTAATGACCGCTGATCTGTTATACGGTTCGCTTAACTTTCGTTTTCGTTTATCGTTTGAGGGATCATACCCGGGATCTTATTACTTAGGTTCCCTTAACCTTTCTCAATATATTATATTCCTTTTATGATCCTCTCCTATAATCCTTTAATTTAAATCCTTTTTATCCTGTTACCTTTTTCTCAAATCTTTCCGTATCTAGTGTATTTCCGGGAAAAATCAAAGTGTTCGGATTTGGATTCTGACGATCTTTACATACACTTATATCCCATATAAAGTACTAATAAAATCTCAGAATATCCATATCAGAACCCCTACATAGTGTGGCATGAAAAGTTTTCTCATTCAGCAAAAACACTATTCATAAGGGTTTCAAAAATTTCCCAAAAATTGGGGTTATTACAGTCTCCCCTCCTTAAAAGGATTCCGTCCCGGAATCAGATAGAAAGTGAATAGGGATACTCTCTTAGCATTGCACTTTCTAACTCTCGAGTAAATTTTCCCACATTGTGGTTCTACCATCAAACTCTTACTAGTTTGATAACCCTTCTCCTAAGCACTCGTTCCTTTTTACTCTATACCCTTCCTGGTTGCTCCATATAGGTTACGTCTGGTTGCATGTCTATGCGCTCATATGCCCCTATTTGTCTGGCATCCGAATTACACTTCCTTAACATTGATACGTGGAACACGTTATGAACTTGCTACAGGTTCGGGAGTAGGGCTAGCTCATATGCTAACTTCCCAAACGTCTTAATATATCCAAGGGTCCAACAAATTGTAGACTTAGCTTTCCTTTCTTTCCGAACCTCATCAATCCTTTTCAAGGGTTTCCAAGGGGATACCTATAACATTACTAGGCCCCCTATTTCATACTCTTTGTCCTTTTTTGAGTCAAATCAGCATACCTCTTATGTCCATCTAAGGTTACTACCAGCCGTCCTCTGATTAGATCTATTATATCTCTGGTCCTTTGGACTACTGCGGGTCCGAGCATCTTGCGCTCTACAACTTCATCCTAACATAAGGGAGATCGACATTATCTTCCCTCAAGGATCTCATAAGGTGACACCTCGATAATGACATATGATCTATTGTCGTGATATAACTAAATCCGCGTTAAGTGATCATTCCAAATTCTTTCAAGTCTATTGCACAGACTCTCATTATAGCGTTTAGCATTAGAGCTTTTACTTCTCAATACCCATTCTTTTCTAGTTCGTAATCGCTACAACCTTCCGTTCCTAATATTATACTAGTTATACTTTTGCTCGTTAGCGTTCTATAACCTTTTAATAACCACGTCAACCTTAGTATTACGAATGTGTTTCCATTCCGAATGCTACCACAACTTTATTACTCTTTTTTTTTCAGTTGTTTCTATTTCCCAAAGTTGATCAATCATATAGAAGTAAAGGAATTTGTTGAGAGATCACTATGATCATGAACACTTGTTATATCGCATAGTTAGTACAGAAGGTGGCCAGCCTTTAGTACTTGACAAGCAATTAAACAATAGATGGTATCCTACTAGGCTTCTATCACGCAGATAGATAGTCATTCGGCAATACCTCCCCTTTCTGGAAGGGTTGTTCTTCTCAGCTTACATGAAATGAAAAGAAGAGAAAAGAACGAATTGAAGAGAATTGTATATATGAAAAATATACTGCCACAAAATATCTGGCTTGGAACTTACCTCTGAACTATAGAGGTTTGTCATAGGAGAACAAAACATAAACGTATTTATATCAGCATCAAGTATTATAGCATCGTATTTCCCATGCCTAAATATTTTCGCCATTCCGTCCATCATTCTATGGACCCATGCTCTTCCTCGAGCTTATACATAATCACCTTTGAAACTCCTTCGACATCGAAAATCGAATCTGGGACCTCCTTCTATATATCACCGTTACTCGAATTCTATGCTTGCACTGCAACCTTCCTCGTATAGTAATACGACTCTCTATTGATAAGAAAGAATAAATATTCAATAGGTAGATACTCTACTTAATTAGTCTATCAATGATAACTTATACACTACCACGACCCGATTAGTGGTACTCAATCTCAACACCCATTCCAATACAACTCTCACGGTTGTAATCAGCTCATTACTCGTAGAATCATTGCTGCCTTACTATGGTCCACCACTGACCTACTGTAGTCATTCATTTTCCATGAAGTCTTAATAGCTAACCATACGGAGTCCATACATCTCGTATCTAATTCTCTTAAGGAGTTAACATAACCACCAATCACAATTCATGAAGAACACTCCAAACTCTGACGTACTTTCATGACATGAAGCAGATAAAAGTGCAGAAGAGTTTCAATCAAAGCAACGATAGCAGGTTAATACCATTCTTAATCATATGCCTTAAATAGAAGACTTAACTCAAAGGTTCGTCTAGTCCTTTTTGAAACATGGTCCTGGCTTATCTCAAGATAGGACCTTCTAAGATAGATAGCCCGTTCATGGCGATTACACGAATTAAACCTTTACCAACTACTATTACGGTTGGGTATTGCACAGTCATCAGAAGGAATGTCAATCTTCCAAACCATAATTCAACCTTCACATTTTTAACCATCATCACTGTATTCTTTTGGCACACGCGCCTATAATTATCCTCTTACCCTTAAAGTGTCGGCCACCTCTTTGGCCTTTCCTGATAGTAAAATTTCCTTACAGTCAATGTCATTTTAACCACCTCCAAATAAATTTTCTACCTTATTTCCGATCACTGCTTGAGTGAAGATGTTTTCCTTAAAATCAGATGGGAAAAAAAATATCACCATTTTTCCATAAGTTATTGCCTCAGTCTTTAGAGGCTAATCACTGTCAAGACTGACTCTCAATCATACTTAGAACATTTTTTTTATCTTAAGTCCTAATTGCCCTGAACAATTTCGACCATTACTGGTTCGATCCATACTTTCTCATGGTTTAACACGTGCCCCACTTGGCATCATTATAATTACGTCATATTTCCTTTATCCACATTTCTATTCTTGAGAATTTTGAATATTACCTTTTTCCTTATAAAACCTCTAAGGTTATCCTTCAATCGTTCCTCCTGTATTCCCTAGATACAGGGCATATCACAATACCATTTACTAATAGTAGAACCATTGTCTATATACTTCTGCAAAATTTCTCCACTGATTCTTAAAGGTTGTTGTTACCTTAACCCTTTCCCAATCATACTGTCAAAACTCATACTGTCCCTATTAAGGGTGAAATGCCAACCTTTATGCATTCCCCTAGGATTCATTTTAAGTTACCGATGTTCTATCCTTAATTCCACCTTTAAAAAGGTACAAGCATCCTTCCATGGATAAATAAAGTCATATATCCCTGATATGGGTATCTTATTCAATCATTTCCACCTCGATAGTCTATACCGAATTTCACAATAGCATCCTTATTCAAGTTAAGGTCAATCCACATGGCCTCCAAAAGATAAAAATGGTTATCCGCTTTTCTTTCCTGATTTGGTAATGATCACATGGATGATCTGGAAGATATTGGTCGTGTTCAACGTGAACTTCTTCTTAATAAATCCTTATTTACTTTTGTTGTTTATCTCAACAGTCATTTCAATTTTGGGATATCTTTCATACCTGGCGTCTCCCTTCCTGGGTATCAAGCCACCGGTCTTACACTTCACATTCTTGAAGGTCACTTCCTTCATCCAATTTTCTTAATTTCTTACTTTCTTGTCTCCTCAGTCTATCCGCGTCTCATTATTTATCCTTCGAACTATCTCAAGGTTTCTTCGAATCCTCCCAACTTACAGGGGATAATATATATGTATCTCTTATGCCCTCAACCATCAAATTTAACTCATGGTGAATCACCCTCATCCTGACGATTACTTACTTTTCTATTTCTATTACTACGAGTCTTTAGGGTTTCCTCATACCCAACTTCCTTATCATTATTTCATCAACTAACACAACATAAGCATTGATTTCAAACATCCCGTCATTCTGGATTCGTGTCCTCAGAATGAATCTTGACAACTTTTACAACTTAGATTCATAATTTATCATACTCGTCTGCCTTTGTTCTGACTCTAAAGCTTTTACACTATCTCTTTATCTTTGGGAATTACTTTCCCGAGAACAATTGACTGGACTTAAATCAGTTTATTATAATCTCTTGCTCCGTGCCTTCCTTGGCTTTTCACCAGCAGGTGGTCTCTCTCTTAGGAGGGTGAGTGATAAAAACAGTCTTTTGTGATTTGTCAATCATTTAGAATCTCAAATGATTCCTATATTTCCTTTAGCCAGGCTCTTGCCTCGACTAGGTCAACCTGTTCCTTGGAACTCTGAGAGCTTAACGATTTAAAGGTCATGAAAGAATTTCCTGCCGCATTGTCCCCTCAGGGTGGTAGTTGGGGATAATAGTCTAAGTTCTGTCTAGACAGGTCCATAAATTGCCATATAGGAGTACCGTCTCGGGTCTCCTTTCCTTACTCGACTTTCTGTTTCCTTAGTATGAAATGTTTCAACCTTCTCCCATAATCGGGGTTATCTTATACATTAAAAACCTTGTTTTCCACTCTATTATGTTATGGGTTCTTTCTTTCTTGATGGCAACCTCCCTGACTATCACACTCTGGGTTTGCCCTAAATCCTATTCCTTAAACTATGGCTCTCATCTAAGTTCTCATCCTTAAGCTCTTGAACTTTCGGAACCCAAATTCTATAGGAATACCTCATTATTCCCTTATCATCTTTCTCGATATTAATCTTTTATCTAATTGTTGGCTCTCTGCCTTCATTCATAACTTTTTTTGGCACAATATGATCTTTTCCAATAATTCGGGCTGTATTGCAATCTCAAACAGTTTTTTTTTTTCGGTACCGGCTCCGGTTACCTTCACTTCTATTTCCATTTTCTCAAAATCTCTTATAAACTCTCCAAAAGACATTATCATCTTGAGTCTCTCCTTTTTACTAAGGGCATCAGCCACCATATTGGCTTTCCCCGAATGATAAAGGATCTCCCAATCATTATTCTTGAATAGCTCTAACTGCCTCCTCTGGCATATGTTGAGCTCTTTCTACGTGAAAATGTACTAGAGCACTTATGGCTTAGGTAATTCTCGCACTTCTCTCCATACAAGTAGTGCCTCCAATCTTTAGGGTAAACTATTGCCACGAGCCTAAGCTCATGAGCGGGGATATCGAATTTCATATTACCTTAATTTTCTTGACATGTACGCGATTACCTTACCGTGCTGCATAAGCACGCACCCTAAGCCCTTGTGCGAAGCGTCACTATACTTCACAAAATCTCTTTTTCCATCCGGCAACGCTAGCATAAGGGCCATCACCAACCTCTGCTTCAGTTCTTGAAAGCTGTTCTCGCATTTCTCTGTCCATTCGAACTTCTCAGTCTTACGAGTAAGCCGCGTTAAAGGGGCTATTATCTTTACAACTTGAACGAACCTCCGGTAGTGACCGGCCAATCCTACCTCTGGTAGTCGACCAAACCATGGTCATCAATTCATCAGTGGTCCTTTATCCAATCCTGTCAGGATCCTCCATGGGATCCTCCTCAACAACTATCCCTTCTAGGACAACATCCTCAACCGCTAAATCCTCAATATCAACATCATCCGGTCCTGCATTAGGACACTCTATCGGATCCACAATCCGATCTCCAATTAGTAATAAAATATCATCGCGATGTTGCTCCTCAACCTCAGGGTTCGGAGTCCCGCTACCATATACGATAACGAACTACGCTCCTATCATGATATTTATAAGGGTTCCCATAAGGGTTTTAACTGTCAGTACTACGTTAGGTAGCCCGACTATGAACTTGGCAAGAGTTCTTATTATCTTAGTGAACTTATTATCTTAACGTCCCATCATCTCTGAGGTTTATAACGCTTAGCTCTGATACCATTTCTGTAACACCCCCAGATCCGGGGTCGGGGATCCGGGTCGTCACGGTCTTTCTTTCCACAATATCACTTCACTTAATTAATAATAAATAACCTTATGCTGTGACCCCACACTAACACACACCACAACCCGTTATAGTCTCAGAGATGAAATTTAAATAAGTACAAGTCTTTGAATCCACAATTTAAAAGTTATTACAACCCAAAATGATTACTTGATAAATTTACAGTTAATTGCCATTATCTGCCACAAGTTATAATTATACATAATTGATTCTCAAAAGTAGATGGTCTGATCTACAATAGATCTACCTCTGCAGCTATAGCAGCTACAACATCAACGGGAAGACGCGGGACGCTTCCCACGCGCTTGCGCTGGGTCTGCTGGAGTCTGGCCATCTTTCCTAACTGTTGTTGTGTGATGAAGAAATAAAGCAAGGGTGAGCAGCAAGCCCACCAAAATAATATGTATAATGATTTACAATATATGAGCCTACTCATAATACTCATGAAAGTCTTGGTCAAAAGAAATGAACCAAGTTTGATATCTTAATGCGATGAAGTCGCAAAATATTCAGTATATATATACATATATACTTTTCAAAATATTGGAAGTCCTCTTCCATGCATAATACACACAGAGTTCCAGTTTATAACTGTATATATAAAAATATCGTTGCAAGGTGATCTCATATATCTAACCTTGTCTCAACGTTTTTTTCCGAAAATCTTTGTCATTCATAAGACAATCATTAACTAGATATAAGTTTAAAAGATGAAGTTACAAGATACCCCAAAATACTTATATCTTTCCCAAATACTACTTGAACTACCCCCGTTCAAGTTATAACCAGTTTCAAAGGTTCATCACATAGATGAGACTACAAGACAAGATTTGAATAGATTCAATCGTTGAATATCATTATAAATAATGAAGTTACGAGATACTTCATTAAGTCCCGATATATAAATATATTCATATATATCTCCCATACATTTCCTGAAAACCTCTGTCATGTAAAGTATGAACAGAGTTGCAATATCCAATGAATTTGGAAGGAAAAGAATTTTGGCATAAACCAGATATCTTGTTGATCAGGCAAAAATACCAATAAGTAACATTTTCTACTAGTAGATGGATGAATCCCCCACCAGTCATCACCCTGGCCATATAAGGACCTTGTGCTGGACCGCCACCCGGCCTCTTACGCGTTGATGGACTGCCACCCAGCCACTTACACTTTCATAGACCGTACCCCGGCCTGTCGCTTATGTCGACTCAATTAGATGGGCTTACTTCCCGAACATTGGGCAAGTAATCAATTCATTTACCAAAACTGCAACCTCGTTGCGAATATAAAATACACCACAGAGCCGGATTTCCCAGGTTTTGAGCGAGTATTTAAATCCCCTTAAAAAGGAAGATCTTAAATATAAAAATGAGTTTTGGGATCCGCTCTGACTTTAAAAATCATTTTGAAGACTCGAAAACACTTTATAGAGTGTTCGGAGTAAAGCTGATTTAATGAAGTAAATCAGTCCCCAGAATATTTAGAAAATGACTGAATATTATTATTTAAATAATATTCCCATAAAGAATAATCTTTATAAAAATAATTGAAGTAGAAGTATTAAAACTTATACTTGAAACGAGTATTAAATAACCAAAGATATACTTATATGAAAGTATTATCTTTATTTGAATAATCGAAAATAAGTTTGATTATTGACACCTTATTCTTTAATAAAATAAAGAATATACCTCAGCAAATAATCGGAGTCATAGATCCTCAAATGAATATTCAAATAATATTCATTAAATAATATAAACTGAGTCATAAGCCTTCGAATGAATATTCAAATAATATTCAATAAATAATATAAAAGAGTCATAAGCCCTCGAATGAATATTCAAATAATATTCAGATAAATAAATAAAAGGAGTCATACGCCTTCGAATAATATTCGAAATAATATTCAATAATAAAATAAAGTTAAAGTTATCGAATAAACCTTATTCGATTAATAGTTTGGAAAACTATAACCATATATATATATAAATATATATATATATATATATATATATCCATACCCATATATACAAAATCTACTCGGGATCCTCGACTCCCGGTTTTAGAAAATATTTTCACCTTTGGGTCCCTATACTAAGGGTATATGCAAGTTACCGCTATCCTCTAGCATAGGTATTATCAACTGAACCAACAGATATATATATGGAAAGAATGCGAACCAGGCATGCATATATATATATACCATAGCATCATGCTTCAATATATTGCATCATTTGCTAATTTACCAACATGCATCTATCGCAAGATAATGCAAATACATATATTCATCACAACAACAGTTATAACGGGTAGAAAACTTGCCTGAGCGACTTGGGGTGATAAAAGGCTCGGGACGAGTCTGGTAACCTATAAACAACAAGTAAGTTGGAATTAAACCAAAATCACTTGTAAATCTATACTTTAACTAACTTAGACTCTAACGCTTGTTTTGCGCTCACTGATTCGCTTAAGTCACTCGGGTACCCTCGGCTCCACCATTTTTAATAATTTAACCTTTACGAGTTTTAAAGCGATTCCTTCGCGAGTGTCTTACCAACTGCCTAACACACTTACCATAAATGTTTCATACATTAATTAACCCTTTTTTGGTCTTTAACCTATGTTTCAAAGTAAGGCAAGGGGAAAAGTTTCGTTCGCGAAACGCCGTTACTTGAAACGGTCGTTTCTCCTAAACCGTGCATCGGAATCGAACGAACTACATATCAAAACGAAGCTCGTAACATGAGCTATCTAAACATGGCAGTGGTAATAATCTAGCAGGGGGTTCTCGGGTCCTAATGTTATGCACAAAAACAGTCCAAAGAAAATCGGACGTTACGACGGCTATGTTTACGCGATTACCAATGTTTAAACTACTCCAATTAACCACCAACCAACTCATAACCATCAATACAACAAAACTTCACCTAAACCATACCACATCAGTCCATAATCTCCAAGGTTTTCAACTCAAACAACCACAATCAAGACGTATGAACTATAATCAAGCTTCAATTACCAAAACACTTCCAAATCAAACCAAACTACTAATAATCACAATCCATGCTTCTCATTTCACAACACCAACCATTAAACTTACTAACAAATAAAGTAAAGGCTAGGGTTTGAAGTTTATACCTTCCTTGGGAGGTGTTAAGTTGCTAGGAAGCCTTAGGGAGCCTCCTACAAGCTTGATCTTTCCAAAGAAATCAAGAACACAAAGTTAGGCTTTGAAGTTTCTAAAAGTCCGATTTAAAGAACTGTAAAAATGAGGGTCTTACCATGATTATTTGGACGAGACTTGTGAACAAGAGTTGTAGGCCATCTCAATACCTTTCCAATGAGCTATAGAACACAATATTTGAGTGAGAAATGAAGGAGATACAGCAGTTTTAGTGTTCTGGTTCTGTTTTGGCCGAGAGCATGAAGAACAATGCCTTGGTTTCTTTTTGATTTTGATGAAAAATGATATGCTTGGCTTGGTTGGTTTGATTTTTGTGTTTGTTTTAGTAAATTACCTAGTTGCCCTTGATTTTGTGTGGTTAAAAAGCCACCACATCTCCTTCCTTCCCATGTCATGCTTGTGTCATCCTCATGATGTCATCCTCCCCTCCTTGTCCTCTTTCTATTGGTTGGATGACATCATCCCCACTAATCCCCTTGATTAACTTCCTAATCGTTTGCCTAATGACCGCTGATCTGTTATACGGTTCGCTTAACTTTCGTTTTCGTTTATCGTTTGAGGGATCATACCCGGGATCTTATTACTTAGGTTCCCTTAACCTTTCTCAATATATTATATTCCTTTTATGATCCTCTCCTATAATCCTTTAATTTAAATCCTTTTTATCCTGTTACCTTTTTCTCAAATCTTTCCGTATCTAGTGTATTTCCGGGAAAAATCAAAGTGTTCGGATTTGGATTCTGACGATCTTTACATACACTTATATCCCATATAAAGTACTAATAAAATCTCAGAATATCCATATCAGAACCCCTACATAGTGTGGCATGAAAAGTTTTCTCATTCAGCAAAAACACTATTCATAAGGGTTTCAAAAATTTCCCAAAAATTGGGGTTATTACACTGTAACAGAGTTTATTGTTTCAATAAAGTTTGTTTTCTGTTACTTAAGTTCTTAAAGTTCGATTTGAGTGTACTATACACTATATTCACCCCCTCTACAGTGTGTGTGTGACCTAACAAGTGGTATCAGAGCCTATCTGTTAACACACATATAGTTAAAGATCCAAACACAATCATGTCGGACACAGAAACTCCAACTAAGCCTACCAAAACTGAGGAACCACCAAAGACACAAATTCAGAGTCGGTATGAGACCATCAGAGTTCCCATACTGAGACCATCTGAATATCCCATATGGAAGGTAAGGATGACCATGTTCCTGGAAGCAACAGATCCAGAATACCTTGATAGAATCAAGGAAGGCCCTCACAAACCAACCAAGCTCGCTGTTGCAGTTGCAGGTGAAGCAGCAAAGACCGTACCAAAGGAGAAGAGTGATTATACTGCTGAAGATATAGCATCAATTGCTAAGGATGCCAAGGTACGACACTTACTGCATAATGCCATTGATAATGTAATGTCAAACAGGGTAATCAACTGCAAGACTGCTAAGGAGATATGGGATGCTCTGGAAACAAGGTGTCAGGGAACGGAGACAATTAAGAAGAACATGAAGATAATACTCACTCAAGAGTATGAACACTTTGACTCAAAGACTAATTAGTCATTGAATGATTTATATGATAGATTTGTCAAACTTTTGAATGATTTGTCATTGATTAATAAAGAGTATGATCTTGAAGATTCAAACCTTAAGTTCCTGTTAGCTCTTCCTGAATGCTGGGATTTGAAGGCAACGACAATAAGAGACAACTATAATCTTGATGAAACAACTCTTGACGAAATCTATGGTATGCTCAAGACTCATGAGCTTGAGATGGAACAAAGAAGCAAGAGGAAAGGAGGAAAGTCAAGGACAGTTGCTCTTAAGGCTGAAGAAGAATCCCCCAAAGCAGCTTCCTCAAAGAAAGACAAGGGTAAATCTCTTTTCATAAAGTCTGATACTGAGTCATCAAGTTCTGAGAGTGATGATGACTCAGATTCTGAAAGCTTGCCTGAGACTGATGCTGATGAGGAGATGATGAAGCTGTGTGCTCTTATGGTGAAAGGAATCACAAAGATTGCATACAGGAAGTTCAGGAAGGGAAAGAAGTTTTCCAGGAAAGGCATAAGTTCTGATAAGAAGAATTTCAGAAGATCTGAAGGCAGAGGAAGAAAGTCTGACAGAGGAGATAACACCAATGTTAAATGCTATAACTGTGGTGAGAAAGGCCACATATCTCCTGATTGCAAGAAGGTAAAGGGTGACAAAGGCAAGGCTCTTGTCACAAAGCAGAAAAGATGGACAGACACCTCAGACTCTGAAAGTGAGGAAAACTATGTATTGATGGCAAATGCTGATAAAGAAAGTGCTGAGGAGCAGTTCTGAAGCTGCTGAAACAAAGGTACCTCAGACTACTTATGCTTTTCATACTGATAATATTAATGAGTTGAGAAGATATCTTAAAACCATGTTTGTTAGTTATAGAGATCAAACTTTAACATGTGAAAGATTAACTTTTGAAAATCTTGCATTTAAGAAAAGAAATGATTTCTTAGAAAAAGAGTTAGTCATGTTCCATCAAACTCAGAAGGATAGAGATGATTCTTTTTATGTTAGGGATGAAGTGCTAAAAATGAATGAATCTCTAAAAACTGAGTTAGAAAAGGAAAGAGAGATTATCAGGACTTGGACTAACTCTGGCAAAACAACTCAAAATTTGCTAAGTAGTGGAAACTGGAAAGAGGGCTTAGGTTATGGAGAAGATAAGAATGATAAAGGAACTGAAGAAATTAAGCCTGTTGATAAGCAAAAGCCAAAATTAAAACCTGTTAAGTTTGTAACTGTAAAGTCTGAAAATGAGAAATCAGAAGTTACAAAGGAATTAACTTCTGACAAACTAAAACAGGAAAAGACAGCTGAAGTGAACATAGGCTTAATGACAAAGAAGCAGCTTAAGCATAAGCTGAAAGATGTTAAGAATGCAAACAAGGTAAAATCACCTAGGAAAAATAGGAATGGAAAGAAAGGTGTGAATAAAAGCAATAATTATAAATATGTTCCTGATGCTCCTAGGAAAACATGTCATAACTGTGGAAGTTCTAACCATCTGGCTTCTGTTTGCAGGAAGAATAAGAATATTAACTCCTTACTTTCAAAATCAGGAGTTAAGAGTCAGTCTGTTAGATACAAACCACAAAATCCTTGTTTTCATTGTGGTAGTTTATGGCATTCCATTTATACTTGTAAGGAATATCATAGTTTGTACTATGATTATTATCAAATAAAACCTTCTTTGAAGAAAGTTTCCATTGTTCCTTCTAGTGTAAATTCTGATTCAAAGTCTGATAGTGTAAGTTCTGATAAGAAAAATGTTAACATAAACTCTGATGCTAAATTCGCTGCAAATGTTAACAAACTTAATAAGGCCAAAGGATCCAAGCAAGTCTGGGTCCTTAAAACTAATAATTAGTGGTCTTTGTGATTGCAGGGCAACAGGAAAAATATTCTAGTTCTGGACAGTGGATGTTCAGGACATATGACTGGAAATAAGGCCCTGCTATCAGACTTTGTGGAGAAAGCTGGCCCAAGTGTTTCTTATGGAGATGGCAACATTGGAAAAACATTGGGATATGGCAATATCAATCTGGGAAATGTCATAAATAAAGAAGTAGCTCTGGTCTCAAGACTTAAACACTACCTACTGAGTATAAGTCAAATCTGTGACAGAGGTTATCATGTTGATTTCTTTGAAGAACACTGTAAAATTATGAGTAAATCTAAAGGCAAAGTTGTTCTGAAAGGATACAGGCGTGGTAACATTTATGAAGCTAAGCTTTCAACAAGTACTGATGGTTCTGCAATCTGTCTGATGAATAGAGCATCAATTGAAGAAAGCTGGAATTGGCATAAGAAACTCTCTCATTTAAATTTCAACAATATAAATGAACTGGTCAAGAAAAATCTTGTGAGAGGACTGCCAAAGTCAGTATTTGCTCCTGATGGTCTTTGTGAATCCTGTCAGAAGGCCAAACAAAGAAAATCTTCATTCAAGAGCAAGACTGAATCATCAATTCTTGAGCCTTATCATCTACTACATGTTGATCTATTTGGTCCAGTAAATGTCATGTCTATTGCAAAGAAGAAGTATGCGTTGGTCATAGTGGATGAGTTCACCAGATACACATGGGTGTATTTCTTGCACATAAAAAGTGAAACTGCATCTATCTTGATTGATCATGTCAAACAGCTGGATAAAATGGTCAAAGATTCTGTGAAAATTTTAAGGAGTGATAATGGCACTGAGTTCAAGAATTTGATAATGGAAGAGTTCTGCAAAAACCATGGAATAAAGCAGGAATTTTCTGCTCCTGGAACTCCACAGCAGAATGGAGTTGTTGAAAGAAAGAATAGGACTCTCATTGAAGCTGCACGTACAATGCTTGAAGAAGCGAAGCTTCCAACCTATTTCTGGGCTGAAGCTGTGCAGACTGCTTGTTTTACTCAAAATACAACACTCATTAACAAGCATGGAAAACACCATATGAGATGGTGAAGAAAAAGAAGCCAAATCTGAAATACTTTCATGTATTTGGATGCAAGTGTTTTGTTCTCAAGACTCATCCAGAACAGCTATCAAAGTTTGATCTAAAAGCTGATGAATGAATCTTTGTTGGATATCCACTTTCCACAAAAGCCTTCAGAGTCTATAATTTGAGAACAAAAGTGGTCATGGAATCTATCAATGTCTCTTTTGATGACAAGAAGATTACTGGTCTTTAAGATTTCATTGACCATGATCAGCTGAGATTTGAAAATAAAGACTCAAATTCTGATACTGAAACTCCTGACAGTCTAAGTCCTGATACTGTAAACTCTGATGGATTAAACTCTGATGTTATTGAAACTGTGGTAACTACGTCAAAGGTAGATGCACCTATGCAGGGGGAGCATACTCAAGATCCTATCACAGCTCTAGAAACATCAGAACATACATCTGGCTCTTCAAGTTCTGATTCGTCAAGTTCTGATAAGCCAAGTTCTGATAATGCTGAAAATCTAAATACTGAAGACTCCAACTCAGAGAGCATAGTTTCAGGGGGAGCATCAAAAAATGAAAATGAAGATAGCATGGATAATGGGGGAGCATCCAGTTCTAGAGATAACCTTCCATCTGCAAGGAAGTGGACAAAATCACATACACCTGATTTGATAATTGGAAATCCTGATGCAGGTGTCAGAACTAGAACAGGTACTTCAAATGAATGTCTCTACAATTCTTTTCTCTCTCAGACTGAGCCAAAGAAAGTTGAAGAAGCTCTTCAAGATGCTGATTGGGTGCAAGCAATGCAGGAAGAGTTAAATGAATTTGAAAGAAACAAAGTCTGGACCCTAGTGCCAAGACCAAAGAATAGATCTGTTGTTGGTACAAAATGGGTATTCAGAAACAAAACTGACAGTGATGGCATAATTACAAGGAATAAGGCAAGGCTGGTTGCAAAAGGATATTCTCAACAGGAAGGAATTGATTATGATGAAACATTTGCACCAGTTGCTAGGTTAGAAGCCATAAGGATATTTTTGGCTTATGCTGCTCACAAAAAGTTTACTGTCTTTCAAATGGATGTGAAAAGTGCTTTTCTCAATGGAGAATTGGAGGAGGAAGTATATGTTGAACAACCTCCAGGCTTTGTAGATTCCAAACATCCAGATTATGTCTACAGGCTTGATAAAGCACTTTATGGACTTAAGCAAGCTCCTAGAGCATGGTATGAGACTTTAGCTCAGTTTCTTCTGGAAAGTGGATTCAACAGAGGAACAATAGACAAAACACTATTCTACCTCAACCATGGAAATGACTTACTTCTGGTCCAGATTTATGTTGATGATATCATCTTTGGATCTACAAATGACAGACTTTGCAAGAAGTTTGCCAAACTGATGCAGTCAAGATATCAGATGAGTATGATGGGGGAACTTAGCTACTTTCTGGGCCTTCAAGTCAAGCAGAATGAAGAAGGCACTTTCATTTGTCAATCTAAGTACACCAGAAACTTGCTGAAGAAATTTGGAATGCAATATTATTCAAGTGCATCCACTCCCATGGCCACTGCAACAAAACTGGATAAGGATACTGGTAAATCAGTAGATATTACTGATTACAAAGGTATGATTGGCTCTCTACTCTATCTAACTGCTAGTAGACCTGATATCATGTATGCTACCTGTCTTTGTGCAAGATTTCAAGCAGATCCAAGAGAACCTCACTTAACAGCTGTGAAAAGAATCTTTAAGTATCTTAAAGGAACAGCTGATCCGGGATTGTGGTATCCTAGAGAATCAGACTTTAAACTAATAGGTTACTCAGATGCAGATTTTGCAGGCTGCAAAATTGACAGGAAAAGCACAAGTGGAAGCTGCCAATTTCTTGGAGGCAGATTGGTTTCTTGGTTCAGCAAGAAACAAAAGTCAATTTCCACATCAACTGCAGAAGCAGAGTATATTACTACAGGAAGCTGTTGTGCACAGATTCTTTGGATGAAGAATCAGTTACTGGATTATGGGTTAACATATTTCAAAATCCCTATTTACTGTGATAATCAAAGTGCTATTGCTATGACAGGTAATCCAGTTCAACACTCTATGACAAAGCACATCAGCATCAGGTACCACTTCATCAGGGAACATGTGGATGAAGGTACAGTGGAATTGCATTTTGTTCCCACAGATCAACAACTAGCAGATATCTTCACAAAACCACTATGTGAAGCTACTTTTACAAGATTGGTAAATGAACTTGGAATGGTTTCAGGTTCTTTCTCTAAATCTGCTTAGTCTTGTTCTGTGTTATCAGACTTTATGCCCAGTATTTACAGAATTAATCTCATTGTGTATTATGTGCTTAATTGATAAATGTTTTTAAGTACTGACTGTTGTCTGATATATGTTTCTAAACTCTGATAAGTGATATGTCTGTTTAAGTAATTATTCAATCCTATGAGGATAACTGTGCTAGATACTGACCTAGTAGTCTTCAATAAACAAATGATTCCATGTAAGAAGTAATTATTTCAGTGGAAATCTTATGACACTAGCAAATTCTGATAATTGAGCTTAGTTGAGTTTACTTTGTATATCTTATTACTAAGTCACAAATTAGAATAATGCTACTCATCTGTTAAGTTCTGATACTAGTAAAACTGCTGAATGTACTAAGTGCTGATAAACCTCACTTATCAAAAGAAAAAGCAAAAAGATCAAAGAATAAAATCAGGTACTCCTTTGAGATCTAGAGTAAAAATGTGGAAGGGACGACCCAAGTGCATTGCTGGTATTAAGTAAATATGCATTAGAAAAGCAAAATATTTTCTTGGTGACTTTTCACACTCTATGATTATTGGAGAAATACTTTGATAATAGCATAAATTCTGATAAGCAGTCGTGACTCACTTACACTGAGAAGCCACTGTAAAATAGAATTTTAAAAGATGCATAAAATTAGCACAAAACAGTTGAGGTGGACTCAAGCATGAACTCATTCATCAGTAGGTTTCAGGACAATGACAGCTCTTTAGCAAAATTTTAATTATGCCTTATTTCTAAGATGT
Source organism: Apium graveolens (assembly GCF_009905375.1). NCBI lineage: Eukaryota > Viridiplantae > Streptophyta > Magnoliopsida > Apiales > Apiaceae > Apium > Apium graveolens. The sequence goes on from NC_133652.1 coordinate 93,788,597, forward strand.
CCAGAAGTGAATCAGACTTTACTCTTTGTCTGTTATACACACACTAATCACTCCATATGAATGATGAAAATTACTGTGGTGGTCTATGTTATTTTAGATAAACAGTCACTGTGTCACTTTGCACAAATTCCGAGGACAAGTTCTAGTTACACGTTCTGATGATTAAGTTCTGAAGTCTATAACTCAGAACTTGTATGAGGATTTACTAAGATGGGCATTCCTTTTTCGAGTTAAGAAATTATGTTCTGATGACTGTTAAGTTCTGGTATAGGTCTAACTTCTGATTTCTCAGTCTAATCCTTTACTTGGCTTATCTGTGAATAAAATTTGGTAACAGTCTCAGTTCGAACTAGAATATATTGAAGTGGAAGATTAATAGTCACTATGATTAGGATTAATGGTATTCGTACTTGAACAGTCCACTGTTTCTTGTTTCTTGTGCGTTTTAAACCATGATTCCTCTTTCCAATGAATGTTATTCTTTTTCAAAGTCTAGGGAGACGAGGTAGAATTAATTCTACCTGTCAGCATTCAATTTCTTTGCATCTCCTGGCATTCTCTTGCCTATATAAGCAACCACTTCACATCAGCCTTCCCATCACACTTTTATAACAAACTCACTCTCGTTTTTCATTTATCATCACAAATGGCTGTATTTGGCTGGTTCTACAATTATGGTGATGAGACTGTGCATGTCTTTTTGAATGGAATTCCAACTCCATACCCTATCACCAACATTCCTCACAATCTCTGGATTCAATTTCCAGAGGTTATCAAACGTGATCTGGTGGCCGTTCGAAGAGAACTTCATCTTCATCGTCTCCGCCAGCAAGAGCGAATCATCCGACTCGCCATTCTGTTTGTCGAGAGTAGGAAGAAGAAGATGACTTAATCTCGTCTTCTTCCTGTTTTTCTTCATCATCAGCTTTGTTAGGCTTCTTAGCTACGACTAAGGCTGTTGATGTTAGGTTTAGAAGCTTAGGGAAAATCTTGTATAAGTATTAATGTAATTTCCATTTCATGAATGTATTGTCTTGATATATTAATGAAAGTTGTTTTTACTTCAAGATTTTGTCTCTGAGTTATTTTATCTTGTGTTGATAAATCCTGATTGATATTCTGATGACCATATAAATTTTGTTTTATATTAAGTTCTGATTCGTTTTCAGCACTTACTTATCTAATTTATCTTGGTCATTTTCATGTGATTTATTTTCAGAATATTAATGATGCAGTGAAAAATAATTCAATCAGTGCTAACGGTTTAAATTTTGAATTAAAACTGTTTCTCTTGATAAATGGAACGGTTTTTCCTTGAAACTAGGCAAATGGGTAAGTAATGATTCCTGTTTTCTCGAGCCCAGTAATTGTCCGTTATTACTGCATGTCTGACAGGTGTCCAACGGTAACATTTTTGTTCAGAGTATAAGTACAACAGAGAGAAGATTTCTTTAATCTTTTATTTTATTCATATTTTATCTCTCTCCTTACTTTTACTGTCTTTCTCTTTATTTCTCACGTTGGTTTTTCATACAGACATTATATCAAACACCTAACAGGCATACTTGAATCTCAATTTTTTCACATGGCACCAAAGGATTTAATCATTGATGGAGCTAAGTTTGTCCCCAACAACTATGCTGCAGTTCTTGATCACACTGAAGCTCCATCTGAATTGCACTTTGTGCAAGATCTTCTTGCACATAGTGAGGTTGGGTATGCATTAACACAGCCTGAATTCTTTTCAAGCCAACAAGTTCTGAGGTTTTGGAGGACTGGACTTTTTGATGATGGTGGTAAACGTGGAACTCCCAGTATTATCTTCCAAGTGGGTGATTCATCCTTTGTAGTCACTCCTGGTACAGTACACAGGGCTTTACATCTTCCAGAAGATTGTACTTTCTCAATTCCAGAGGACTCAGCACTTCGGGAGTTAATGGCTGAATTGGGATATGAAAAGAGTCTGACGAAATTTGGACAGTTGAAACAGGCTAATATCAGAAGAGAATGGAGTTTCTTCTTTGATTGCATCATCAAAGCTTTTGGGAACAAATGTTCGAATTTTGATGCTATCCCAATTCTGAGTTAGCACATAGGGTATGCTATTATTCATCAAACTCATTTTGATTTTGCAACTGGAATAATTGGTTTTATTGGGGATAGGATGACAGAGGATAGAGATGTTGTTTATTTTGCTAGATTCTGTCAACTTATTTACACTTATTGTACTGATAAACCTCAATTTGTCAGTTCCTCAACCCCACCTTTTAGAGTTGCAAAACGATACTTTAATGATCTGGTAAATGCTGATACTAAGAAAACAGTGGTTAGCCCATTACAGATTCCTCAGTCTGTAAAACAGATCCTAGTAAATGTTGATCCTGATACTTATAGATCTGTTTACTCTGATGTCCAACCAACCACAAACACCTAACAACCATCATCCTCAGCACCTACCACTCATTCTACTCAACCTACCCTCAGAACATATCTCAAATCCTATCTCTCCACTTCACAGACTGCTCAACCTTCATCTTCAGCACCTACTGTGAAGCCTTCATCTTCCAAGCCAAAGAGGCCAAAGAATGTTCCTCAAACATCTCAAAAGAGAAGGAGGATTGCATTGAGAGATGAATCTGATTCTGAGGAATAGGTTTCTTCTAGAGAACCTGTTATTTCTGAAGCTGAGAAAGAGATTTCTCAGAAGGATTCTGAAATTGGGGGTTCTAGGCTTCTCAAGAGGCTTAGACGAATGACAGTTCCTGAAACTCCCAAGGAATCCAAATCAGCAAAGAAGTACAAGAAACAGAGGGCAAAAAGGCCAGTTTCAGATGATGAAGAGGAAGCAGCTAAGGAAGGGGATCAGGAATCTCCGATCTCACAAGACAAGGAATTTGCTCCAGTCACTTCTTCTTCATCAACTCCATCTCAGGAAGCTGTATCTGACAAGGCTAACTCACCATCTGTGTCTCTTGTTGATCCAGGCACAAGTGCTGATATTGATGTTCAACACTTGGTTGTGTCTGAAGTATTTCTCTTAGAAGCTCCAACAGCACCAAATCCTTCTACAACACCTGTTACCGATGCTGTTCAAACTCCAGAGTTATCAACAACACCTTCTCTGCATCAAGATGCTGATGATCAGAATTTAGGTGAGCATCAGGCTATGGCTGTTGATCAGAACTTAGAACAAGATCAGCAATTAGAGGATGCTGAAGCCTCCATTGCTACTCACACTGTTGTCTTATCAGAAGATACTGATTCTTTAAGTTCTGATGCTGCAAATACTGGAGATACTGGTGATGCTGCTCCAACTGTAGATGCTGATGAAGCAGGTCCTTCAGGACATACTCCTCAACAGACTCTTCCTAAGTCTGAACTGGTTAAGAAGTTTGTTACTGGGGAAGCACCAGTACCTTGGAGTGAAACTCGTGCAGGTCAGGAGTGGACTAAGGAATGGAACTCAGTTTCATGTGTTCCAACTGAAAAGCATCTTACTGAGCACTTGACTAAAGCTGATGAAATGTTAAATTCTGATGATTTTAAAACCCATCTTAGAGTCACTGCGTTGAGTACTAAACATTTACAAGGTCTTCATTCAACTACTCATGCAGAGCTACACAAGATTCAGGAGGACTTTATCAAACAGGAACAAGTTTGGAAAATTGATAAGAAAAAGTTCTTCCAACCTACCATTGACAGGATTGCTTATATTGAGAAGACTCAAGATCATCAACAAGCTCAGATTGATGAAATTCTGAAAAATCAAGCTTCTCAGCAATCACAACTAACTGAAATCCAATCCTCGGTGGAATTACTTATCTCTCTTTAACTACCTGCTGATGCCAAAAAGGGGGAGAAGGTAATTAAGTCCAAATGCAAAACTAACAAGACACTGCAAGGAAAGGATGATGGAAATGATGACCAAGGATACTCTGGAATGGGTAGCGGTCATAGTCAAGGTAGAAGGTTAACATCAAGACAAGCTAGTCACAGGACAAGTTCTGATACTGGGAAAAGAATAAGTTCTGCTGCTGGTAAAAAGTTAAGTTCTGATGAACTTTTAGATCTTGATGAGGAAATGTCAAGACGATTATTTCTTCAAGAAAATCCAGGAATGGACTTGGAAAGTTTAAAGGAAGAAGAAGCCAGACTTAAATCAGAGAAAGTCACATCTAAATCTGAACCTTCTGGTAAAAAGCCACTTCCAAAACTCAAAGGCATTGTGATCAAAGAAAGGACACATACTGAAGCAACATTGGCTAGATCACAACCACAGATAGATCCAAGATCCAAGGGTAAAGAAAAGGTTGGTCAACCTATCAAGGTTTATGTACCTCCTGAGGAAGAAGAAATTACTGATGAAAAGGATGATCTTGCTCTGACTTCAAGAAAAGTTCTCAAAACAACCTCTGACATGGCTCAAGTTGTTCAGAGTCAAGAAATTGTAAGTTCTGATATTCAGAAGAAGCAAGTAACCTCTGACACAGCTCAAGTTAACTTGATATCAGAAGATAGACCAAAGACACTCCTACCAGGATTCACTAAAGCAAAACAGACTCAATCTTTGAAGACTACTGCAAGTGGTTTTGAAGCAAGAGTAGTTACTGGAAAGGAAGCAAGAGATAAAACTGGATTGGGAAGTGCTGATGAAAGAAGAGTACACAACACTACCAATGATCCAACTTCCTTGAGTGAACCAGGTATAGGAGCAATTCCTGAGAGATTGAATCAACTGGAATCTGTACAGATGGTTTACCATACCTACTTGAAAGAATACATCATGTTGTATTTCATGACAGATGGAAGGGTTTATCATATAAGACAAAATGTCATCCCATTGAAGTATTTTGAAGAATTGGAGCATGTACTTTTCTTACTTCAAGTGGATGACAGAATAACAGGGACTGCTACAAACTACTTAAAAGAACAGATTCAGAGACAGAAAAGGCTTTATTCTGTTAAGTCTGACAGCACATGTAATAACCCCAATTTTTGGAATTTTTTGAAACCCTTATGAATAGTGTTTTTGCTAAATGAGAAAACTTTTCATGCCACACTATGTAGGGGTTCTGTTATGGATATTCTGAGATTTTATTAGTACTCTATATGGTATATAAGTGTATGTAAAGATCGTCAGAATCCAATTCCGAACACTTTGATTTTTCCCGAAAATCTACCAGATACAGAAAGAATTGAGTATAAGATAACAAAATAAAAAGGATTTAAATTCAAGGATTATATGAGAGGATCATGAAAGGAATATAATGTATTGAGAAAGGTTAAAGAAACCTAAGTAATAAGATCCCGGGTATGATCCCTCAAACGATAAACGAAAACGAAAGTTAAGCGAACCGTATAACAGATCAGCGGTCATTAGGCAAGCAATTAGGAGTTAATCAAGGAGGTTAGGGATGATGATGTCATCAAACCAACAAGGTGTGGACAAGTGGAAGCATTATGACATGTGCAAGATGACATAAGCATGACAAGGGGTTTTGTTTTGTTGGTTGATTTTGGGCTATATAAAATTTACCATGGTAAAAAGCTAAAACATTTTCCAAGGCCAAAAAGGAGAAGCAACCAAGCAAATATCATAAAACACAAAAATTAGAAGTTGACTTTCCCATTTCAAGAAGAAAGCTCTCGGCTAAAACAAACCCAGCAACTTCAAACTGCCATATCTCCTTCAATACTCACTCAAATGTTATGTTCTATAGCTAGTTTGAAAGTTATTGAGATGTCCTACAACTCTTGTTCACAAGTCTCTTCCAAATAAGCATGGTAAGACCCTCATTTTTACAGTTCTTTAAATCGGACTTTTAGAAACTTCAAAGCCTAACTTTGTGTTCTTGATTTCTTTGGAAAGATCAAGCTTGTAGGAGGCTCCCTAAGGCTTCCTAGCAACTTAACATCTCCCAAGGAAGGTATAAATCTTCACACCCTTTAGTAATAAGTTTGAATGTTGAAGTTTGGAGATGGTTTGGATGGATGAGTAGTAATTTGAATGATAAGCATGATTCGAGCTTAATTGTTAAGTAGTTTAGTTGAATTTGGAGATGTTATAATATATGATTGGATTGAGATCCTTGAGCTTATTATAACTGAAATCAGTAGCATTGATGTGTATCTTGAGTTGTTGTTGATTGGTAGTTGGATTGATATGATTTGGAATGGTAAAAATTTGGGAAATCGCGTAAACATAGCCGTCGTAATGTCCGATTTACTTTAGACTGCTTTTGTTCATAACATTAGGACCCGAGAACTCCCTGCTAGGTTTTGACCATTACCATGTTTAGATAGTTCATGTTACGAGCTTCGTTTTGATTTGTAGTTCGTTTGATTCCGATGTACGGTTTAGGAGAAACGACCGTTTTAAGTAACGGCATTTCGCGACCGAACCATTACCCCTCGCCTTACTTTGAAACCTTGGTTAAGGACCTTAAAGGGTTAATTAGTGTATGAAACAATTATGTTAAGTGTGTTAGGCAGTTGGTAAGACACTCGCGAAGGAATCTCCTTAAAACTCAATGGTTAAATTATTAAAAATGGTGGAGCCGAGGGTACTCAAGTGACTTAAGAGAATCAGTAAGCGCAAAGCAAGCGTTAGAGTCTAAGTTGGTTAAAGTATAGATTTACAAGTGACTTTGGTTTAATTCCAACTTACTTGTTGTTTATAGGTTACCAGACTCGTCCCGAGCCATTTGTAACCCCCAGTCGCTCAGGCAAGTTTTCTACCCGTTATACTGTTGTTGTGATGTATTTATGTATATGCATTATCTTGTGATAGATGCATGTTGGTTAATTAGCAAATGTTGCGATATATTGAAGCATGCTAATATGGTATATATATGCATGCCTGTTTCGTATTCTTTCCATATATATCTGTTGGTTCAGTTGATAATACCTATGCTAGAGAATAGCGGTAACTTGCATATACCCTTAGTATAGGGACCCAAAGGTGAAAATATTTTCTAAAACCGGGAGTCGAGGATCCCGAGTAGATTTTATATATATATATATATTTATATATATATGGTTATAGTTTCAAAACTATTAATCGAATAAGGTTTATTCGATAACTTTATTTTATTAATGAATATTATCTGGAATATTCATTCGAGGACTTATGACTCCTTTATATTATTTATTGAATATTACTTGGATATTCATTTGAGGATGTATGACTCCTTAATTTTATTTAATGAATATTATTTATAATATTCATTCGAGGTATTATGACTCAGCTTATTATTTAATGAATATTATTTTGAATATTCATTCGAGGGCTTATGACTCAGCTTATTTTATTTATTGAATATTATTTGAATATTCATTTGAGGATCTATGACTCCGATTATTTGCTGAGATATATTCTTTATTTTATTAAAGGATAAGGTGTCGATAATCAAACTCACTTTTGATTATTCAAATAAAGATAGTACTTTCGTATAGGTATATCTTTGGTTATTTTATATTCATTTCAAGTATAAGTTTTAAAACTTCTACTTCAATTATTTTTATAAAGATTATTCTTTATGGAAATATTATTTAAATAATAATATTCAGATATTTTCTAATATATTGGGACTGATTTATTTTGTTAAATCAGCATCACTCCAAACATTCTTAAAAATGTTTTGCGAGTCTTCAAAATGATTTTTAAAAGTTAGAGCGGATCCCAAAACTCATTTTTATATTTAAGATCCTCCTTTCGAAGGGGATTTAAATACTCGCTCAAAACCTGAGGGATCCGACTCTGTGGTGTGTTTTATATTCGCAACAAGGTTGTTGTTTTGTTAAATGAATTGATTACTTACCCAACACTCGGGAAGTAAAATTCTTGGAACAAGTTAATGCATTAACAGGCATCGCCTGGGAAATATCGGTGAGTTCTCCTTTCCAACTAGATACGACTTCTTGGTGGAGCCGTATCAACAAGTTTCTACTGGGGGAAAGGGGGAACGAGCTTTACGTTTCAGAGTCATAGATTTCATCTGAACTAGGAGTGGCGTAAGTGGTCGAGTGGCGCCGGCCCAGCCTTATTATATTGGCCCAAATGGCCTGGAAGTTCCGCTAAGGCGGTCCATTCCTTAGGAGTTTAGTGTTTGGTTGACAAGACCACTTACGATGATCAGTCGTAGTAGTGCAACCCCACCATTTTCTACATGTAGAGGAGAACCTGTTTTGTTAAATGAATTGATTACTTACCCAACACTCGGGAAGTAAAATTCTTGGAACAAGTTAATCCATTAACAGGTATCGCCTGGAAAATATCGGTGAGTTCTCCTTTCCAACTAGATACGACTTCTTGGTGGAGCCGTATCAACAAGTTTCTACTTGGGGAAAGGGGGAACGAGCTTTACGTTTCAGAGTCATGGATTTCATCTGAACTAGGAGTGGCGTAAGTGGTCGAGTGGCGCCGACCCAGCCTTATTATATTGGCCCAAATGGCCTGGAAGTTCCGCTAAGGCGGTCCATTCCTTAGGAGTTCAGTGTTCGGTTGACAAGTAAATCCGACAGGTTCTCCTCTACATGTAGAAAATGGTGGGGTTGCACTACTACGACTGATCATCGTAAGTGGTCTTCCTGGCGCGGCAAACTCCCGTAATGAGTTCATCATCCAATTGGATATTTCTGCAACACTACCCAGAGCACTTCGATAGAAAGGCTACGGTTGGGCGATTGTTGAGTGTTGGCAGGGTCAAGTTTTCAAAATGATGTTTGCATCAAATGAAGTATCTCGTAACTTCATTTTATTTTGATGATATTTTAAAGATTTAATCTATTAAAATCTGGTCTTGTAGTCTCATCTATGTGATGAACTTTTGAAACTAATTATAACTTGAACGGTGGTAGTTCAAGTAGTATTTGGAAAAGATATAAGTATATTGGAGTATCTTGTAACTTCATCTTTTAAACTTATATCTAGTTAATGGTTGTCTTATGAATGACAAAGACTTTCAGAAAAACGTTGAGACAAGGTTAGATATATGAGATCACCTTGCAACGATATTTTTATACAGTTATAAACTGGAACTTTGTGTATATTATGCATGGAAGAGGACTTCCAAGATTTTGAAAAGTATATATATATATATACTGAATATTTTGCGACTTCATCGCATTAAGATATCAACTTGGTTCATTTCTTTTGACCAAGACTTTCATGAGTACTATGAGAAGGCTCATATATTGTTAATCATTATACATATTATTTTGGTGGGCTTGCTGCTCATCCTTGCTTTCTTCTTTCATCACACAACATCAGATAGATAAGATGAACAGGACCAAGCTCCCAATTCGCAAGCGGATAGGAAACGTTCCGCAGCTTTCTGGAAGCGTTGAGGCCGCTGTAGCTGAGGTAAAAATTACCAATAGGCTAGGCTTCAACTTTTGATGTACCAGATTTATGTATATTTATGAATTGTAATAATGGCAAAGAAATGTAAATTTATTCAGAAACCCTTTTAAGGTGTATTGGAATATAATTGTGGAATAAAACGACTTGTGATTATTTTTTGGATATTCATCTCTGAGACTATAACTTGTGGTGTGTGTGTTTATTGTGGGGTCACAGTACAGAGTAGTTGATTATTTATTAAGATTGGGTGTTATTAAGGGAAATGGAACTCGTGACAACCCGGATCCCCGACCCCGGATTTGGGGGTGTTACAGAAGTGGTATCAGAGCTAAGCGTTATAAACCTCAGAGATGATGTGACGTTAAGATAATAACTAAGATAATAAGAACTCTTGCCAAGTTCATAGTCGGGCTACCTAACGTAGTACTAACAGTTAAAACCCTTATGGGAACCCTTATAAATATCGTGATAGAAGCGTAGTTCGTTATCGTATATGGTAGCGGGACTCCGAACCCTGAGTTTGAGGAGTAACAACGTGATGATGTTTTATTACTAATTGGAGATCGGATTGTGGATCCGATAGAGCGTCCTAACGCAGGACCGGATGATGTTGATATTGAGGATGTAGCGGTTGAGGATGTTGTCCTAGAAGGGATTGTTGCTGAGGAGGATCCCGTGAAGGATCCTGACAAGAATGAATAAAGGACCACTGAGGAATTGATGACCATGGTTAGGGCAACTCCCAGAGGTAGGATTGGCCGGTCACTACCAGAGGTTCGTTCAAGTTTGTAAAGATAGTAGCCCCTTTAACGCGGCTTACTCGTAAGACTGAGAAGTTCGAATGGACAGAGAAATGCGAGAACAACTTTTAAGAACCGAAGCAAAGGTTGGTGACGTTCCCTATGTTGGCGTTGCCGGATGGAAAATGAGATTTTGTGAAGTGTAGTGACGCTTCGCATAAGGAATTAGGGTGCTTCTTATACAGCACAGCAAGGTAATCGCGTACGCGTCAAGACAATTAAGGGAATATAAAATTCGATATCCCCACCCATGAGCTTGGGCTCATGGCAATAGTTTTGCCCTAAAGATTTGAGGCACTACTTGTATGGAGAGAAGTGCGAGATTCACAAACCATAGGAGCTCTAGTACATTTTTACGTAGAAAGAGCTCAACATACGCCCGAGGAGGCGGTTAGAGCTAATCAAGAATTATGATTGGGAGATTCTATATCATTCGGGGAAAGCCCATGTGGTGGCTGATGCCCTTAGTGTAAAGGAGAGACTCAAGATGATAATGTCTTTGGGAGAGTTGATAAGAGATTTTGAGAAAATGGAAATAGATATGAAGGTAACCGGAGCCGGTACCGAAAAGCTGTTTGAGATTGCAATACATACCGAATTTTTGGAAAAGAACATATTGTGCCAGAAAAAGTGATGAATGAAGGCAGAGAGTCAATGACTGGAAAAGAGATCCACACCGAGAAAGATGATAAGGGGATAGTGAGGTGTTCCTACAGAAATTGGGTTCCAAAATTTCAAGAGCTTAAGGATGAGAACTTAGATGAGAGCCATAGTTTGAGGAATAAGATTTAGGGCAAACCCTGAATGTGATAGTCAGGGAGGTTGCCATCAAGAAAGAAAGAACCCATAACATAATAGAGTGGAAAACAAGGTTTTTAATGTATAAGATAACCCCGATTATGGGAGAAGGTTGAAACATTTCATACTAAGGAAACAGAAAGTCGAGTAAGGAAAGGAGACCCGAGATGGTACTCCTATACGACAATTTATGGACCTGTCTAGACAGAACTTAGACTATTATCCCCAACCACCACCCTGAGGAAACAATGCGGTGAGAAATTCTTTCAGGACCTTTAAGTCGCTAAGCTCTCAGAGTTCCAAGGAACAAGCTGACCCAGTCGAGGCAAGAGCCTGGCTAAAGGAAATACAGGAATCATTTAAGATTCTAAATGATTGACGAATCACAAAAGACTATTTTTGTCACTTACCCTCCTAAGAGAGAGGCCACCCGCTGGTGAAAGACCAAGGAAGGCACGGAGCAAGAGATTATAATAAACTGATTTAAGTTCAATCAATTGTTTTTAGGAAAGTACTTCCCAAGGTTAGGGAGATAGTGTAAAAGCTTTAGAGACAGAACAAAGGCAGAAGAGTATGATGAATTATGAATCTAAGTGGTAAAAGTTGTCAAGATTCGTTCTGAGGACACGAATCCAGAATGACGGGATGTTTGAAATCGATGCTTATGTTGGGTTGGTTCATGAAATAATGATAAGAGAAAGGAAAATAAAAAGAAACTGAAGTCGAAAGGAATTTAAAGGCAAGAGAGTTTGAGGAATGATAAGGGAGTTGGGTATGAGGAAACCCTAAAGACTCGTAGTAATAGAAATAGAAAAGTATGTAATCGTCAGGATGAGGGTGATTCACCATGAGTTAAATTGATAGTTGAAGGTATAAGAGATACATATATTTCATCCAAGGATTCGAGGAAACCTTGAGATAATTCGAAGGATAAATAATGAGACGCGGATAGACTGAGGAGACAAGGAAGTAAGAAATTAGGAAAAATTGGATGAAGGAAGTGACCTTCAAGAATGTGAAGTGTAAGACCGGTGGCTTGATACCCAGAAAGAGAGACGCCGTGTATGAAAGATATCCCAACATTGAGGTGACTGTTGAGATAAATAACAAAAGTAAATAAGGAATTATTAAGAAGAGGTTCACGTTGAACACGACCAATATCTTCCAGAACATCCTTGTTATCGTTACCAAATTAGGCAAGAAAAGCGGATAACCGTTGTTATCTTTTGAAGGCCATATGGGTTGACCTCAGTTTGAATATAGATGTTATTGTGAAATTAGACATGTACTACCGAGGTGGGAATGATTGAATAAGACACCCTTATCAGGGATATATGACTTGATTTATCCATGGAAGGATGCATGTACTTTTTTTAAAGGTAGGAATTAAGGATAGAACATCGGTAACTTAAAATGAATCCTAGGGGAATGCATAAAGGTTGGCATTTCACCCTTAATAGGGACAGTATGAGTTTTGACAGTATGATTTGGAAAGGGTTAAGGTAACAACAACCTTTAAGAATTAGTGGAGAAATTTTTCAGAAGTATAGACAATGGTTCTAGTATTAGTAAATGGTATTTTGATATGCCCTGTATATAGGGAATACGGGAGGAACGATTGAAGGATAACCTTAGAGGTTTTACAAGGAGAAAGGTAATATTCAAAATTCTCAAGAATAAAAATGTTGATAAAGGAAATATGACATAATTATAATGATGCCAAGTGGGGCACGTGACCACGAGAAAGTATGGATCGAACCAGTAAAGGTCGAATTTGTTCCAGGCAATTAGGACCTAAGATTAAAGATGTTCTAAGTATGATTGAGAGTCAGTCGTGACAGTGATTAACCTCTAAAGACTGAGGCAATAACTTATGGAAAAATGGTGATTTTTTTTCTCATCAGATTTTAAGGAAAACATCTTCACATAAGCTGTGATTGAAATGAGGTAGAAAATTTATTTGGAGGTGGTTAAAATGACATTGACTGCAAGGAAATTTTACTATCAGGAAGGGCCAAAGAGGTGGCCGACACTTTAAAGTTAAGAGGATAATTATAGGCGCTTGTGCCAAAGGAATACATTGATGATGGTTAAAGCTATGCAGATTGTATTATGGTTTGGAAGATTGACATTCCTTCTGATGACTGTGCAATACCCAACCGTAATAGTAGTTGGTAAAGGTTTAATTCGTGTAATCGCCATGAGCGGGCTATCTATCTCAGAAGATACTATTTTGAGATAAGTCAGGACCATGTTTCAAAAAAAAGGACTAAACGAACCTTTGAGTTAAGTCTTCAATTGAAGGCATACGATTAAGAATGGTATTAACCTGCTATCGTTGCTTTGACTGAAATTCTTCTGCAATTTTATCTACTTCATGTCATGAAAGTACGTCAAGTTCAGGAGTGTTCTTCATGAATCATGAACGGTGATCATGTTACCTCCTTAGAAGAATTAGATACGAGATGTATAGACTCCGTATGGTTAGCTATTAAGACTTCATGGAAAATGAATGACTACAGTAGGTCAGTGGTGGACCATAGTAAGGCAGCAATGATTCTGCGAGTAATGAGCTGATTACAACCGTGAGAGTTGTATTGGAATGGGTGTTGAGATTGAGTACCACTAATCGGGTCATGGTAGTGTATAAGTTATCATTGATAGACTAATTAAGTAGAGTATCTACCTATTGAATATTTATTCTTTCTTATCAATAGAGAGTCGTATTATTATACGAGGAAGGTTGTGGTGCAAGCATAGAATTCTAGTAACGATGATGTCTAGAATGAGATCCCGGGTACGATTTTCGATATCGAGGGAGTTTCAAAGGTGATTGTGTATAAGCTCGAGGAAGAGCATGGGTCCATAGAAGGATGGACGGAATAGCAAATATTTAGGCATGTGAAATATGATGCTATAATGCTTGATGTTGATATATATACACATATGTTTTGTTCTCCTATGACAAACCTCTATAATTCAGAGGTAGGTTCCAAGCCAGATATTTTTTGGCAGTATATTTTTTTCATATATACAATTCTCTTCAATTTGTTCTTTTCTCTTCTTTTCATTTCATATAAGCTGAGAAGAACAACCCTTCCAGAAGGGGAGGTATTGCCGAATGACTATCTATCTGTGTGATAGAAGCCGAGTAGGATACCAGCTATTGTTTAATTGCTTGTCAAGTACTAAAGGTTGGCCACCTTCTGTACTAACTATGCGATATAACAAGTGTTCATGATCATAGTGATCTCTCAATAAATTCTTTTACTTCTATATGAAGGACCAAGCTTTCAAAGATGGAAGCAGCTAAAGGAAGTAGTATCAGTACGGTGGTATTCCGATTCTAACGCGTATTGATACTAAGGTTGACGTGGTTATTAAAAGGTTATAGAATGCTAACGAGCAGAAGTATAACCAGTATAATATTAGGAACGGAAGGTAGTAGCGATTACGAACTGGAAAAGAATGGGTATTGAGAAGCAAAAGCTCTAATGCTAAAAGTTATAATGAGAGTCTGTGCAATAGACTTGAAAGAAATTGGAATGATCACTTAACATGGATTGAGTTTCTTACGACAATAGATCATATGTCATTATCGAGATGTCGCCTTATGAGATTCTTGAGGGAAGATAATGTCAATCTCCCTTATGTTAGGATGAAGTTGTAGAGCGCAAGATGCTCGGACCCGCAGTAGTCCAAAGGACCAAGGATATAATAGATCTAATCAGAGGACGGCTGGTAGTAGCCCGAGATGGGAACATAAAGTATGTTGATTTGACACGAAAGGACAATGAATAGGAAGTAGGGGACCTAGTGTTGTTATAGGTATCCCCTTGGAAAGGATGGATGAGGTTCGGAAAGAAAGGAAAGCTAAGCCCACGAATTGTTGGACCCTTTGAGGTATTAAGACATATTGGGAAGTGAGCATATGAGCTAGCCCTACCCCCGAACATGTAGCAAGTTCATAACGTGTTCCACGTATCAATGTTAAGAAAGTGTAATTCGGATGCCAGATAAATAGGGGCATACGAGCGCATAGACATGCAACCCGACGTAACCTATATGGAGCAACCAGGAAGGGTTATAGAGTGAAAAGGAACAAGTGCTTAGGAGAAGAGTTATCAAACTAGGCAGAGTTTGGTGGTAAGACCACAATGTGGGAAAATTTACTCGAGAGTTAGAAAGTGCAATGCTAAGAAAGTATCCCTATTCATTTTCTATCTGATTCCGGGACGGAATCCTTTTAAGAAGGGGAGACTGTAATAACCCCAATTTTTGGAATTTTTTTGAAACCCTTATGAATAGTGTTTTTGCTGAATGAGAAAACTTTTCATGCCACACTATGTAGGGGTTCTGTTATGGATATTCTGAGATTTTATTAGTACTCTATATGGTATATAAGTGTATGTAAAGATCGTCAGAATCCAATTCCGAACACTTTGATTTTTCCCGAAAATCTATCAGATACAGACAGAATTGAGTATAAGATAACAAAATAAAAAGGATTTAAATTCAAGGATTATAAGAGAGGATCATGAAAGGAATATAATGTATTGAGAAAGGTTAAAGAAACCTAAGTAATAAGATCCCGGGTATGATCCCTCAAACGATAAACGAAAACGAAAGTTAAGCGAATCGTATAACAGATCAGCGGTCATTAGGCAAGCAATTAGGAGTTAATCAAGGAGGTTAGGGATGATGATGTCATCAAACCAACAAGGTGTGGACAAGTGGAAGCATTATGACATGTGCAAGATGACATAAGCATGACAAGGGGTTTTGTTTTGTTAGTTGATTTTGGGCCATGTAAAATTTACCATGGTAAAAAGCTAAAACATTTTCCAAGGCCAAAAAGGAGAAGCAACCAAGAAAATATCATAAAACACAAAAATTAGAAGTTGACTTTCCCATTTCAAGAAGAAAGCTCTCGGCTAAAACAAACCCAGCAACTTCAAACTGCCATATCTCCTTCAGTACTCACTCAAATGTTGTGTTCTATAACTCGTTGGAAAGGTATTGAGATGTCCTACAACTCTTGTTCATAAATCTCTTCCAAATAAGCATGGTAAGACCCTCATTTTTACAGTTCTTTAAATCGGACTTTTAGAAACTTCAAAGCCTAACTTTGTGTTCTTGATTTCTTTGGAAAGATCAAGCTTGTAGGAGGCTCCCTAAGGCTTCCTAGCAACTTAACATCTCCCAAGGAAGGTATAAATCTTTACACCCTTTAGTAATAAGTTTGAATGTTGAAGTTTGGAGATGGTTTGGATGGATGAGTAGTAATTTGAATGATAAGCATGATTCGAGCTTAATTGTTAAGTAGTTTAGTTGAATTTGGAGATGTTATAATATATGATTGGATTGAGATCCTTGAGCTTATTATGACTGAAATCAGTAGAATTGATGTGTATCTTGAGTTGTTGTTTATTGGTAGTTGGATTGATATGATTTGGAATGGTAAAAATTTGGGAAATCGCGTAAACATAGCCGTCGTAATGTCCGATTTACTTTAGACTGCTTTTGTTCATAACATTAGGACCCGAGAATTCCCTTCTAGGTTTTGACCATTGCCATGTTTAGATAGTTCATGTTACGAGCTTCGTTTTGATATGTAGTTCGTTTGATTCCGATGTACGGTTTAGGAGAAACGGCCGTTTTAAGTAACGGCGTTTCGCGACCGAACCATTACCCCTCGCCTTACTTTGAAACCTTGGTTAAAGACCTTAAAGGGTTAATTAGTGTATGAAACAATTATGTTAAGTGTGTTAGGCAGTTGGTAAGACACTCGCGAAGGAATCTCCTTAAAACTCGTAATGGTTAAATTATTAAAAATGGTGGAGCCGAGGGTACTCGAGTGACTTAAGAGAATCAGTAAGCGCAAAGCAAGCGTTAGAGTCTAAGTTGGTTAAAGTATAGATTTACAAGTGACTTTGGTTTAATTCCAACTTACTTGTTGTTTATAGGTTACCAGACTCGTCCCGAGCCATTTGTAACCCCCAGTCGCTCAGGCAAGTTTTCTACCCGTTATACTGTTGTTGTGATGTATTTATGTATATACATTATCTTGTGATAGATGTATGTTGGTTAATTAGCAAATGTTGCGATATATTGAAGCATGCTGATATGGTATATATATGCATGCCTGTTTCGTATTCTTGCCATATATATCTGTTGGTTCAGTTGATAATACCTATGCTAGAGAATAGCGGTAACTTGCATATACCCTTAGTATAGGGACCCAAAGGTGAAAACATTTTCTAAAACCGGGAGTCGAGGATCCCGTGTAGATTTTATATATATATATTTATATATATATATATGGTTATAGTTTCAAAACTATTAATCGAATAAGGTTTATTCGATAACTTTATTTTATTAATGAATATTATCTTGAATATTCATTCGAGGACTTATGACTCCTTTATATTATTTATTGAATATTACTTGGATATTCATTTGAGGATGTATGACTCCTTTATTTTATTTAATGAATATTATTTATAATATTCATTCGAGGTATTATGACTCAGCTTATTATTTAATGAATATTATTTCGAATATTCATTCGAGGGCTTATGACTCAGCTTATTTTATTTATTGAATATTATTTGAATATTCATTTGAGGATCTATGACTCCGATTATTTGCTGAGATATATTCTTTATTTTATTAAAGGATAAGGTGTCGATAATCAAACTCACTTTTGATTATTCAAATATAGATAGTACTTTCGTATAGGTATATCTTTGGTTATTTTATATTCATTTCAAGTATAAGTTTTAAAACTTCTACTTCAATTATTTTTATAAAGATTATTCTTTACGGAAATATTATTTAAATAATAATATTCAGATATTTTCTACTATATTGGGACTGATTTATTTTGTTAAATCAGCATCACTCCAAACATTCTTAAAAATATTTTGCGAGTCTTCAAAATGATTTTTAAAAGTTAGAGCGGATCCGAAAACTCATTTTTATATTTAAGATTCTCCTTTCGAAGGGGATTTAAATACTCGCTCAAAACCTGAGGGATCCGACTCTGTGGTGTGTTTTATATTCGCAACAAGGTTGTTGTTTTGTTAAATGAATTGATTACTTACCCAACACTCGGGAAGTAAAATTCTTGGAACAAGTTAATTCATTAACAGGCATCGCCTGAGAAATATCGGTGAGTTCTCCTTTCCAACTAGATACGACTTCTTGGTGGAGCCGTATCAACAAGTTTCTACTGGGGGAAAGGGGGAACGAGCTTTACGTTTCAGAGTCATAGATTTCATCTGAACTAGGAGTGGCGTAAGTGGTCGAGTGGCGCCGGCCCAGCCTTATTATATTGGCCCAAATGGCCTGGAAGTTCCGCTAAGGCGGTCCATTCCTTAGGAGTTTAGTGTTTGGTTGACAAGTAAATCCGACAGGTTCTCCTCTACATGTAGAAAATGGTGGGGTTGCACTACTACGACTGATCATCATAAGTGGTCTTCCTGGCGCGGAAAACTCCCGTAATGAGTTCATCATCCAATTGGATATTTCTGCAACACTACCCAGAGCACTTCGATAGAAAGGCTACGGTTGGGCGATTGTTGAGTGTTGGCAGGGTCAAGTTTTCAAAATGATGTTTGCATCAAATGAAGTATCTCGTAACTTCATTTTATTTTGATGATATTTTAAAGATTTAATCTATTCAAATCTGGTCTTGTAGTCTCATCTATGTGATGAACTTTTGAAACTAATTATAACTTGAACGGTGGTAGTTCAAGTAGTATTTGGAAAAGATATAAGTATATTGGAGTATCTTGTAACTTCATCTTTTAAACTTATATCTAGTTAATGGTTGTCTTATGAATGACAAAGACTTTCAGAAAAACGTTGAGACAAGGTTAGATATATGAGATCACCTTGCAACGATATTTTTATACAGTTATAAACTGGAACTTTGTGTATATTATGCATGGAAGAGGACTTCCAAGATTTTGAAAAGTATATATGTATATATACTGAATATTTTGCGACTTCATCGCATTAAGATATCAACTTGGTTCATTTCTTTTGACCAAGACTTTCATGAGTACTATGAGAAGGCTCATATATTGTTAATCATTATACATATTATTTTGGTGGGCTTGCTGCTCATCCTTGCTTTCTTCTTTCATCACACAACATCAGATAGATAAGATGAACAGGACCAAGCTCCCAATTCGCAAGCGGATAGGAAACGTTCCGCAGCTTTCTGGAAGCGTTGAGGCCGCTGTAGCTGAGGTAAAAATTACCAATAGGCTAGGCTTCAACTTTTGATGTACCAGATTTATGTATATTTATGAATTGTAATAATGGCAAAGAAATGTAAATTTATTCAGAAACCCTTTTAAGGTGTATTGGCATATAATTGTGGAATAAAACGACTTGTGATTATTTTTTGGATATTCATCTATGAGACTATAACTTGTGGTGTGTGTGTTTATTGTGGGGTCACAGTACAGAGTAGTTGATTATTTATTAAGATTGGGTGTTATTAAGGGAAATGGAACTCGTGACAACCCGGATCCCCAACCCCGGATTTGGGGGTGTTACAGCACATATGTTCCAAAGTACAGAGATCACAATGGTGATATTGTTGATATAAAGCCTAATACTGCACAGATCAGAACATATCTTGGTATTAAGGGACTTGAATTCAATCTGGAGTCTGACAAAGCTTATGTCATAAGACTAGATCAGGAGTTGAGAAAAGCAAAGATCAATGATCTCAGAGCTGCAATCTTTCAAACTGGTGAAGATACTGCAGAGCTTAAAGATGTCAAAAGGAGAATGATTGATGAACTCAGATATGCTGAGAAATGTTTGTTGAAGAACTATCTCAGAACAACTCCTGACATCAGAGAGATCAGAAGATGATGAAACCAAGTCGAAGATCTACAACTGCTTAAATTCTGATATGTGTACAGACTGAAGTTGTTATCAGAAGTTGAATATTGGTAAAGCTTTAAGGACTGTAAGTTGTAGTTATCTAGTCTAATTCTCATGCATTTGTACTTAATGTTTTTGACATCATCAAATATCTGTTAAACTTGTATATTATGCTAATTTACAAGTTGGGGAGATTGTTAGATATATTTGATAATGTCATGGCTAATATGTTTTATGTTTAGCTTTCAGATCTTACTTGAACAGGATAAATCAGTACTTAACTGTTGATCAGTACTTATACTGGAAGTCAGGACTTAAGGATATCAGTACTTATGTTATCAGGAGATAATCATCAGAAGATAGATATCAGAACTTAAGTGCTGAAGAACGATCAGATAAGGACAGTAGCTGATTAAAGGAAAGAAGATCAAGATAAACATAAGAAGAGATATGCATGAAGAAGGAATTCCGTGAAGAATGGAATACTTGGAAGAAAAGATATCTGATTGATATATTTTAGGAAGCAGAATTATATTCCATATCAATTAGCGATTATCTTGTAACTTTGTAGTATATAAACACAAACATAGGGTTTACACTATAAGTGTTATCATAATTCGAGAAGATTATTCATTGTAACCCTAGCAGCTCTCGTGATATTGTTCATCACTGAGAGGTAACAGTTCCATACTGTAACAGAGTTTATTGTTTCAATAAAGTTTGTTTTCTGTTACTTAAGTTCTTAAAGTTCGATTTGAGTGTACTATACACTGTATTCACACCCTCTACAGTGTGTGTGTGACCTAACAGTATACATGATACAACCTGAGGGTTTTTTCGATCCCAAGTTTGCTAAGATGGTCTGTAAGTTGCTTTGATCTATTTATGGATCGAAGCAAGCCTCAAGGAGATGGAATCGTCATTTTGATAATACAGTCAAAGAATTTGGCTTTATTCAAAACGAAGATGAACCATGTGTTTACAAGAAGGTTAGTGGGAGCCATATGGCATTCTTAGTACTATATGTAGATGACATATTACTAATAGGGAATGACATACCTTCTCTACAGGCTGTTAAGACTTGGTTGAGAAATAGTTTCTCGATGAAGGACTTAGGAGATGCTACCTATATATTAGGGATCAAGATCTACAGAGTTAGATCAAGGAGATTAATCGGCCTAAGTCATAGTACATATATTGACAAAGTATTGCATCATTTTGGGATGTAAGAGGAAAAAGAGGATATGTCACGATGTCTCATGGGATAGTGATCTTAAAATATAACTGCCCTAAATCATTAGATAATAAGGGCTGTATGAGCAAAGTTCCATATGCTTCGGCAATTGGATCTATAATATATGCGATGATATATACTCATCCTGATGTTTCCTATGCCTTGAGCATGACGAGCAAATACCAATCTAATCTAGGTGAGGGTCATTGGACAACTATCAAGAATATTCTTAAGTACCTAAAGAGGACTAAAGATTCATTCTTCGTGTATGTAGGAGATGAGAAGCTAGTTGTAAATGGTTACACTGATGGTAGCTTCTATACAGACAAAGATGATTCAGTATCTCAATCAGGTTTTGTGTTTTGCCTTAATGAAGGTGCTGTAAGCTGGAAGAGTTCAAAGCAAGAGATAATAGATGATTTTACAATGGAAGCTGAGTATATTGTTGTTAGTGAAGCAGCCAAAGAGGCTGTTTGGATGCGGAAATTCATAACGGGACTTGGTGTGGTTCCATCGATCGCATATCCAGTTGATCTTTATTTTGATAACAATGGAGCCATTGCGCAAGATAAAGAACCAAGGGCCCATTCCAGAGCAAAGCATAAACTTAGAAAATATCACATTTTTCGAGAGATTAATGAGAGAGGATTTATACATATATGTAAAGTGCATACCGATGATAATGTTGCAGACTCACTGACTAAGGCTTTTTCGCAGCAGAAGCACGACGGTCGTACTAGTTTCATGGGTATTAGATATATGGGTGATTGGTTCTAGTGCAAGTGGGAGATTTTTAGTGTTTGTGCCCTAGAGAGACAACACTATTATGTTTTATTTATGGCATTTGGATTATTAATGTTTATGTTCTATCGATTATTCTTTTAATAATTTATTAAGTCTTAATTTACTGCGATATAAATATTAGATTAATAAATGTCCTTGGAATATGATATGAATTATATATCTCTAAGTATGTGACTTAGAAATGAGATTGTGAATAGTATCGATATTCCCAAATATCCCTAGTCGAGTATTATTATTATTAAGGGACAATAATAATGCATTAAGACTAGTGTGTTTGTTGACTGATGAGCACATCTCATTGATCATAGGTATTAAGATACTAAAGTCGAAAACACAAGCAGGTGTAAATATACATGGTGCTGGATAGACCCAATGTGAGATTCTACATGTCGGTTGTGTCATAAGTAATTCTCATTGTGATAATGATGTAATGGTCCTTCGACTTGAAATCATTATAATTCTACATGATGATTAATATACTTTGATTACATCAAAAGTTATATTTGACCGGGTATTGATAAAAGTGGACTTCGGGTATATTAGGAATCATGTGAGAAATATGAATGATCAAGAAAGGATATAACCCGCCTAATTTTGGAGAGATATTATTGACCTCTTGTGTGAGCTAGACTATGAAATGCGTGGCACCGCGCACAAATATTGATTTGAAATGATAGTCTACTCATTGATCAAGGAAACTTGGGTTAAACCATGAAGAGGATGACACATAACATGTCTCGAGTTTAATCTATAATATTTGGTTAAAAGGATTATATTACATTGTATATTATTCACGAAAGGTTTAATCGATCACCAATTTAATTATTCTTACTTGGTAGCAATGATGTATTACTAGATGTCGCTCATTGTTTATGATTTTAAATTAGATTAAAAATTATTGTCAACATAATAATAACTTAAAGGGTCACACAAAGAATGATTGGAGCATTATTTAATTTAAATTCAGATTTAAATTAAATGTAACTAATTCGAATAATTTGTTATTAATCAAGTAAAACTTATTTAAATAAATAAATAAGAAACTTGAATTTACTATTAAATCCGAAATTAAGTTATCGGGTGATTAAGTAAGACTTAATTAATAAAAATAGGATCTTCAGATTTATTAAAACTATAAATTAGTTTAGGGTTAGAAGTCATTTTCTCTTGCCTATATAATATCTTTTTATGCCTGAACTAGGGTTGGACATTTTTATAAGATAAAAAAACGCAAACCCTGGCAGTTTGAGAGAGAGAGAGAGCGAGAGAGAGAGAGAGAGAGAGAGGCGGCTTCTAATTTACGAGTGCTAGTACACGCTCATCCTCCATTTGATCATTCGTGTGGATACCTTCAAGACATAGATCGTTTTGCGACGGGATATGTGGTGATTGTTGAAAGTTTGGACCTCCATTAGACAACATAAATCATAAAACTTTTTAAGGTAAACATCTTAACCACAAATTAAATATTATCTTTTCGCATGGATCCTGCGATGGGTTTCGATTGTTCTAGTTTTTACAATTTTAAACTTTGTTTCCGCTGTATTTTATGCCTCGAAACCCAACAGATTACACCCCTAGTAAGTATGCACTTAGAAGTATCAAGCTTTTAGTAAAATTAATGATAAATAATATAACTTAAAGGATGATATGAGAAAAAAATGCTGAAGTATAAATTTATTATTACAGAATTATAAATATTGTGAAAATAATGAGTAGGGTGAGGATTTGAGTATACCTTTATAAATGGGGTATTTGAACTTAGTTTAATGTGTCATGGATGGAACGGGGATACAATGAAAAATATATGAAAAATGAACAAACACTTATGGGTATAAAATATGGCATAATTTGATTCAACCATTATCCACATATTATTTTGGTTTTTTTACTTACTTTAAGAAAAATTATTACACATACTATATTACTATAGTAAATTTTTAAATTACTAAATATAGTCTCCCGTGTAAATTACGACAACCACTGCTTCTTTATAATTATTTTATTATTTTTATTATAAATTTAAAATTATTATATATTTATATAAATTTGTTAAAGTAATTATATGATTAGATAAATAAAAATTTTAAAAATCTTATATTTGAACTAGTGATCAATTTAAGTGAAAAAAATTAAGATAATTAATGATTTAGACCTTTAAAATAGATAAAAATATTTTTTTTTCTTATTCGTACTTATGTTTCTACCTTTTACATTAATTAAAATTTTATATAATATATATATATATATATATATATATATTAACTGGAACTCGTGCGATGTAAAAGACCCCTGAATTTGGTTATCGCTGTTAGATATTTCAAATCAAATTATTAGAATCATTACATCCGATTCTAAATATTAAAAATTTGAACAATCAAAATTTCCAGGTTCGAATCCCACCAACTACATTCAAAATTTAAACATGTATATTAAATCTTACCAAGCATGTATCATTTTATTATAAATATGAAATATTAATAGAGACATGTGTATCGTACACCAAATATTGGTTCAAACTTTTCGCATATTATCTATGATGGTAACCTAAAATATTTAGTCATTTTTATGTGTAAATGAATTTTTTGAATAATAGTTATTATAAATTCTAGCAAATGTATATCATTAGTAGTGTATTTTTCATTTATTTGCGAAGTAAGCTACCGAGGATATTAACTATAGTGTTGAGAAAAACACGGGAATCTCCAACAACAAAGTACATCTCGAAGATTTTTTTTGTTGTTAGTCTCAACACTTCAATCTCTAATGAGATTAAAGTAAAATTATCATGACTATTTATATAACTTTTCATAATCGTTTATAAAGATTATCCCCTAAAAATTGGAATGTCATATTTTACCTCAAATAAATATGACATTCTCGGGGATAAACTTTCTTATAAACTTTCTTTTTCTTTAAATTTTTTCAAGTTAGTATAAAGTGGGATTTTTAGATATTATGGCTAATATAAATCTCATAAGTTATGCTCATATTATAAGTTTTAAAAATCTACTAACATTTTTTTATATCATGTACATGTGACCTTTTATAATGCAAACTGAGATTGTAGTAGAGGAAGTTAGCACCTTCCATGAATAATGGGTCATAACCAGTGTTCAAAAAATCGACGACTAATTGATGATTAATTATTGTTCGGTGGGAAATCAAATCGATTAAGCGAAAATCGGTTCAAAAATCATTTCCCGCTTGAATTAGTTCCTGATTAATCGCTGATTAATCGCTGTTCAGTGGGAAATCAAACTGATTAAGCAAAAATCGAGTCAAAAAAAGTTTCCCGCTTAAATTAGTTCCAATTAATGACCCGATTAATCATTCCAATTAATCTCCGATTACCCGATTAATCCATGGACGATGCCTCCACCGACTAAGTCTGATTCCCGCTTTTTGCAACACTAGTCACAATAAACCGAAAATACAACTTGGTTGTGCTATATATACTACTACAGTTCAAAAATTTGCTCAAAGGTAACCACTTATAAAATAAAATATTATACTAGTGGCACCAATAATATGTCCATAGGTGTGTCCGCTCCCGCACACAATGATTTGAAATTGGTAATAATTGTTTACGATTGTATATTATTAAATAATTATTTATTCGCAAAAAAAATTGTAAGAAAAGTGTATGAGAATTGCACGAAGAGTACACATGGAAGTGAAATATGACTTTATTATACTTTAGCTTAGGTGTCATATACTAAAAAGAATTAACTAAAATGATGTTGAAAAATGGGCCAACTTAGTGTGGTATTTAATATACTTGTAAGTTCAAGAACCATGTTTATAACACCCCGACTTAAATTATATTAGATGGAATAAATATTTTAGATGGATAATACAAAATTGTTATATGCTATTATATAACTATTATGTAATTGAATTTAATAAATTAAAAGATTTTATAACAAAATCTTGGTATTATAGTAAGTTGGTGCTCGAATATCTTGAAGGTCCGATAAATTTAAAATTTGGATTTGGACCAAAATGATAGAATATAAGTAAAAAGATGAGACAATTATGATAAAGTGACCCCAATGAACAATAGATGAAAATTTTAATTGTCCTCTAGCCATATTAATTAGGTCATTTAATTAAAATTTAAAATTTAGTAACATGTCATCTAAAAGTCACTAAATATAAAGTTAAGCAAGAAAATTCCACTAGAACTTGAGGAGGGAGCACTTGTCTTAAGAACAAACATGATTCTAAGTGTTATTATAGAACAAAGATCACAACTAGCTCCACATCTTTTTGACGCGGGACCAAGTAAAGGTAAACTCAAAATAACATATGCTTCTATGTCTATTTGTTTCATTAAAAGCTTGATTCCAAATTCTAATATATAAAGAAAATGAGTCAACTACTTTATCTCTACTTGATGTGTGGAGTAAATTTTGTTATTGTTTCAAAGCTAAGGAAACCATCTTCCCCATTTTCCTTAAGAGTTTACTTGGAAGTTTAGGTTCAGATTTCATGGTAACTTTTAGGGTATTTTAGCTTCAAGTAGAGCCAAAAGAAACCCATCACATTAATTAATTGGTCTGATTAAGCTTTATAGACTTCAAGAGGAGTCAACGATGAACTTAATTTTTTCTGATAATTTCACTTATGCATACAAATGTGCGTTCAAGTTTGAAAAACTAAATTATAGATTTGATTTTTGGCCTTGCACTAAGGTTATTTCAACCTTGAATTATTAGTTTATAGAGACATGAGAAATACTATCAAGATGCCTCACTATATAGGCTCTCTAAGGAGTACCACATTATATATTTTTGATGTGGGAAAAGAGAGAAAACTACACTTTCAAATACTTTCGCTCGAGCTAGAGAAACAAATACTAATTTTGATTAAGTGGGTCACTCTCATTTCAACTATATAGAGCATTAAACTAACTTCAATGGTGGGTGCCAAGAGGGATGCCAACAGCATGTGCCATAAGGTGACTTGGCACTCTCTTGTAAGAAATCCATTGGGGTGCCAAGTGAAATGGCATGGGGTGCCAACTTGGGGTGCCAAAAGTTGGCATCCCATAAAGTAGGGTGTCAACTTCCTTTATGGTCCCCTTTGTGGTCCCAATAATGAATAAATAATTATATCTATAATATATTTATATTTTACATTTATTTTGTTAAGTTTGTGACGTTGACATCTGGGGGTGTCAACCATTGGAGTGTTTTGTGAAAAAGAGTGCCAAAATTAACATGGAAGAGAGAGAACATTAAAAATAATATTTTGATTACGTGGCAAAGTTGGCATACCTTCAAGGGTGCCAACCATTGGAGATACTCTTAAGAACTTCACTCTTAAAGAAATTTCAACAGGGGACACAATAAGTATCCTAGCACTTATTTGTATTAAGACTTTGACCTAATTTATCTTGTATTGCATATTTCATGCCTTGACGTTTGTATTTAAAGGTTTAGCTACCTTTGCTCCAAGTGGATGCAAGGTAGCAACATTTAGTTGCTCTACTTTGATTTTATAGAGTATGGGAGAGTTGCACTCTCCTTCACATTTCAATGTGAGACTAAAGTGTGTTAAACACAATTTAAAACTTGTAACTAATGTGGTATTATATAGAATTTGGGAAATAATCTCTTTAAAATGTAAGTAATATGAGATTTCCCTGAAGATACATGAGAATTAGAAATAACATGCTACCACCTTGTTAACTAAAAGGAAACTTGATAGCCTTATATTGTAAGACTTTACGCTACAATAATATTTCGATGATAACAACAAATTAGTCAAGTGTTGCTAAGATGCATGTCTCCTAAATCACGGCTCAGGTTTTGCTAAAGCCGACTTACCTACCTTACACTATATTGTTATATACCAAATCAATTGCATAAAGAGGAAGGAGTGAAGATAATTATAAAGAAACTAAATAGCATTAAGAATCTAAGTTGTCCTCAAGATGCTCCTCCTTGTTGCCATCAACACCACGAGGCCAAAGCGTTTCTTGTTAAAATGTCACTTGAGTTTCGCCATCGCCAAACTACGCGTCTCTTATTTGCGGGTAGTCGTCGTCAAGGCACAAATGCTAAGGCGTGAGATTTTGTCTCTTTTTAAAATCATAGTTACACTTGTACCACATCGAGTAAGAAGAGAAGAAGTGCCCTTCCCTCTAGATTATATAGAAACTTTGTGCCTAAAAATTAATACAGAATAAGTAGTGTGCTTTCAACATATTTGGTAATTCTCTCTTGCTCTCGTATCTTATATATTATATTATTATATTATTTTTATATTATTATCATTATTATTTATTAAGTTTATTTGAGTATTTGATATTATTAGTTAGTTAGTTTGAGTTAACTAGTAAGATTTTAGTTAATAGAATTTTGGATTTGAGATTTAATAAATTAAAATATTAAAACATGTTAATATAATCAAGAGTCATGATTGATATTTTTAGGACGAAGTTGATAATATCGAGGTTCGAGACTGAAAAAGAATATAAGGTTTGAAAGCGGTTTAAGGTAAGTATATATTGTACTAATTTACTGCTGATGCTTTGATTATGCTTTGAATATTAAATGATGATTAATTTGATTTGACTGATGATTCACATATGAAAAATTGGTATTCTTGCGCTAATACTTGATGAACTGATGATGATGATGCTTCCTTATCGGAAGTAAGCTAAATCAATTATTTAGCTGGTCGGGATCCCAACTTGATGAACCTGACGTGCTTGAATACTCAGTTTTAATCTTGTGATATCTATTTGATAAACTCTTGATGATTTTGATGAAATTTTGATAAATCTTTTACAGATGTATTTATTAGATGATTTGAAGAATTTTGATTTTCTGGTACAAACCTCAGTTGAATTAATATAATATATGCTTAACGACCTTTATAAGCTCAATTTTTTATGTGACAAACATTTACATGAAAGAATTTTGAAGAAGGAAGCTCAGGAAATGATAAGAATGTGATGAACTAAGATTTTAGTTGGCGTCGAGAGGCGTTTGACATTGTGAAAAAAAATATTGGTGTAGTAGACGTATGGTTGTACCCGTTACGATCTATGTTATATCATACATTTTTGTTGTAGATTAGAAAATGTTACACAAACTTTATGTTCTTGATTAAGTTTAAGGTTATGTAAGCATATATTGAGTTGTTTAGTGGTTTGACGTCCCCGGGTCGGGTTTCTGAGGTCAACCCGAGGTCGGGAGTATCACAATATTACCATCATAACTCTAGTTCTTTGTACTATTCCAAACATGCATGCAATCAACATGAAACCTATAATAATATTTGTAGGAACATATTTTATTATTTGGTGGTCACTAAAATGTCCAGAAAAACTTGACCCGATAAAGTTGATATCTCATGCATGCTTGGACTAGCTAGAAAAGTAAAGTTCGTAAAATTGAAACCTTCAATAGCTATATCATTTAGGTGAAAAGAATACTTTCATATTTAAATACTTCTTAAAACATATCTTATGCTTCTAGAAGCAACGTTGACACTTCCTCAAGGTTCAATAGCTTAGAGATAACGGGTTGGCACGTTGGCCCTTTACTGTGATTCTATAATAGCAATAACCTATGTTCTAATTTTATAAACCTTTTATCATGTTGCTTTTAAAATACTTTTCTTTTGACCTATCATTGATTTTTTACATAATAATTTCATTTTAGCACCAAAATACAATATAAGAGCCCTTCTTTGATTACAGACTTTTATCAGTGTCATTACAGATATAGTGCACACCTAGTCTTATCTTGTTTCTCTACTTTAATATCAGCCTCGATACTTTTTAAACCCTTTAATTTACAGCAACCACATTGATTTTATTCAGCTTTTTCAACAATATTACAGTTCTAACTATCAATATTAATATATACTGTAATATGTGGCATGCCCTTGGAGTAGGTTGTCTACTAATAGAGAGCTCAAACTTGTCAATAAATGTTTTGTCCTTTATTCTTAAACTTTAAACTTTAAGCACATGCATTAGAAAACAAAATTGGTAACTAGAATATGTTAAGAAGACATTAATAACCTTGGTTTTCATGGTAAAAATAGTCATAACTCTTCTTTAATTGCAAAACTTATGGTTTTAACTCTTGCTCAAGGACCTCGGTATCCTGATTATAAACTCAGGGTATTGTCATTTGACCTTCTCATTTACACAAAATTCAATATGCTAAACTGAAAATTTTAGTGCAAGTCATAGTCTTATTTACTTCCGAAATATGTTTGTTTTAATATATAGTAGTATTTTCTATCATCATTATTATTCAAAGATTTGGCGATGAGCATATAGTTTCAACAAAAAAAATTACTTTCAGCAATTACTTTATTACCACAACATGTAAATTATCTTTGGCTCTTATTATATTTATTGATGAAATTGAGGACAACTAGCATATGAAATTGAAACTGAAATTTACATGAAGAATATATCATGAGAAGACAATCTAACGTATAAATTGAAGTACATATATTATTATAACTCTGATGGCATGTATATTAGAATATATATAACAAAACATCTTATCTCTTCTAGAAACACTACAACTATAATTCAGATTAAATCAAATCTAATCATAAACTATTTTTTCTAAAAATTTGGTCAACATCAACCAATTATTAAGATATATATATATATATATTTAAATACCAAAACATAAAATTCTAACATTATTAATTTAAGTCCTAATACACTCAATTTCTAACATCACCGTGTACTTTCGTAAACATATAATATGTGACATCAAGTATGTCCGTGAATTGCATATGAGAAGTAGTCACTACTAGTGATAAGACAATGTGGCAAGGATGTAACGCCCCCAAATCCGGAGTCAAGGGATTTGGTCGTCACCATGAAACCTCAATCCAAATCAACCTGTTTAATCAATAATTAAATGCCAGCGGAAGATATATATCATAAATGATCCCAAACTAATCCAAGATCTTTTAAGGTTACAGTTCTAGAAACAAGAATTTCAAATTCCATCAATAAATTTTTCACTTTCTTTTAAAACTCTTTTCAATAAATTCTAATCTCAAAACTTAGCCCGCTAGTATAACTTCGAAAAGAAGTATACTAGGCCCAACTATAAAATAACACAAGTATAATATAATATAATATAAACAACTTTATATAATAAAACTTACACTAGTCCGCAAACCCTGGACCAATCACCTTCCAAAGGCTTCTTCATTGCTTCCTCGAATTACGCGGCTAAACAGCGCAAGTTAATCCTCACTGGAGGTTAAATTTAAAAACAGGCAAGTATGAGCGAAATAAATGCTCAGCAAGTTCATTATAGCATATATATGGTTGTTTTGATATTAAACCGACATCTGCATTAGAGCAGAATATTTAAAATCATAATTGTTGAATCATAAAATTTTAGTTGAGGAACCCCATAATTGATTCCTTAATTGTATTCAAAATCATTTTGATATTTTCGAGCGAAATGCTTTAGCAATACTTTGAATCTTGACGAGAATCAAACTCGTAAAACAGTGTTTACGGAAATATCGTAAACAACAATAACAAGAAACAATGATTATGGATTGAATCATAAACTTTACTCAAAACCGAACTCTTGAAATTAATACTTATTTTGCTGTCATATCAAATTAGATATCAATACGAACTTTGATGCTCACAACATCCCATACTGAAGTCAACATCAATCATCTATACTAATACCACCTTTGATATTTAACAACAACGTAAGTATCAGCATAAATCAGAATCTGAATCAAAACTGTATTTTACCATTATTCCAAAACAGAAACAGTTGATAAATTATTCCTTATAAGATTATCAAAAGCAATATAATATTTAGATTGGAATCCTCGAACGACGGTGTGTTGTTGCCGGTGATCAGCCGCGGAGCAACACCGGTATGCCGAAGCATATCCAACTAAACAAATGGGGCACCCAAGGCACATATCAGCCTAATGGTATTATATCTTGTATAATACCTAAATCTCCGCTGGACCGCCGCCACGGCTTACGCAACCATCCAATCTTAAAACATTTTATTGAAAGGGTCATAATACTCGACACCCTTATAAACTTTTATTCCCCCATTTACTTGGGCAGGAATACTTGCAAAACCAACTCATTTTTCTCAAAACCCAAAATATTTATAAATCCATTCATTTGATAAGTAAAATCACTTAGCTATTGTGAACATAGAATAGTAGAAGAGTACTTGCATAAAAAGAATCATTAATTTCGCGATATGTAAAACATTTATTTATTCCGAACTGAGAATAAGGAAAGCAATACTTGCATAAAAATATTTAAAATAAATATCACTTGAACAATAAGTGATGATAGAGATACTTGCCTTTGAGATTTAGTAGTTAGTCATACTCGCAATGACGTATATATTCTGACATTCTGTCTCAAAATATCACCGTCCTTCTTTTCAACACTTCACCAATATGTTGCTCCTATGATTGCTAGAAGCCATATATCCAATATCATTCCATCTCATTCTTTATCCAATACCTTGTCCTGATCACTCTAATGATCCGCATCTATAATTAAAATATACAACTTTAATAGTTTAAACGATAATTATTCGACGAATTGCACGTCAAAACCTTATTGTCTACCCATACGATAGCTCGCACATAATTATATCAGCCAAACACATGACTCTTGACCCACATATGCACATAATTCACATAGCACATAAATACGTAATTCACATATCACATAATTCATATCATATATGACTCGGTTCATCGAAAGGTTCGACTCGGTACGTTTAAAACTGAAATTGGGTAAAAATATGATTTATCGATCAATAATCGACTCAGAATTAAATTGCAAAACAAGCGACCTTTCGAAACAAAAAGAATTTGGGTCTCGAAAGTATTTTTAATAAAAGCAGAATATTTTTCTGAGTCTAGAGGCGTTCGTTTCGTATTAAACGGACGAACGGTTTATTTATGACGAATAAAATAAGAATAATAGAATTGAATCAATTAATAATAATAATATTAATTGATTTTGAAATACCAAAATATAATTTTAAGAGCTTAAAAACAATTTTTGGGATTTATTTGAATTAATTATAAATATTGTATTTTATTTAACTATTTATAAATAAAATTAATTGATTAAATAAATTAATCAATTAATTAAATCTATAAATAATCAATTAAAATAAATTATAAATAATTAAAACAAATATGGATTTTTGAAAATAATAAAAGAAATAATTTTTGAAATTTAAAAAAATTAAGTAAATAATTTTCAGGATTTAAAATAATAAGTAAATAATTTTTGGAAATAAAATAAATGATTTTTAGAAAAACAAAATGAATTTGGAATTATTTTAAAAACTGAAAATCTGGAAACAGAAAGTAAATTAGGGGTTAGGGTTCAGGCGGATCGAACCGGGGTCAAATGACCGGGTCGAAGTCGGGTTAGGGGAATCAACCGGGTCAGGAAGAACTCCGACCGGTTTCTGGATAATCTCCAGATTCCGGTGGGTCTTCGCCGGACTCCGGCGAGCCCTAACAGCCACCAATCGATACCGTTTCGCTTGGTTCTTGGTCCAAACATCTTCCTTATCACTCCGGGGACATGATTTTATCCTCACCACCTCCATTTCACCCCGGAAAATTGATTCCCGGCCAAAACCAAAACAAATCCGGCGAGCTCGATATTAACTCCGGCCAACAATAATTTTCGATCAAAACTTAATCAAATACAACACTATGCATGTCAAATCGAAGCTCAGGATATATATAATCGAACCCAATGATCATAATCAACAACAAATTCATATATAATCCAAAAATTGAAATTTAAAAATGACCAAAACATATAACTCAACTTCAATCATTCGGGACTCAAATAATCCAACTAAATATATGAATCGACTCTAAATCATTCCAGGAAACTTATTCAATCAACAAAAACAACCAACAATCATTCAAAAATAAAAACGAAATTCAAGCTCAAGAACATCAAAATTGATTTTTCTCAAAACTTACTCTCAGACCTTGATTTTGGTATCAATGGATAGGGCTTGAAACAAGGATCGTTTTGATTACTAGAACATCTGATTTGGTTCCCAGAATCAATCAAAATCATGAATCAAAGTTTATGCAGAAAATTTCACCCCCAAAGGCTATGTTCTTGAATTTCTGAAAATAAAATGAAAATAAAAATAATAATAAAAAATGATATAATCTGCTATTTATATTAAACCTAAAATATATCCCCAAAATTAATTAAGGGTGTTTTTATTTCCCCTAATTAAAATAATTAGGCCCTAAAATAATAATTTCGGGGAAAAATTTTAAAACGATAAAATATAAAGTTCATATCAAAATTCCCCAAAAATCGCAAATAATTCAAAAATGCAGAAATACTGGGTATTTGAAATACGTATAATTTTAAAAAAATAAAAACACCGATTTTGTGGGGTTTGACGTCCCGGTGGGGTCCCAGACCGTTTATTTTTGAAATAAAACAGAAATGATCCCTAACTTAACAGAAACCCCGAAAATACATAAAATACATTCAACACACATAGAACAAGTAACCCAAATAAACACGCGTCCAAATTACGGATCGATTCATATAAATGCATTTTAAAACACAAAACCACTATCCCATTAGATCATATCGGATCCGAAAATAGATTACTTAGCCGCTAAGTAACTATAAAACGATACAATTTAATACCAGGTTTGGATAATTATCAAATCCAAGCTTCTTATAAAACACCATATGAGAAAATAATGTAATAACATTCCGTCTCTCGAGAATATGGGTTTTGCAGATTTATTAAAACGATTGTCGTATCGAAAATTGTTCGTCGGGACGCGTACAGGTCAAACCGTAATCCGGATCGAAGAAGTTAAAACACGGAAAATGTCCGGAATTACCAGATTAGGTTAGGAAGGAGTTTTCGGAAGAGTTTCGGGTTGTAAAAATGCAAAAACAGTTGAGATTGAACAATTCCCGGCTTTATAAAATAATTTTGTAATTATTTAGAAAATAATTAATAATTCATAAATCATTATAAAATCATAGAACACTCCAAAAATTACCAGAAAATACCTTAATTATCTATATTTTGTTCTGGACATATAAAAATTAGAATGATCAAAGATTATCATTTATAAACATCCAAAACATCAACTTCAATTACCATATAATTCACTAAAATTCACATAAAATCACATAAACAATTCCAAATAATATTAATATTTGAAAATATTGGATATTATAATCTACCCCCCTTATAAGGATTCTGTCCTCAGAATCAGCAGAAGAGAGCACCAGGGTCAACTTTCCATTCCCAAATAATCTCAATTTTTCAAAATCTCGAATAAATCTTGTATTCCTTGCATAATAAAACTTTTACAGGAGCTTCGCTGTGCACCACTATTCCATCCACATCTTTTGACCAATTTCTCAATGGAATCACCTTTCCTGATTGCGAGAAAGAAGAATAGAGAGGATGACAGAGAGAAAGAAAAGAAAGAGAGAGAGAGATAGGTAGAGAAAGAGGTAAAGAAACAGAATGACTTCGGTATATGCAACTGATATTATAACCGCATCGCAATTCACTGTTGATCTTGGTAATCTCGTCACATAACTCTGCTTTGACTTAACCAGGATAACTCAGCTTAATTGAATTGGCATACCTTCGAATGTTTGAGATGATAAAATCATAGAATTTCAAAGAGAAAAGAATTTCATATCATAACTGGACAAAATCTGAATTTGAGAAAAAGTATTTTTGAAATAAAAGAATAACTGAGAGATCAATATGATCAAATGAACTTGGTATT